>NW_006408706.1:4773037-4781088 GCF_000296735.1 Chrysochloris asiatica
ACTGGACCAATAAACAACATTCTTATCAATGGAGAAAAGATTGAAGTTGTCAAGGACTTCATTCTTCTTGGATCAACTATCAACACTCATGGAAACAGCAATCAAGAGCTCAGACGACGTATTGCATTAGGCAAATCTGTTGCGCACAAGACCTTTTTAAATTGTTGAAGAGCAAAGATGTCAGCTTGAGGACTAAGGTGCGCCTGACTCAAGCCATGGTATTTTCAATAACCTCATAGGCATAAGAAAGGTGGACAGTGAATAAGGAAGACCGTAAAATAATTGATGCCTTTAAGTTATGGTGTTGGAGGAGAATACTAAAAGTGCCATGGGCTGCCAAAAGAACCAATATATCCATTTTGGAAGAAGGGCAGCCAGAGTGTTCCTTAGAGGCCAAGATGGCCAAACTTCGTCTTTCAAACTTTGGACATATTGTCAGGAGGAAACAGTCGCTGGAGAAGGATATCATGTTTGGTTATATGGAGGGTCAGAGAAAAAGAGGAAGACCCCTAGCGAGATGGATTGGCCAGGTGGCAGCATGGATAGACTCAAGTGTGGCAACAGTAGTGAGGTTTGCCCAGGGTCAGACATTGTTTCGTTTTGCTGTGCCTAAGTTCACTATGAGTCGGTGCTGACTCGATGGCACATAACTACAACAACATCTGAACTTGATTCTCATTTTTTACTTTTTTCAATATATAAGCAGTATTTTCTATTAAAAAGAATAAAAATGTTTAGGAATGACTATGGTGAAGACAATCATATTTTTGACAAAGACATAGTAACCAAAAAACATTACCTGAATTTTCCCATTTAATACAAATTGCTCTGTTCCACTAACATAGTTCATCTATTAAGTTTAGAAGAGATATACTGATAAAATTGTAAAGTATTGCTGAATAATTTTTAAAGAATACTTCAAAATCCTGTAAGGCATTTATTAAAAGTCTGTTTGTAAAACTAAAAGACAACATATGGATACGCTATATTAAACTTGTCTTAATCATAGAAAATACTTAGCTGATCACTATTCATTACTTGAAAATTAATTGTCATTCAATCTATTCTGACTCAAGTGTCCTCATTGATGTCAAATTAAAAACGTGTTCCATACAATTTTAAGTGGGTGATTTTTCAGATTTAGATTTCCAGACCTTTCTTAGCAACAAATTTCAATAGCTTTAAAAATGATTTATTTGTTCCAGAGTACTTTTAATCAAAAAGAACAATTTATTCTAATGTGACACATACAGTTCCTTAAAAATAATGGGATATCTGTTAAACTGCAATTTTTTTTTTTTTTTTACTTGCCTGGAATTTAGTGTAGGGTGTGATGCCCTTTTCATCTCTGCCAAGAAAAATAAATAAATATTTTTTAAAATTTCATTTTGCACTTGACAAAAGGATTTGGTAAATAATAATAATAATAAAGAAACTTCCCTAAAATGTGTTAGTAATCAGTGAATTTGAAAGCATAGGTTTTGGGAACTATACACTTCATTCTGTGGTAATAATCATTATTTTGTAAATGTTGTCTATTTATTTAGGCAATGTTATGAATGCTATCTACTGTGGGTGTCTTAAAAATGTTCTTTGCTATATGCCAGATAACCTAATAGTGATTCCCATTCAAATTATTTTTGCGGATTACCCTAAACTTATTGTTGTTAAATGCTGTTATTTAGATCCCTACTCATAGTAACTAGGTCTAGGGTTACCAAGGAGTGGATGAACCACCAACCTTGTGGTTCAAACCAACATTGTGGTCCAGTGCTTAATTCCACAGCATCACATCCGATACTAGTAGGTATATAAAGACATTAGAGATAATCTTAGAAATGTATGATAATGATTGTGAGAACATATAACCAAAATTATATGAACAAAATGCTCCATGTTGGCTAAAGGAGATATAACAAGACACAGGGTAAAACCTGCAGAGTATTTTTATTGTATGTCTAGCCCTGCTCCTGCCACTGGACTTTTGACTCCACAGCACACACAACAATAGCATCTGTTAGTCTAAATGTATATTAAATCTGCTAAAATCAAACCACATTCACTGGTGTCAAGTCAGTTTCAACTAAGTTACACTAAATTCTTTGCCTTGTTGTACTTAGGTGCCACTGAGTTGGTTCCAACCCATAGCCATCCTATGTACAACAAAACACTTCCCAGTCCTGAATTGTTGCTACTCTTGAGTCCATTGCTGATGCCACTGTGTCAATCCATCTAGTTGGGGGGTCTTCCTCTGTTGAGGGCCTTCCACATTACCAAGCATAATGTACTTGTCCAGGAACTAGTCTCTCCTGATAACATTCTAAACTGTGAGAAATGAAGTCTCACTATCCTGGTTTCTAAGCAGTATTCTAGTTTTACTTCTTACAGCACAGATTTATTAGTTCTTCTAGCAGTCCATAGGACTTTTAATATTCTTCTCCAACACCATAACTAAAATACAGGTATTCTTCTATAGTCTTCCTTATTTATTGTTCAACTTTCATATACATATAATGCTACTGAAAATACCATGGCTTGGGTAAGGTGCATCACAGGTCTCAAACTGTCATCTTTGATCTTTAACACCTTAAAAAAAGGTGTTGTACAGCAGATTTGCCTACTGCAATATATCATTTGATTTCTTGACTGTTGCTTCCATGAATTTTGATAGTGAATCAAAGTCTTTGAAAACATCAATCTTTTCTTCATTTATCATGATGTCATTTATTGATCCAGTTTGAGAAATTTTGTTTTCTTTATGTTTAGGTGCCTACTAATATATGTTTCAGGAGCAATTAATTCCATTCCCTTTTTCTCACATTAACGTAACATGGTCAACTCAGTCATTGTTTACTAATATTTATAGTATTAAAAACATGTTGCACATCACTGGAGTCATTCAAGAATAAATAAATGGAAAAATCTGAAGATATTTATACATCATTGAAAATACTTAATAACAATTTTTTAAGATAGCTCATTTGAAACTCCACCACTCATCTGCCAGTTTCTCCTACTGTGTTGGCTTGCTTGTTGATGTGATTCTGGGATGAGCTATGACACCGGTATTTTAAATACCAGCAGGGTCACCCATGGTAGACTGGTTTCAGCTGAGCTTCCAGATGAAGACAGACTAGCAAGGAGAGACAAACCACTTCCAAATATTGAGTCACCAAAAAACTTATGAATAATAGTGGAACACAGTCAGATAGCACCAGAATATTGAACATTGAAGCATGATGAAGGCCACCAGAATATAGTCAGATATAGGACCAGAAAATGAGCCCCTTAGGTTGGAAGTCACTCAAAATGCAGCTGGGAAAGAACTACCTTCAAAAAGTAGAGTTTACCATGATGGTGTTAATTTAACAAAGCCCTTGGGACCTTCATTTTCTGATAGGACACAACTCAAAATGAAGAGAAGCCGGTGTGACATCCATTAAAAACTGGAACATGGAGTATATGAAGTATGAATCTAGGAAAATTGTAAATTGTCAAAAAATGAAATAAAATGCAGAAACAATGATAATCTAGGCATTAGTGAACTGAAATGCACTGGTATTGGCCATTTTGAATCTGAAAGTCATATAGGTTACTATGCCAGGAATGACAAATTAACAAGAAATGTATTCATGTTCAGCATCAGAAAGAAAATATCAAGATCTATCTTGAAGTACAACCCTGTCTGTGAAAGGATAATATCCATATACCTAAAAGGAAGACCAGTTAATACCACAATTATTCCAATTTACTCACCAATCACTAAAGGCAGTAATAATGAAATTGAAGAATTCTACCAACTTCTTCAGTGTGAAATTAATCAAACATGTAATCAAGTTGTATTGACAATTACCAGTGATTAGAATACAAAGATTAGAAACAAAGAGGGAAGATCAGTAGTTCTAAAATATGGTCTTGATGATAGAAATTATGCTGGAAATTGCATGACAGAAATTTTCGAGACCAATGAATTGTTCATTGCAAATACCTTTTTTAAACAACATAATAGACAACCATACATGTCGACCTCAATAGATGGAATATACAGAAAAAACAAGGGCACACCGAATGGTTTAAAATTAGGAAAGGGTTGTATTCTTTCACCATACTAATTCAACCTGTATGTTGAGCAAATAATCTGAGAACTGAGATATATGAAGAAAAACGTGGCATCAGGATTGGAGGAAGACTCATTAACAACCTGCTATATTCACATGATACAACCTTATTTCCTGAAAGTTACGAGGACTCAAAATACTGATGAAGATCAAAGATCACAGCCTTCAATATGGGTTACATTCTTGATGTTAAAAAAAAAAAAATCCTCACGACTGGATCAATAAACAAAATCCATATGAAAAAAATATTGAAAGTGTCAACGATTTAATTTTGCTCAGATAAATCATGAACATGCATGGCAGCAACAGTCAAGAAATCAAATGATGTATTGCATTAGGCAAGTCTGATGTGCAAGACCTCTTTAAAGTATTCAAGAGCAAAGCTATCAGTATGAGGACTAAGGTGAACCTGATTCAAGTCACAGTATTTTCAATAACCTCATATGCATATAAAAGTTGAACAGTGAATAAGGAAGACTGTAGAAAAATTGATACATTTGACTTATGGTGTTGGAGGAGAATATTGAAAGTACCATGGACTGTCAAAAGAACAAATAGTCTGCATCAGACAGAGAGTTCCTCGGAAGCCAAGATGACCAGACTTCATCTCAGAAACTTCAGACATTTTATCAGGAGAGACCAGTCCCTGGAGAAGTGGAGGATCAGAGAAAAAGAGGAAGACCCCCAATGAGATGGTTTGACACAATGGCAGAAGCAATGGGCTCAAGTATAGCAATGATTGTGAGGTTAGTGCAGGACAGGACAGTGTTTCCTTCTGCCATGCCTAGGACTGCTATGACTCAGTGGCACATAACAACAACAATTTTAAACAAACAATAAACAACACTGAGATCATAACCATTAGAAGACCTCAAAAGAAGTAGCTAGCATCAGAGGTAACGGGATCCATAGAAATTTAGTGTATGAGAATATTATTAACATAATTTTGACAACTCACAGCCCAATTCTAACATGAATTTGAAGAAACTGATCAGATTCTGCTTATAATTCACTCATATTAAAAGCCAACCATACAAAAAATGAAGGAGCTCTGGTAGTGTAGTGGTAATGAATCAGGCTGCGAACCTCAAGGTCAGCAGTTTGAAACTACCAGCTGTTCTGTGAGAGAAAGATGAGGCTTTCTGTTCCCGTAAAGATTTACAGTCTCAGAAACCCTGTACAGGGTCGCTATGAGTCAGAATGGACTCCATGGCACATAACAACAAAACAGTCTATGCCTTTGCATAGTCAGTAAAACACAGTTAAACATCTTTTTGTTGTTGTTGTTGTTCTCTGCTTTCAGCCAAGATCTGTCTGACATTAGCAATGATATCCCTCATTCGACACCCAACTCGAATTTCTAGCAGCTCCCTGTTAATGAACAACTGCAATTTTTTTTAAATTATCTTCAGCAAAATTTTACTTGTATATGATAGTAATTATATTGTTTGATAATTTCTTGATACATATTGTTTGATAATTTGTATCACCATTCTTTGAGATGGCCACAAATATGGTTCTCATCCAGTTGGTTGGATAGGTGGTCATTGCGATGTGCCGTGGAGTCAGTTCCAAATCATAGTCCCTTGTAGATGGTTTCCAAGGCTGTAAAGCTTTACAGAAGCACAAAGCCTCATCTTTCTCCAAAGAACAGCTGGTAGTTTCAAACTTCTGACTTTAAGGCTTGCAGCCCGATTCATAACCACTACACTACCAGACTATACACATGGACCTCACCAGATGGAATATATAGAAATCAAATTGACTACATCTGTGGAAAGAGACAATGGAAAAGCACCAGATCATCAGTGAAAACAAGGCCAGGGGCAGACTGTGGAACAGCCCATCAAGTATTCATATGCAAATTCAAACTGAAGCTGAAGAAAATGAAAACAAGTCCACCAGAGCCAAAATATAACCTTAAATATATCCCACCTGAATTTAGATATTTTCTGAAGAACAGATTTAATACATTAAACACTAGAGACAAAAGACCATAAAAGTTATGGGATGACATCAAGAACACCATACATGAAGAAAGCAAAAAGTCATTAAGAAGACAAGAAAGAAGGTATGGGAGTCCAGCTTTCCGCAGGGTCGTGAGACACGAGAGGAGACATGGAGTCGGCGAAAATGAAAGCAATCGCAAGGCTCTCTTGCTCTGTCTGCCTGTTGTTCTTCTGACCCGGCTCAGCAAGTCTTTATTTTTATACTTAAAACTACACAGTGCATAATGAATTGACACTTTGATCTTTTCTTGAATCATTACACAGTTTATCACAACATTCTTGCACCTGGTCATTAGACAACTTTGACAAATATTTCTGTGATGTTCAAACTGACTTTCATCTCCTTTCCCAGTATGTGATAAATTGTTTCTTCTTGCTTCCACTAAAAGATTAAGCCAAACCTTACACAAATCATTTCTACTTATCAGACTGCTGATTACATTTTTTAGTAACATAAGTTTTTATTAATTATTAATGCTCACACTACCTTATTATTTCTACTAATTGATTATCAATCTTCTATCCTACATAATGTGCTATTATTTTTATAAAAAGTATTACTAACTTCTACTTATTTATTTTTCTAAAGTATTGATTAAATTGTTTGGAAGCTATGTGGCATAAAGCCCAACCTGACTAATTGCTGCAGGAAATGTAGATTATCAAGTTAAAACCATCCTTCACATAAGTTCATTATTTTCTGCCTATTTACGCAGGTGCTTATATGTAGGGGTTTGTGAATTCTGGCTGGTGACTGATTATGGTGAGGTCTATAGGGGTAGGTCAGCTTGACTTTAATTAGTTATCTGCTTTTGTGGTCTCACAAATGCAGTTACTTTGTACCTAGGATTTCTGTGAAAGGGAGTAATTTATACAATTTCCTTTGTATTCAACCCACTGAAGCTGAAAGCAATTGTTGCCAAGCTGGTTTTTTCTTAATGTCTGTAGAACTCATAGTGAAAGGCTGTGAATATGGCCATATTATATATTTTTACAAATAAATTCAAAGTTAACTTGAAGGGAAGATAGGGACCAGCTTTTTGAGAGTCATTTGCTGTGCACAATGTCTCTTCTCCCGCTGCAACCATGTCAAACAACAGGAGTTAAGCGCTCCCCGCAAGAAGGAAAAGAGCAAATTGGATGTCAGAAGAGACACTGAAACTTTCTTTACAGAGTAAGATGCTAGAGAAAAATGGAAGAAAGGAGGAGGTACAAGAGCTGAGCAGAAAATTTCAAAGGTCAGCTCAAGAAGATAAAGCCAAATATTACAACAAAATGTTCAAAGATCTGGAGTCAGAAAACCAAAAGGGAAGAACATTTCTTAAGCTCGGGGAACTGAAGAAAAGATTCAAGCCTCAACTTTCGTTATTGGAAGATTATCTGGGCAAAATAAGGAATGATGCAGAAAGCATCAAAAGAAGATGGAAAGAATACACAGTCACTGTACCAAAAGGAAATGGTTGATGTTCAAGTGTTTCAAGAGGTAGCATATGATCAAGAGTCAATTATCCTGAAGAAGGAAGTCCAAGGGTCATTGAAGGAATTGGAAAAGGACAAGGCACCAGGAATTGATGAAATCAACATTGAAATCTTTCAAGAAAGTGAGGCAGCACAGGAGTCACTCACCCATTTATGCCAAGAAATTGGGAAGACAACTATTTGACTGACTGATTGGAAGAGATACGTATTTGTGCCCATTACAAAGAGAGGTGACCCAACGGAATGCGGAAATCATTGGACAATCTCTTTGATATCTCATGTGACTGAAGGTTTACTACATGTAATACAGAAACAGCTGCAAGCATACATTGACAGAGAACTTCCAGCAGTTCAAGCCAGATTCAGAAGAGGCCATGAAACAAGGGATATCATTGCTGATGTCTGATGGATGTTGGCTAAAAGCAGAGAATATCAGAAAGATGTT
>NW_006408706.1:4787733-4789200 GCF_000296735.1 Chrysochloris asiatica
AAGATGTCAGCTTGAGAACTAAGGTGTGTCTGACCCAAGCCATGGTATTTTCAATAACCTCATATGCATAAGAAAGCTGGACAGTGTAATAAGGAAGACCATAGAGGAATCAATGCTTTTGAGTTATGGTGTTGGAGGACAATATTGAAAGTGCCATGGGCTGCCCAAAGAACCAACACATACGTATTGGAAGAAGTGCAGTCAGAGTGCTCCTTGGAGGCCAGGATGGCCAAACTTTATCTCTCATATTTTGAACATATTGTCAGGAGGGACCAGTCACTGGAAAAGGATATCAAGTCTGGTAAGGTGGAGGGTCAGAGAAAAAAGTCAGACCCCAGGGAAATGGATTGGCATAGTGGCAGTATCAATGAGCTCAAGCATGGCAACAATAGTGAGGTTGGCCCAGGATCGGGCAATGTTTCGTTCTGTTGTGCATAGGGTCACTATGAGTCGATACTAACTCAATGACACCTAACAACAACAACCTATTGGAAGCAGATTTCCAGACCTTTCTCCAACATGTCTATGAGTATATTTTCACCACCAGGCTACATGAACCCAGGTATCTCTTTTTTCAGTACTGAATGTGGTCTGAGGTGTACACACCAATAATTAAGCACATGTTGTTTTTTAAAATACACTTGCTCATGGGTATTTCAATGCAGTCATTTCTAGTACTAGTTTCAGGTTTTAATTGTACTTACGTAGGGAAGGGATTTCTATGAAAGAGAACTTAAGCACTATTTTCAAATGCCAGAGATCTTTGTACTTTCCCAGGAATATCTTTGTTGTGAATTAAATTAAATCTAGAGACTAGATTTCAAGTGCTGGGGAAAACAGATAAGAAAGAGGAAGGGCAAATAATTCTCCCTGGCAAATACTTAATTAGCATCTTAATAGGATATCCACACTCCTGAGTAGAAGTTTTGCTGATGTATGCTCTATCTTATAAGGGGAAGGAATCCAAGGTTACTTTTGAGGCCCTAGAGTTCTTTTCTGCAGTAACAGCTGAAGGAACAAATAATATTTAGATAACATGCTGACAGATGAACCCCTTTCCTTCTCAAAACTCACTGGAATCATTCAAAATAACTGTAAGTTAAGTGGTGAATTAAATGCAGCAGAACTACTTGGAAAGGTTTTCTGTTATTGTGTTTTATAGACCTACATTTTCCTTTTCCTTTTATTGTTATTGTTAAGTGCTGTAGAGTCAGTTCTCATTCATAGTGACCCTGTATAGGGTTTCCAAGTTGGAGGGTTTGAACTGCCAACCTTGCAGTTAGCAGTCCAGTTCTTATCCTACAATTCCACACCAAGACTCTGCCTATAATCTTAGATAAATACATCATACTTTCTCCTCTGGTCTCAGCTTCTAACACTCAGGTGACTTTGCTTCCATCATCAAATCTCTTTGACTCTCATATTCTGTTTCCTCTTTGTGAATACATTTGACCCCCACGGATAATT
>NW_006408706.1:4789300-4791408 GCF_000296735.1 Chrysochloris asiatica
AACCCTTGGTATTTTAACCTGAATTTATTAGCAACCTTAATTCCATTTTTTTTTTTTTAAATCAAAACTGTTGCCCTTGAGTAAATTCTGCCCCATATGGTTTCCAAGTTGCGTAGTGGTTATGAATTGGGCTGCGAACCACAAGGTTAGCAGTTCAAAACTACCAGCTGTTCTGTGGGAGAAAGGTGAGACTTTCTGCTCCCGCAAAGATTTACAGCCTTGGAAACCCTGTACAGGGTCGCTATGGGTTGGAACCGACACCATGGCATATAACTACAACCACCGATCTTTATGGAAGTAGACTGCCATGTTGTTGTTAGGTGCCATTGGGTATATTCTGACAGATTGTGAGCTTATGCACAACAGAACAATACACTGTAAATACAACGCAAAGGAAACAAAAATCCTCACCACTGGACCAATAAACAACCTTTGTATCAACAGAGAAAAGTGCATAAAAAGTACTGTCCTTTCTCCACTAGTCAGTAACGCCTCACATGAAGCACATTAATATCCATGATTCTAACAACATTCTATTGCTAGTGCCATGTGTGATCTCTAAGATGATAGAAACTATACTTATAGCTCTCCTCACTTCTTTCTGAACCCTCTCCAAAATTGCCTCTGACATCCATCATTCCACCAACTGTCAATTCAAGGCAATCGACGATTTAAATATAAATCACCTTGTTAATCTTCCAGATTCTACCTATTACTTAATTCCAAAACCATCTCCATAGATATTTGATAAGCAGCAGCTCCATACCTCAGTGCCAAATTTTGTCTGAGTTCTGTAGTGCTGTTATAACAGAAATAGTGCAAGTGGATGACTTTTTTTTTTCTTTTCTTTTCTGTTTAGGAGACAGTAATCTGGCTCTAGAATAGGGTATTTTTACCCTGGTACCTAGGTGATCTTCATGTAGCATGCCATATATATAGTCTCTTCCATTTCAGCTTTTCTGGTTGTCTTAATCTGGTCTTTTTATATCTTAAAAGAGATTGACTAAAGATCCCTAACGTCATACAGGATTATGTGCTGGGCTGCTAACCACAAAATCTACCAATTGCTCCACAGGAGAAAGATGAGACTTTCTGCTTCTATAAAGATTAACAACCTTAGAAACCCGATACAGCATCCCTCTGAGTTGGAACTGACTTAACGGCATACAACTGCTACTACCACCAAGAGACTGACTCAAAAACATGCCTTAAACTAATCCTGTCTCATTAAAAACAAAAAACAAAAAATGAGATTAACTACAGACATTGAAATTAGAATTAACACACTATTTGGGGAACACAATTAAACCCGTACCACCAAGTTATAAGGAAAAATTCATTAGCTAAATTTATGTGCAGCTTCTGAGCACTTGAAATTTTTAGCCTGAAAAATGTCTCACAAATATTAAAAATGTCACAATAGTGTTAATCTGGACTTTCACTAATAATGATGTTGGAATAAGTTTGTCGTTGTTGTTGTTTAATATAGGCTAGGGAAGTTTATAAATGGTACCTTTACAGCACAGTAAGACGTAACTTTGAATTATGTCTACTGTCAGCCCTAAAGCAAGGAACCCATCATGTGTTCATCAGTTTGTCCTACTGTGGTGGCTGCCATGCTGTTGAAATGCTAGAAGTTATGCCACAGGAATTCATGGTCACCCATTGTAGACAGGTTCCAGCAGAGCTTTCAGACTAAGACAGACTAGGAAGAAGAGGCAGACCCTTTTGAATTGTTAACCACCGGAAGCTTATGAGTAGCAAAAAAACATTGTCAAAAATAGTGCCAGAAGATGAGCCCCTTAGATTGGAAAGGACTGAAAATACAGTTGGGGAAGAACTGTCCCCTCAAAATTGAGTTGACCTTAATGACATGAATGGAGAAAGGTTTTCCGAACCATCATTTGCTGATGGGGCACAACTCAAAATAAGAAGAAATAGCTACAAAAATCCATTTATAATTAAAACGTGGAATGCACAAAGTATAAATTTTGGAAAATTTTAAGTCATCAAAAATGAAATGGAACTCAAAAAATCATAGGCATAAGTGAGCTGACATGGGCTGGTATTGGTCATTTTGAATGGGACTATCATATGGTATACTATAC
>NW_006408706.1:4792558-4793247 GCF_000296735.1 Chrysochloris asiatica
TTTTTAAAGTGTTGAAGAGCAAAGATGTCAGCTTGAGTACTAAGGTACGCCTGACCCAAGCCATGGTATTTTCAGTAACCTCATATGCATGCAAAAGCTGGATAGTGAATAAGGAAGACCGTAGAAGAATTGATGTTTTTGAGTTATGGTGCTGGAGGAGAGCAGTGAAAGTGCCATGGGCTGCCAAAAGAACCAACAAATCTGTTTTGGAAGGAGCGCAGCCAGAGTGCTCCTTGGAGGCCAAGACAACCAAACTTCGTCTCTCATCCTTCTGACATATTGTCAGGAGGGACCAGTCACAGTAGAAGGATATCATGTTTGGTGAAGTGGAGGGTCAGAGAAAAAGAAGAAGAACCCCAGTGAGATTGGTTGGCCAAGTGGCAGCATCAGTGGACTCAAGCGTGGCAACAATAGTGAGGTTGACCCAGGATTGGGCATTGTTTCTATCTGTTTTGCATAAGGTCCCTATGAGTCAGTACTGACTCAATAGCACCAAAAACAATAATAACATTATCAGTGCTCCTTGTTGGATAGGTACGTGTCTTCTCAATTTCTTGGTGTAGAGGACTGAGGACTTCCAGAATTGCATTTGTTTGATGAAGTTCCCTTGGTATTTCATCAATTCCTAGTGTTTGTCTTTTGTCAATGTCTTAAATGTTACTCGGATTTCCTCCTTCAGTATCATTGGT
>NW_006408706.1:4801042-4803608 GCF_000296735.1 Chrysochloris asiatica
CAATGGAGAAGTTAATATCTTCAACCGAACAAGATCATGGGTCAATCCACTGAAAAATATTCATATGCATGCTCTTTCCAAAGAAAGGTGACCCAACAGAATGTGGAAATCATCAAACAATTTCATTAATATCACATGCAAGTAAATTTTTGCTAAACATCATTCAAAACAGCTGAAGAGTATATGGACAGGTAGTTACCAGACATTTAAACCAGGTTCAGAATAATGTGAAACATCAAATAGATCTTGGCTGAAAGTAGAGACTATCAGAAAGAAGTTTACTTGTGCTGTTTTGACTATGTAAAGGCATTTGACTGTATGGATCATGAAAATTATGGGTAACATTGTGAGGAATGGGTATTCCAGAAAGCATAATTGTGCTCATGTGGAACATATACAAGGACCAAGACACAGACTTTAAAACAGAATAAAGGGGGTACTTAATGTTTAAAATCATGAAAGGTGTGTGCCAGGGTTGTATCCTTTCACCATCCTTTTTCAATTTGTATGTTGAACAAATAACCCAAGAAGCTAGATTATATGAAGAATGTAGCATTAGGCTTGGAGAAGACTCATTAATAATCTGAGATATTCAGATGCCACAACATTTCTTGCTTGAAGTAAAGAGGACTTTAAATACCAGTGAAGATTAAAGACTACGGCCATAAGTATGGACTGTACCTCAGTGTAAAGAAAATAAAAATTCTCACAACTGGAGCCATAAATAATGTTATGATAAATAGAGAAAATATTTTATTTTGCTTGGCACTACAATCAACACTCATGGAAACAGCAGTCAAGAAATCAAATGATATATTGCATTAGGCAAATCAACTGTGCAAGATCTCTTTAAAGTGTTCAAGAGCAAAAATGTTACTTTGAGAACTAAGATGAACTTGACCCAAGCCATAGCATTTTCAGTTGTCTCATATACATGTGAAAGTTGGACAATGTCAAAGGAGAACCTTAGAAGAATCAATTAATTTCAACTATGGTGATGGCGAAGAATACTGAAAATAAAATGGACTGACTTCCAGAAGAACAAACAAATCTGTTTTGGAAGCAATACAGGTGGAGTGTTGCTTAGAGGCAAGGATGGGGAGACTTCATCTCTGATACTTTGGACATGTTGTCAGGAGGACCAGCTAGTTCCTGGAGAAGGACATCATGCTTGGTAAAGTGGATGGTTAGTGAAAAAGAAGAAGATCCCAAATAGATCAACTGGCACAGTGGTAGCAGCAATAGGCTCAAACATAACAACAATTATGAAGATGGTGAAGGACCAGGAAGTGTTTCATTTTGTTGTGAATAAAGTTGCTATGATTCAGAACTGACTCAGTGACACCTAACAACAACAATAACAGCAATACAGGTAACAACTATCAGCATCATAGAAAAATATAAGTGCCTACTTTGAGATGGGAAGACAACTAGGCATCCACTTAAACAAGACTTTTCAAAACATTTACACTTACCTGATTATTTTTCACTGAAATAAAAAAAATCTATAAATTGTACCATAATATGAAAAAGGAATAGAGAAGTCACATTAAGTACAAAAATGGTTACAATTTTTAAAAGGAAAGAAGTGTCATGCTGTAGAGTAATTTTATTATTTTGAAAGAAGATCCCAAATAAGTTTTGTGGACTAGAAAAACTTTTCATGCAGGGTCTCTTTATTTCAATCGTATATTTGTTCTTCAAAAATCAAACAAGAAACCAAGAAGCAAACTTGAGCGAGGCCCTCTACAATGTGCTGGATGTCATTTTACAAATATGTGTGAATCACCTACAATATGACAGACATAAATATTTACTAAGGTCCTACTCCATCAGTAGTCTGTCAGTTTGTTGTACAGTGGCAATTTGTGTGTTGCTGTGATGCTGGAAACTCTAACACTGATATTTCAAATACTAGCAGGAACACCCATGGTGAACAGCTTTCAAAAGAGAATCAAGACTCAGACAGACTAGAAATAAGAAAGATGTGGACCACATCTGAAAAATTAGAAACTGAAAACCTAATGAATATCAGTGAAATATTGTCTGACATAATGCCAGAAGACACGCCTCTCAAAATACAACAGAACAAGAGCTGTCTCCTCACAGTAGAATAGATCTTAATGATGTGAATTGAGCAAAATCGCAGGACCTTCACTTCCTGATATGACATGACTCAAAATGAGAATAAACAGCTGCAAATATCTGTTTATAATTGGAATGTTGAACATATGATATATCAGTGTAGGAACACTGGAAGTCATAAAAATGAAATGGAATACATAAAAATGATATCCTAGGATTAGTGAGCAGAAATGGACTGGTATCGACAATTTTGAATCAGACAATCATATGGTTTACTATACAGGGAATGACAACTTGAAGATGAATAACATTGTATTCATCTTCAAAAAGAGTATCTCAAAGATTTATCCTGATCTGCAATTATGCCTACTAGGAAAATTATGAAATTTAAGAACCAACCACTTCAGGCAATGATGATGAAATTGATCAAACATGGTCAGAATGTACTGATAATTACTGGTGATTGAAATATAAAAGTTGG
>NW_006408706.1:4803708-4804337 GCF_000296735.1 Chrysochloris asiatica
CTCCTGGTCTTTACATATTCATTAACATAATTTTGTTTGCCTTCTTGAGTTGTCCTTCAAAATCTCCTGTTTATTTATTTTTTTGCTGCATCCTTTCTTTCACTTTCTTTAGCTATTCTAAGTTTAAGGGCAAGTTTCAGAATTTCTTCAGACACCCATTCTGGTCTTTTCTTTCTTTCCTATACTTTTAATGACCTTTTGCTTTCTTCATCTGTAATGTCCCTGATGCCATGCCACAACTCATCTAGTTTTTTGTCATTGGTTTTCAATGTGACAAATCTAGTTTTGAGATGATCTCTAAATTTAGATAGGATATGGTCAGAGTTGAATTTTGGCTCTCATGAGCTTGTTTTTCTTCAGTTTCAATTTGAACTTGCATTTGAACAACTGATGGTCTGTCACTTATCTGTCAATTCATTCTACTCTGGTGGCTCATGTGTTACTGTGATGATAAAAACTATGCCACTGACATGTCAAATACCAACAGGGTCATCCATGATGGACATTTTCCAGCAGATCTTCTAAACTAAGATAGACTAGGAAGAAGGACCTGGTGATCTACTTCTAAAACATTGGTCAGTTGTTGCTATTGTTAAGTGTCGTTGAGTTGGTTCCAACTCATAGTGACC
>NW_006408706.1:4805301-4806277 GCF_000296735.1 Chrysochloris asiatica
TGAGGCTGAAGCTGAAGAAAACTAAAACAAACCCACAACAGCCAAAGCAAGATCTTGAACATATCCCACCTGAATTTAGAGACCATTCCAAATGAAATAAATAGCATCAAGCATGAAGAAAGCAAAAGACAAGAAAGAGAGAAAAGAGCAAAGTAGATGGCAGGAGACACTCTGAAACTTATTCTTGAATATAGAATAGCTAAAGAAACTGGAAGAAATCTTGAAGTAAAAGAGCTGAACTGAAACATTTAAAAGGCAGTTTAAGAAGAAAAGTATTATAATGAATTGTGCAAAGACCTGGTATTAGAAAAATCAAAAGGCAAGAGCACACTGAACATTCCTTAAGCTGAAAGAACTAGAGACTCAAATTAAAATATTAAAAAATTCTATGGCTAAAGTAATGTAGGAAGTATAAAAAGAGATTGAAAGAATAAACAGAACCACTCAAAACAAATTAATCTACATTCAGTCATTTCAAGAGGTAGAATATGATCAAGAATGGAGGGTATTGAAGGAAGAAAAACCTGCACAGAAAACAATGGTGAAAAGGAATTTCAGTTGAAAAGTTTCAATAATGGGTTGCAGCCTCAGAGATGATCCCCAGCCTATGTCAAGAAATTTTCAAGATAGTTATCTGGCCAATTGACTACTGGAAGAAATCCGTATTGTATACATTTCAAAAAAGGTGACTCAACAGAGTAAAGAAATTGTGAAACAATATCATTAATATCACATTCAAGTAAAATTGTGATGAAAATAATTTTAAAACAGTTGCAGCCATACATGGACAGGGAGCTGCCAGAAATTCAATTTAGATTCAGGAGAGGATGTGGAACAAGATATATCATTGCTGATGTCAGATGGATCTTGGCTGAAAGCAAAGACTACCAGAAATACATTTACTGGTTTATTGACTATGCAAAAGCATTAGACTTTATGGATCATAACAATTTATGGATAACATTGTGAAGAATAA
>NW_006408706.1:4807387-4807927 GCF_000296735.1 Chrysochloris asiatica
CTTGTTTAAGGTTCCAGGTGCCAGTTTCCCGTGCCCAAATGAGAAGAAATCTGCCTGTGGAAGCAAAATATGGTGATTTCTGAATTGATCCAACTAAGGAGGCTGGCAGCCAGAAGTCCTCAGGCAGGAAGGTGGAGCCACAGCCAAGTGGAGGCAGTGACCCAGTGCTAGAAGCCATGGAGTTGTGTTCTGGAGGGAGAGGTGTGACCAATTTTTCATCTTTCACTTTTCATTTTTCATCTGTCTCTCCTCTTTGTCCCAAATGTGCCCTCACTGCACAGCCCAGACGCCTTGAGGCAGGTGAGAGTACACCCTAAAAAGGGTCCAGCATTGCACCCACAGTTTTCCAATGACACAGAGAGGAAACCCGCAGGCTGTTTCTTATGACATTTTGACCCTGGGAACCAGCCCCAAATTTGACCAAGACAAGACCCTTTATCCCTGCCTGCACAGCAAAGGTCAGTAGACAGTGTCAACCACAATTTTATTTTTGTTTTTCATTAGTGGTTTCTGTCTCTGCTTTTATATTGTTTCTGTCTT
>NW_006408706.1:4809314-4810409 GCF_000296735.1 Chrysochloris asiatica
CATGCTCCTGGACAGGAAGACTTAATATTGTGAAAATGTCAATACTGCCCAAAGCAATTTACACATATAATATAATCCCAATCTAGATTCCAACAACATTCTTCAAAGAGTTGGAAAAAAAATTACAAACTTTATATGGAAAGGAAAGAGACCAAGGATAAGCAAAGCACTGTTTAAGAAGAACAGGGTAGGAAGCGTCTCACTTCCTGATTTCAAATTTTACTACCCGGCTACAGTGGTCAAAACACCCTGGTAATGGTATAATGAAAGTTACATTGATCAAGGGAACAGAATTGAGAATCTAGAAATTAACCCATCCACATACAGCCAACTGATTTTCGACAAAGGTCCTAAGTATATTGTGTGAGGAGGAGATGGTCTCTTTAATAGATGGTGCTAGTAGAATTGGAAAGCCATATGCAAAAGACTGAAAAAACACCTTTACCTCATGCCTTATGCAAAATAAAAAAAAAAAAAAAACAAAACAGCATGGATTAAAGACCTAAATGGGAATTCCAGAATTAAAAAGGCCATCAATGAAAAATAGGGACAAATGTGAGCACGTTAATACAGTGTATACGCAGACTACCACACATTTTGAAACTTACACAAACAAAAATAGACAAAATACATCAATGGAATGTACTAATAATTAGAAACTTATGTGCATCAAAAGACTTCCTCAAAAGAGTAAAAAGGGAGCCCACAGAATGGGAAAAAATCTTTTTCAATGACACATCAGACAAGAGATTAATTTCCAAAATATTTAGGAACCTACAATACCTCTACAAGAAAAGGACAAATAATTTAAAAATAGGCATAGGACATGAATAAACACGTCACAAAGGAGGAGATCTGAGCAGCCAACAAACACATGAAGAAATGTTCATGATCAATAGCCATTGTTGTTGTTAAGTACCATGGAGTCGGTTCCAACTCATAGTGAACCTACAAAGGGTTTCTGAGGCTGTAAATCTTTACAGGAGCAGACCGCCTCATCTTTCTCCCACAGAACCACTGGTAGTTTCGAACTGTCAACCTTGAGGTTAGCAGCCCGATTTGTAACTACTACACTACCAGAGTTAGCCATTAGAA
>NW_006408706.1:4810977-4820807 GCF_000296735.1 Chrysochloris asiatica
GGTGTATGGGGTGGGGAGAGGGTAAGAGAGGAGTAGGTAGAGCACAGGGTAGGGTATAGGCACAGGATTGTGAATCACAGGGTATGGAATAGACACACGATAGTTTGGGTGCTGGGGAACGTGGTGGCATGCACAAGAAGGGGAAGGGGAAAGGAAAAATAGGGTGCATGGGAGAGTAGCTAGGCAGGCTTACATAGGCTAAACAGGACAGAGGTAAATAATGATTTAAGCACAAATGCGGAACAACAGGGTTTGTGGATACAAAGACTGAGACATGGTTTGAATGGGTAAAAGTGGGGAAATGCTGTTAAGATGCTTGGCTGTCTTTTGAATCTTGATTTCCCTTGCCTAATATTGTAAAATAGACACTTGAAGGAGAGAGAGAGGAAAAGCCAGAAATATCACCAGAAAAAGCTTGTCTGTCTTCAGCATTTAACTGTTTGAAATAACTAAAATGGGACTAGAACTTGCCCAGTGAAGGAGGCTCCCTGCAGAGCCTTTGCATTGCACAAGACCATAATCTTCTGAGGTGGGGCATTCCCACATGAAAGGACAAGCAGACCAGCCTGGAACAGCTAGAAGAACAGAAGATACTTCTTGAAAGAAAGACCAGCAGAATAAATTAAAAAACAAAACAAAAACAATAACAGTAGTCCAATCAACTACTACAAGAACAAGCAAGTTGTTCCCCAGGGAGCCATCTAGGCAAGTGGTCCAGTCCCCTCAAAGTAAACTCTCTTCCAAGACTGAAACTCAACTGGAATACACTAGCAGGCATATGGTCCTGCTGCTGACCATGTTGGTCACTGATAAGGGGAAGTGGGGGAAAAACAGCAACAAAGTTGTGAACTAAGTCTGACCATATTCAATAGACTCCTGTTAACCTGGATTGAGACCTGGTTAACCAGCAGTATGATGAGACCTGGGGACTCCTGGGCCCAGGGACAGGGACATGGTCCCAGAGGAGTAGAATGGAGTGTGAAGCATCCAGCTGATATAAAGTGAGGGGGGATGCACAAGAACAAGCACACTTGCAGACAGTACCCATTTGACCTGGTATCAATGTCTGGAAGATCAAAACATGATTAGAGGAAGAAAGAAGAGGGAAAAAGAAATAAAGGAGTAACCCACTATAAGTGGATGAACTTGACCTATGCTTGTGGATGTGGATGCAGTACGACAAAGGAGCAGAAAAATCTCTACAGTGAGGATCATTCCCACCCCCTTGGTACACAGAGTTGACAGGGATAGGGAACTTAGACATTGGCTACCCAAAATGGGGGGACTACAAAGGCAAGAAGTTCCTGTCTTATAAGCTCTGACAGTGAGTGTTGGAAAGGTAAATGTAAATGTTTTGGTAACAAAAGGAGAAGAGTGGCTGATTTTGCAGTCCCGGAACTGAGATTCCTGGAACCATCAAAGAAGAAAAGCAAAGCGTGAGACCCTGTCCTGAGAAGCAGTGATGCTAGGGTCAGAAGGAGCAGCTGGAGACTCTGGACTCAGGGAGGGAAGGGGTTGTGCGCTCTTTGGGTGTTTGATAATATATGCAGGGGATTGTGATCATTGCAATGAAACAAAATATAATAGGATGAATGTAAATATAATGTTCACCCATGTAAACTAACACATAATTCACAATAAAAAATATTTTTTAATTTAAAAAAAAAATAAGATTCCTGAAAAAATTATATTATCTTCAAAGAGCATTTTTCCACAAACATTTAAAGTCCCCTCATAAACCAAGAGGCTGTCTTTCAAACATAACAAGGGGACAATAGAAAAGATGTGCTTCAAGGTTGTATCCTTTCATCATACTTATTCCATATATGCGCCAAGCAAATAATCTGAGAAACTAGATTATACGGAAATGAAGTAGGTGGCAGGATTGGAAGAAAGCTCATGAATAACTTACAATATACAGATGACACAACTTTGCTTGCTGAACGTGAAAATCATCTTTGATTTTGATTACAACTCAGTGTAAAGAAAACAGCTGGAACAATAGACAACACCTTGATAAATGAAAAAAACCACTAAAGTTGGCAAGGATTTCCTGTACTTGATATACATTCAATGTCCATGGAAGCAGCAGTCAACAAATCAAATCACATATTGCATTGGGAAATTTTTGTGTAAAATACCTCTTTAAAGTGTTAATGAGCAAAGACGTCCCTTTGAAGACAATAGTGCACCTAATCCAAACCATTGTATTTTCAATTGCCTCATATGCATGCAAAAGCTGAACAATCAATCAAGAAGACAGGAGAAAATCTGGTGTGTTTGAATTATGTCATTGGTGATGAATGTTTAATATACACGGACTTCCAGAAGAATGAATACAACAGAACGATAATGGTGAAACTTAATCTCAAATATCAAGAGGAACCAGTTTCTGGAACAAGGCATCCTGTTTGCAAAAGTAGAGGGTCAGCAAAAAAGAGGAAGACCGTTGCTGCAATAATAAATTCAACATAGGAAAGAAAGATAGGATTGGGGAAGACAGGATAGTGTTTGCTTCTGTTGTGTTTGTGGGGTTGCTATGAGTCAGAACTGATTTGATGGTTACGAATCGCAGCAGTTCGAAACTACCAGCGGTTCCGTGAGAGAGAGATGAGGCTTACAGCCTCGGAAACCCTGTACAGGGTCACTATGAGTTGGAACCGACTCCACGGCACATAACAACAACTTCTGGATCATTATTCTTCTATATCCATGCAAAACAAACAAACAAACAAACAAACACCCTTCATCCTTTAAAGCTTAGAGCATCCAAATTTGTAACACTTTAGCTTCCTCTTTTCAGTCATCTTCCGATAAATCCATCTTTTTCCACATTCATAAGAGGTTTCATGCACTATTTACATTTTCTCCATATCTTTTTCCTCAATTCTTCTAGATGATTTCCATATCCAAGCAGAACTCAAATTCATCCACCTCACTGAGTTGAATTACCTGTTGTAATTTTCAAATCAAATCATTTTCACATCCAGTGTTTCACTATCCACTCCCATAGTAAAACACAGGATCTGAAAGTTCCCCAGTCCACATTTTAACTTCCAACAACCTCTTCTTTCACTGGATCTCCTTCCCTTTGAGCTCTCTCAAACTCTTTTTCCTGGTACCCTTGTTCTTAAAATCAATTAAGACTTAATTAACATAACTTTCCCCTCTTTTTACTTCCTTTTCTATGCTTTAGACATATTGAGGTTAACATCCTCCCCTACTTTTTCTGCCACTCATAGATCAGTTTGTTGTACTTTGGTGGCTTGCATGTTGATGTGAAGCTGGAAGCTATGTCACCAGTATTGTAAATACCAACAGGGTCATGCATGGTGGACAGGTGACCCTGCTGGTATTTAAAATACTGGTGACAGCTGAGCATCCGACTAAGACAGACTAGGAAGAAGGAGAGATGTACTACTTCTAAATATTTAGTCACTGTACATAAATATTGAACATAAAACATGATGAAGATCACAAGAATATTGTCAGATATAATGCCGGAGGTGAGCCCCTCAAGTTGGAAAGCACTCAAAATACAACTGGGGCAGAGTGCCTCCTCAAAGAAGAGTTGACCGTGATGGTGGGAATGGAGTAAAGCTTTGGGGACCTTCATTTGCTGAAGGAGCACAACTCAAAATAAGGAGGAACAGTTGTAAACAACATTTAATAATTGGAACATGGAATATAAGTATGAATCCAGGAAAACTGAAAGTTGAAAAAAAAATGAAATGGAACATGTGAAGAATGAACCACATCGACAGAGAAGGCTCATGGTCTGACTTCCTGTGATCTATGGGCTATGGTTAACGAGCAGAAAGGAGGTAACAATTACCTCCTTTGTTGCAAGCTTTGCTGTTTGTCACTGACATTGTCAATGACACTGGCATTCTTATGGAATTATTATATTAAGGATTTAATGACCATTGATATATGCAGTAAAATACTGCAATTATGGTATTTCTGGAAAGTGCTATCCTCATCTGTTACAGGAATTTACCAAGTGTCTTTTTAATCAAAGCAGTACTAAATGAGATGCCTCTTCAGTGTGGTAATTTTCTGAATGAAGCTACCCTGAAGTACTAATTATTTTGTTAATGCTCAACTTACTCTGCTAATAAGGTGGTTAGTGTGGGGATGACCTGTTAGAACTGGATGAAGTCTTGGCAGGGAGATAAAATGTGTAGCAGGTTAGATCTCTCTGGCTGGAGAATAGTCAAGCTTCGAAAAGCTACTAAGTCTTGACCTGATGAGTTCTCCTGCTGAGAACAGATGCTGAAACCAGTTGCCATTGAGTCCACTCTGGCTCACAGAGACCCCATGTGCTACAGCATGCAATACAGAGTTGTTGAAACATAAGACTGTATTCTGTAGGGTTTTCATGGCTGTGAACCTTTGAGAGTAGACTGTTAGATCACCAGGCCTGTCTTGCAAAGCACCTCTGGATGGGTTCAAACTGTCAACCTATGGGTTAGTAGTCAAACATGGAACCAGGCAGGAACTCCTGAGAACTGGCCACAGACTTCAGATTTAACTGGGAAATGCCTCAGATATTATTCCTTCCCACAAGAAGGAGGAAATGAGCTGCCTTGGAAGGTAATGACAGAGGCTTCACCCCAAGTGTAAAGCAAAGGGCATTTGGGAGGAATGTGGGCTAGGTGATCTCAGAAGTCATACCTCCACCCCAGCGTCTTTCAGAGGCCTCATGTATTAGTCATCATTTCTTCACTCATCAGTATTTACTGAAGTCCCTCATGGCAGATTTGCTAGCTGACAGCATTCACATGTAGATACATGGGGAGGTGTGTGTGGGGGGGGGGGGGGGGGAATAAAAGGAGACACTGAATATTTTAAAATTAGGAAAGGTGTGCACCAGGTTGTATTGTATGATGAACAAATATCTGAGAAGTTGGATTATATGAAGAAGAAAGCATGGCTTCAGGGTTGGAGAAAGATTCATTTAAAATCTGCACTCTGCAGATGATACAACCTTGCTTGCTGAAAGCAAAGAAGACTTAAAATACTTACTTATGAAGATCAAAGATCATATCCTTTGGTATGGACTATACCTTAATGTTTTGAAAACAAAAATCCTTTCCACTGGACTAATAGCACCAAGATAAATGGAAAAAAGTTTGAAGGTGTCAAAGACTTTATTTTACTCGGATCAACCATCAGCAGTCATGAAAACAGCTGTCAGGAAATCAAACAACATATTGCATTAGGTAAATCTGCTGCACAAGACCTCTTTAAAGTGTTCAAGAGCAAAGATGTGCCTGACCTAAGTCATGGTATGTTCAATAGTCCCAGATGCATGTGAAAGTTGGACAGGGAATAAGGAAGATCATAAAAGAATTGACGCATTTGAGTTATGGTGTTGGACAGGAATATTAAAACTGCCATGTACTTTCAAAAAAACAAACATCTGTCTTGAAATAAGTACAGCCAGAATCCTCCTTGAAAGTCAAGATGACCAGACTTTGTCTCTCATACTTTGGACATATTGTCAGTAGGGACCAATCCCTGGAGAAGGACATAATGCTTGGTAAAGTGGAGGCTCCGCGAAAAAGAGAAAGACCTCTAAGAAGATGGACTGGCACAGTGACAAAAGCATAGGCTCAAATGTAGCATGTGAGATTGGCACAGGACCTGGCAGTTTTTCGTTCTGTTGTGCATAAGGTCATTATGAGTCGGTACCAACTCTATGGCACCTAACAAAAACAACTTTTTTTACCAAAAATGGAAAACTAATTACTGTCTAGTTGCTGTAGATTGACAATAACCTTATAGAACAGAGTAAAAAATGCTCCCATGTAGCTTTCAAGCCTACAAATCTTTACAGAAGTGGACTGCCACATTTGTCTCCCATAGAGCTACTGTAAGATGCACATCTCCAGTCTTTGGGTTAGCAGCTGAGAGCTGATTCACTGCAATGCCTCATTGCCATTTATGTTTAGGAAAAACTTTGAGAGAGTTCTAAGCAAAGGGAATCCAATGCAATAAGGATTGTTGAAGATTTCAATTCCTTAGTTGAAGATCTTTCAGAAGTTAAGGTCTAGTGTGTTGCCATGACATCTATCTGTATTGAGGAGTATGTAATACACTACTTTGTAGTTTCCTGTTTGTTTGTCTGTCTTAAACAACATTCAAAATTCATTTTTTGTCAAAATTAGCCAGCATACCTATAACGGTATCTGTATTATAAAAAAAGAGAAAAAAATTAAATTATCCTCCAGCTGATTCTCTCTCATGGGGAATCCATGTGTGTCAGAATACAGCTGTGCTCCTCAGGGCGTCCCATCACTGATTTTTCAGAAGTAGATCAAAAGGCCTTTTGTTCCAAGGTGCATCTGGGTAGACTCTAAATTCAAATCATTTGCACTATCCAGTGATTCCTCTGGCATCATGGCACATGCTTAAACAGTATTAGAATGAATGTCTAGATCACTGGAGATAACGAGCATAAAATGTCTTATTTTTGTAAATTTTATTCATTCAGAAATTTATTACTGAAAAATATTGTGATCATTTTTTCAACTTCCCAATTTTCTAATATGCCCATAGATACAGATTTAATTCTTACCTATGTTAATCAGTTACTTATGAGTAACTTAACTCTCATTAAGGAGCCCTTGGTTGGTACAAATGGTTAATGCAATTGGCTACTAACTGAAAGGGAAAAGGTTAGAGGTTTGAGTCCACCAAGAGAGAGTCTGGAAAGAAAAGTCTGGCAATCTACTTCTGAAAAATCAGTCACTGAAAATTCTATGGAGGGCAGTCTGACACACACAGAGTTGCTGTGAGTTGTAACAGATTCCATACCAACTGTTTTTCTGTTTGTGTGTGTGTGCACTTTAATTTTGTAAAGTCATTTACCTTAGTTTCCTAATAGCTAAATTCCAAAGAGTGAAATAGAACAGAGTTCCATCCTGTTCTGAAATGCTCTCATTCCAAGTGTCATTTCAAACACAATCTTCATGCCACATATATATGTGATTACAAGAACACTTGACTTACAGAAGGTCAAGTTGCAATCATTTACTTAGAATATTTGATTATCTTTGGAGTCCTTTTGTGGTGCTGTAGGATAAGCATTGGACCTTAATTTCAGCTTGAACTGCAAGGTCAGTGGTTCAAATTCACCAGCAGCTCCTTAGAAACTCTGTACAGGGTCGCTATGAGTCAGAACAGACTCAAATAACAATAGAAGTCTTTGGTGTCAGAGTAATTTTCAATGAATGTATGAATGAATGAGTAGAAACTAGATGTAATGCCAGTTTAGAAGAGTTCTAGTATTTTCTGCCCTCCTTTCATGTTTTGAGTTGCAGATAGAGCAATAATAATAAAAATTCTGAATCATTTTATGACTTTGTGAGGGAGAATAGGGATGATAAAGAGAGGAGTAAGACATCTTTATCAAAATAATATTAAGTGATAAAATACATGTTTGTTGTTGAGTGCCTTTGAGTCCTTTTGGACTCACAGTGATCCTGTATAGCTTTCTGAGGAGTGGCTGATGAGCTTGAACTGCTGACCTTGCAGCCCAGACCATTAATCAGGAATCCAAAATATGTGATAGGGTGTGATAAAATAAATCTATTCCAAAGAAGGTTTTAAATTTGCACAAATATTAAAAGAAAAAAAAGTAAACTGGCTTAATTTAATATATATAATGTGCTGTACTTTTTAGGTTAAATCTGACTTTTTTTCATTCTCTCTCTTCACTGTTCTATTTTTACTGCTCAGGCTATCATTTTCCTAAAGCAGTTGACTAGGCCTCAGAGGACAAAAGTATCACTCCGAAGGACGTGAGGAGGAAGTAGGAGGGAAGCTATGGGAGTTCTATTCTGTTGACTCAGTGTCTCCTCAGATCAGATGAGAGAAGGTGTACCTGTCAGCAGATTTATTACCACTGCACACACTCATGCCAAATCAAGCAGGTCAATAGCATATCCAGATTTCCCTATTGATGAGCGGTGCCTCTAACTCCAAAGGCAAAATTAAATAAACCATTCAATGTTCTGCAACAATTGTCTTGCTTTTAAATATCATGGATTCTAGGAGAAGAGCTTGTGAATTGAAGTATGTATGTGACCTAAAACAATCATGGATTAATTAACAGGAACCAAAATATACCTAAATCTATCATTTAAACAGAATCATACCCAAATGCCCAATATCTAAAAGTATAAGATTTTAAAATTGAAATTCATTAACCCAATGCACTTCGAGTTCCTGAATCGTCCATGAAAATTAAGCTGTATTTAAGTGCTATATTCTTTGAGATATGAAATGGTCTAGTGAGTTTCAGAAAAAAACTTTAGCAATGAAAATGGTGACACAACCTTCCTCATTGAAGGTTGTCTGCATAATCCTTAGTCAATAAAATAACTAAACTGAAACTCTATTTTCCAAGCATTCAAATTATGTAGATTTTACTGTAATTAATCAGGTTCAATAATCCTGAGTCTGAGCTCCTTGTGTGCAGTCATTACGATGAAGACCATGAGACTGATGGTTGCTGCACCTACAAAGTTTGCACAATACAAACTCATTCTCCCTTCAGATAGAATCTGACATAAATCTTTCAGGAAAAAATAGCAATTATAAAGAGCTCTGTAGTGTAGTGTAGTGATTACGAGTCAGGCTGCTAATTTCATGGTCAGCAGTTCTAAACTAACAGCAGTTCCACTGGAGAATTATGAGGCTTTTTCTCCCATAAAGATTTACAGCCTCAGAACCCTTATACAGTGTCGCTATGAATCAGAACCAACTCCACAATGCATAACCACCACCACCACCGCCACCATCATATTTACTAAGGAGTCCTGATGTGGCACTGTGAGATAATGCACTGGACTACAAGGTCAGTTTGAACCACAAGGGTTGTGGTTCTAAACCACCACCCTCTACTTGGAAGCCCTATTATGGGTTGCTATGATTCGGAACTGACTTGACAGCACTTAACAACAACATACTTACTAAGGAATCCTGGTGTGGCACTGTAAAATAAGTACTGGACTGCTAACTACCAGGTTGGCTGTTCAAACCCATCAGTAGCTCATCAGAAATCTTATGCAGAGTCTCTCTAAGTCAGAACCAACTCAAGGGCACTTAATAACAATTGTTGTGTAAAAAAAAAAAAAATCTATAGATGAAGGAACCAGAATTTACCTCCATTATCAAGTAATAACTGTGTTTAACAACTTTCTTTATAAAGGAAAATGCTTGATTTTGATACATTCGATGGAGTAACATCAATTTTTGTTGTTGGTAAGTACATTTGAGTCAGTTCTGACGCATAGAAACCAAGTATGGATTACCAAGGAACAGCTGGTGACTTTGAACCCCTGCAGTACAAACTGACTTTGCAGTCCAGAGCATTAACCCACAGTGCCACACCAGGACTCCAACATCAATTAGTAGTGAGTTATATTATTTTATTTATTATTTACATCTGAAAAAAAGTTATTTTTACTGTCCTTCTTTATCCTTAAAGTCTAAATTTCCACAATAGCTGTTTCTGAATCAACTTCTTCTATTATAAAATGAAAAGGCTAGAACCCAGCATAACAATCTAGTTATTTCTCATTTACACTCTCCATCCCATAACTATATATTAAGCATTATGTTAACTATTAGAGTTCTAGTGTGGCACTGTGGCTTAATGCACTGGACTTTGCCAGTTTGAACTGCAAAGTCAATCATTCCTCAGAAACCCTATACAGGGTCACTATGGGTCAGAACCAACTCGATAACACTCAACTACATATTAACTTGTTGAATTCTGGTGTGGTGCTGTAGGATAAACATTGTACTAGTAACCACAA
>NW_006408706.1:4821012-4822884 GCF_000296735.1 Chrysochloris asiatica
CCCGACTCCACGGCACATAACAACAACATGAGTCAGAAACAACTGCATGTTACTTAATAACAAACAACAACATATTAACTTCTTAGTCTGTTTTTTTTGGTTGCTGTTGCTGTTGCTGTAAGTGTTTTTATTTTTCCCTAAGTAGAGTATTTTGTATTTGACCTGTTGGATTTTGTTTAAAGTTTATTTTTCAATTTACTAAGGTAATTATTTTTGAGCTTTTCATTGTGTATTGAATGAAGGTTTACAGACTAGATCATCAGTTTTACATTCAACAAATTATACACTTTATTTCATCTCAATAATTGCAATCAGCTCCATTCAACAACAGTTATCTCACTTCCTTCCTGTGGTTCCTATTTGCATTTCACCTACCTTTCCACCCCTTTCTCAAATTTGTCCTTTGATCAGTTTTGCCCTTTTGATATTGAATGAGTGACCATTACATGGTGAACATACTTTATTATATATCTATGTATGCTTGGCTGAAAATTAGGCCATGAAGGTGAGTTCCTTTCCATACCTGAAGGGTTACCAAGGGCCATAGCCTAGAATTCCTCCAAGCTCTTCCTGACCAGTAAGTCCAGTCTTTAAAATTTTGAGTTTTCTTCCATATTTTATCCCACCCTATTTGGAACCTTTCAGAGCAGTTGATAGTAATTGCTATTGTTGTTAAGTGTCTTCTGGTCAATTTTGATTCATAGCAACCCTGTATAGAATTTCCAAGGAGCAGTTGGTGGATTTGAACTGCTGACCTTGTGGTTTCCAGTCCAGTACTTATTATCCTACAGCACCACACCAGGACTGAGCACAATCTAGTTCTTCTGATCAGAGTCATACAGACTGATGTTTACAATTTCACTAGTGTATTGGAATAATTGATTCCAAGCATCTTCACCTCTCATCACTACTCTTTCTTCTGTACATAGAGAGATGAATAGTGCATCTTAGATGGCCGCTCATGAACTTTTAAGATCACAGATGTTACTTATCAAAGCAGGAGGTAGAACATTATCTGTGTGGACTATATTATGCCAACTGACCATGGTGATCCCTGAAACTATGGTACTGACCCCCCAGGTCCAGAAAATCATTCCTTAAGATGTTTGATAATATCTAAGTTTTAATCATTTTACTTGCTGTATATGTTCTACCACATTCATAGTTGTGTTTGCAGCAAAGGTAAATATCCACATACAAACATCTTCTTTCAAATCTTTATATATTTGTGAGTATACTCCCATTCTTCCTCCCATTACCCATTCAGTTTGTGTATCTGTCCATGTATCTACCCACAGAACACTGTCGTTCCAAAGTCATATGAATAACACTACTTACATCAGCCACTTTTAGCCCTTGCATAGCTCCCATTGTCTTTACCTGTTTTCATTATTCTCTGTCAACATCCCTCTGCTGGTATATTGACCTCTATGCCACCCAGATTAACATGTGTCTACGCTCTAACTAAAGGAGCCCTGGTAGTGTAGTGGATTATGAACTGCACTGCTAACCAAGAGGTCAGCAGTACAAATCCATCCATTGCTCCACAGGAGAAATAAAAAGCTTTCTGCTCCCATAAAGATTTACAGCCTCAGAACCCTATACAGGGTCGCTGTGAGTCAGTACAGACCTGATGGCACATACCACCAACACCAACCTCTAGTCAATGAATTAATTTCTCGTACCTTCCATCCTTGGTAACCATCAAGGAATGTTTCTTTTAGCATGAAAATATTTTCTTGAGTTTTTACAATAGTGGTCTCATACAATATTTGTCTTTTTGTGATTGATAACCTAACTTGGCATATTGTCCTCCCAGTTTATCCATGTTATGATGTATTTCACAGATTCATTGTTATTCTTCAAAGTTGC
>NW_006408706.1:4825409-4826711 GCF_000296735.1 Chrysochloris asiatica
CCTCTGCCCATTTTTTTATTAGATTGTTTGTTTTCTTGTAGAGGTGTTATAGTTTTCTATACATTTTTAAAACATTAATTCCTTATCTGATATGTCATTTAAAAATACGTTTCCCAAGCTGTGGGCTCTCTTTTTACTCCTTTAGTGAAATATTTTGATGCACATAAGTGTCTAATTTTAAGGAGCTCTCAGTCATCTATTTTGTCTTCTAAAGTGTGTGTGGTTTTGGTTATGTTTGATAGAGTATTTATGTCATGTATTAGAGTCCCTAAGTTTTGCCCTATTTTTCATCGATTATATTTATAGTTCTATGTTTTACATTTAAGTTTTTAATCCATGTTGAGTTGGTTTTTGTATTTTGAGATACGAGTTTTGTTTCATTCTTCTGCAAATGAATTTCCAGTTTTGCCAATACCATTTGTTGAAGAGACTATCTCTTTCCCACTTAAAGAGTTTTAATCTTTTTGTCAAAGATCAGGTAATTGATCTTTGGATGGATTTACTTCTGAGTTCTAGATTCAGTTTCATTGATCTATGTATTAACCATTGTACCAGTACCAAGCTGTTTTGATCACTGTGCCTATATAGTAGATTTTGAAATCAGGAATTGAGAGGCCTCTGTTCTTCTTCTTAAGCAATGTTTTTTTTTTTTCTTTTTTCTTTCTGAGGTTTCTTTCTTTTCTATGTAAAATTTGTGATTGGTTTTTCATCTTAGATAGAAAATAATAATAGAATCTGGATTGGAACTGCATTATATCTCTAGATTGCTTTGGGTAGTGTTGATTTCTTCACAATGTTAAGTCTTCTTATCCATGACGAGGGTATATTGATATATTCTTCAATTTTTGTAAATCTCTGATGATTTCTTGAAATAGGGTTTTGTAGTTGTCTTTGTACAAGTCTTTTGTTTCTCTGTTAAGATTTATTCCTAAGTATTTCATCTTTTGAGTGGCTATTGTAAAAGGGTTTTTTTTCTTAGTTTCCTTTTCAGAGCTATTTCTATTAGTATTGTGTATAGAGGAATCCAATCAATTTTTGTATATTGATCTTGTACCTCTCCACTTTGCTGAATCTTTCAATAAGCTCCAATAATTTTCTTGCTGAGCCTTTGGGATTTTCTATGTATAGAAACGTATCATCTGCAAATAAAAGAACTTTTATTTCTTCTTGGCCAATTCGTTGTTGTTGTTGTTAAGTACTGTGGAGTTGGTTCCAACTCATAGTGACTCTGTACAGGGTTTCTGAGGCTATAAATCTTTACAGGAGCAGAAAGCCTCATCTTTATCCCATGGAACAGCTGGC
>NW_006408706.1:4826811-4834211 GCF_000296735.1 Chrysochloris asiatica
TGTGTTAGAAGAAGTACAGCCAGAGTGCTCCTTGGAAGATAGGATGGCCAAATTTCATCTCTCATACTTCAGACATACTATCAGGAGGGACCAGTTCCTAGAGAAGGATGTCAAGTTTGGTAAAAAAGGAGGGTTGGAGAGAAAGAGGAAAAACCCCAATAAGATGGCTTGGCACCATGATGGCAGCGATCGGCTCAGGAGTAGCAATGATTGTGAGATTGGCCCAGGACTGGGTAATATTTCATTCTGTTGTACATGGGGTTGCAATGAATAGATATTGATTCTATGGCACCTAACAACAACGACTTGGTCATCGCATATACATTTTTGAAACAGCATAATGGATAATTACACACATGACCTCACCAAATGGAATTCAGAGAAATCAGAAGAACTATATCTCTAGGAAAAGATGATGAAAAAACTCCAAATCAAGGCCAGAGGCAGAAGATGGAACAAATAATCAATTGATCATATGCAAGTTCTGGATAAACCTGCAGACAATTAAAAGAAGATCAAGACAGCCAAAATATGACCTTGAACATGTTCTTGATAAGTGCCATTGAATACCAACTCATAGTGACCCTTTGCACAACAGAAAGAAACACTGCCCACCCTGGGGCAATCTCAAAATTATTGCTATGTCTGAGCCCATTGCTGCTGCCACTGTGCTGATCTATCTAGTTGGGAGTCTTCCTCTTTTTCTCCGAATCTCCACTTAAGTAAACATGATATCCTTCTCCAGGGAATGGTTCTTCCTGATAATATGTCTGAAGTATGAGATATGAAGTCTGGCCATCCTGGCTTCCAAGGAACAGTCTGGCTATATTTCTTCCAACACAGACTGGTTTGTTCTTTTGCCAGTCCATGATACTTCTAATATTCTCCTCCATGAACATAGTCAGATACAGCAGTTCTTCAACAGTCTTCCTTATTCACTGTCCAACTTTCATGTGCATATGAGGTTATTGAAAATACCCTAGCTTGGGTCAGGCACACATTGACCCCATACTGACATATTTGCTCTTCAACACTTTAAAGAGGTCTTATGCAGCAGACTTTCTCAATGCAATATACATCGTTTGATTTCTTGACAGCTGCTTCAATTAATGTTGATGGTTGATGTGAGCAAAATAAAGTCTTTGACAACTTCAATCTGTTCTCCATTTATATGGATGTTGTTTATTGGTCCAGTTGTTAGATATTTTGTTTTTATTACATTGAGATGTAACGCATATTGAAGACTTTAGTCTTCATCAGTAAGTCTTTTAAGCCCACTTCACTTTCAGCAAGCAAAGTTGTATTATCTGCACATCATAGGTTGTTAATGAGTCTTCCTCTAATCCTGATGCATTTTTCTTCATATAATCAACTTCTCAGATTATTTGCTCATCATACAGATTGAATATGTATGGTGAAAGAATACAACCTTGGTACACACTTTTCCTAATTTTAAGCCATTCAGTGTTTCCTTGTTCTGTTCAAACAACTGCCTCTTGGTCTATGCACATGTTCCTCATGAGAACAATTAAGTGTTCCAGAAGATTCATTCTCTGCAATGTTGCCCATAGCTTGTAATGCTCCACACAATCAAAAGCCTTTGCATAGTCAATAAAGCACAGATAAATATCTTTCTGGTATTCTCTGCTTTCAGCCAAGATCCAACTGATGTCACAATATCCCTCATTCCACGTCCTCTTCTGAATCCAGTTTGAATCTCTGGAATTTTTCTGTCAATGTATGATTGCAGCCATTTTTGTATTATCTTTAGAAACCTTTACTCAAATGGGATATCAGTGATAGTGTCCAGTGATTTCTGCTCTCTTTGGAATGGGCACAGATAGGTACCTCTTCTAGTCAGTTGACCAGGTAGTTGTCTTCCAAATTTCTTGGCAAAGATGAGTGAATGCCTCCTGTGCCACCTCACTTTCTTGAAAGATTTCAATTTTGATTCCATCAATTCTTGGTGCATTGTTCTTTGTGAATATCTTCAACGTACCTTGGACTTCTTTCTTCAGAATCGTTGGTTTTTAATGGCATGCTATCTCTTGAAATGGTTGCACATCATCTGTTTATTTTTGTAGAGTGACTCTGTATTCCTTCCAACTTCTTTTGATACTTTCTACATCATTCAGTATTTTTCCCAGAGACTCCTTCAGTAACGAAAGTCAAGGCTTGAATTTTTTCTTCACTTCCTTCAGTTTGAGAAATGCTGAGCATGTTCTTCCCTTTTGGTTTACTAATTCCAGGTCTTTGCACATTTCATTATAATATTTGACTTTGTCTTCTCCAGCTGACCTTTGAAATTTTCTGTTCAACCTTATACCGCCTCACTTTTTCCATTTACGTTAACGTCTCTATGCAGGAGAGCAAGTTTCAGAGACTTGTCTCCATCTATTTTGGTCTTCTCCTTCTCTCTTTTCTTCTCTATGACCTTTTGCTTTCTTCCTTTATGATGTGCTTGATGTCATCCCACAACTCATTTGGTCTTCTGTCTTTAATGACTAATGCATTGAATCTGTTCTTCAGATGATCTGTAAGTTCAGATGGTATATATTCAAGGTCATATTTTGGCTCTGCAGACTTGTTTTAATTTTCTTCAACTTCAGCATGAATTGGTATATGAAAAATTGATGGTCTGTTCCACAATCTGCCCCTGGCCTTTATTATGGCTGATAAAACGGAGCTTTTCCACGTCTCTTTCCACGGATGCAGTCCATTTGATTTACTTATACTCCATCTGGTGAGGCCCATGTGTACAGTCATCTTTTTTGTTTAAAAAAGGCATTTGCAATGAAGAAGTCATTGGTCTTGAAAAATTCTATCATGTAATCTCCAGCATAGTTTCTATAACCGAAGCCATATTTTCCAACTACTGATCCTTCTTCTTTGTTTCCAACATTTCCATTCCAATCTCCAGTAATTATCAATACATCTTGATCAGTTTCAGACTGAAGAACTTGGTAGATTTCTTCAATTTCATCATCACTGGCTATAGTGATTGGTGTGTAAATGTCTATATAGTGGTATTAACTGGTCTTCCTTCTAGGAATATGGATGTTATCCTATCACAGACAGGTTTGTATTTCAAGAAAAATCTTAATTTGTTCTTTTTTTATGATGAATGAAATGTCATTCCTCTTCAATTTATCATTCCTGGCATAGTAAATCACTGATTATCAGTTTCAAAATGGCCAAAACCAGTCCTTTTCAGCTTACTAATGCCTAGAATGTCGATGTTCTTGTGTTCCTTTTTTAAAAAATTTCCTAGATTTATACTTTGTATGGAGTCCTGGAGTGGTGTTGTGGGTTAATGCGCTAGACTGTAAGGTCCATTTGAATCACAGGGTCTGTGGTTCAGGATTACCAGCCACTCCTTGGAAACCCTGTACAGGGTAGCTATGAGTTGGAACCAACTGGACGACACACAACAACAATACTTTGTACATTCCATGTTCTGATAATTAATGGATGCTTTCAGCTGTTTCTCTTCATTTTGAATTGTGCCTGATTAACAAATGAAGGTCCTGAAGGCTTTGCTCCGTTTGCGACATCATAGTTAACTCTACTTTGAGGGGGTAGCTTTCCCCCAGTCACATTTTGAGTGCCTTGCAACCTGAGGGGCTCATCTTCCAGCACCATATTTGACAATATTCTGGTGCTCTTCAGCATCTTTCAGTATTCAATATTCTGGTGCTGACAGTGTTCCACTGCTATTCATAAAATTTTCAGTGACTAAATATTTTGAATTATTCTGTTTCTCCTTCTTCTTAGTCTGCCTTCATCCAGAAGCTCATCTGAAACCTGTCTACAGTGGGTGACCCTTCTGATATTTAATGTACACATGGGATAGCTTTCAGAATCACAGCAACATGCAAGCCACCACAATACAACAAATTGACAAACAAGTGGTAAGATCTTGAACATATCCCCTCTGAAATTAGAGATCATCTCAACTACAGACTTGATGCGTTAGTCACTAATGACTGCAAATAAGAAGAGTTGTGGGATGACATCCAGAATATAATACAGGAATAAAGCAAAAGGTCATAAAGAAAACATGAATGAAGGAAAAGACCAAAAAGGATATCAGAAGAGACTATAAAACTTGGTCTCCAGCGTAGAGATGCTAAAGAAAATGGAAGAAATTAAGAAGTAAAGTAGCTTAACAGAAATAATTTAAAGGACAATTCAAGAAGACAAAGTCAAGTTTTATAATGAAATGTGCAAAGTTAGAAAACCAAAAGGGAAGAACATGCTCAGCATTAGTCAAGCTTAAAAAAACTGAAGAAAAAAATGTAAGCCTTCACTTGCGATATTGAAGGATTCTATGAGTAAAATATTAAATAATGCAGAAAGTAACAAAATAATATGGAAGAAATATAGAGTCACTGTCACAAAAAATAATGATCAATGTTCAACTATTAAAGATACCTCTTTAATGGCATGTGATTAAGAGCCAGTGGTGCTGAAGAAAGAAGTCCAAGGTGCACTGAAGGCATTGGCAAAGAACAAGACTTCGGGAATAGATGGAAACAAACAGTAATCTTTCAATACACTGATGCAGCACTGGAGGCACTTTCTCATCTACGCCAAGAAGATTTTGCTAACGATAATTAAAAAAATACTGCAACAATACATTGACAGAGAACTGCCAAAGTTTCAAGTTAGATTCAGACTAGGATGTGGAATGAGTAATATCAATGCTGATGTCAGATGGGTCTTAGATGAAAGTAGAGAATACTAGAAAGATGTTTACCTGTGCTTTGTTGATTATGCAAAAGCTTTAAATTGTGTAGATTATGATCAGCTATGGACAACATTGCAGAGAACAGTATTCAGAACACGTAATTGTGTTCATGAGGAACCTGTACATAGATAAAGAAGCAGTTGTTTGAAAAGAACAAGGGAGCACTGAATGATTTAAAATTATCAAAAGTGTGCAGCAGGGTTGTATTCTTTTCCCATGCTTATTCACAGTGTATGCATAGCACATAATCAGAGAAGATGGGTTATATGATGAATAACGTGGCATCAGGGTTGGAGGAAGATTCATTTACAATCTGTGGTAAAATACAACATTGTTCACTGAAAGTGTAGAGGACTTAAAGTGTGTACTGATGAAGATCAAAGACTACAGCCTTCGCTATCAGATGCACCTCAATATAAAGAAAGAAAAAATCCTCACTACTGGACTAATAAACAACATCAAAATAAATGGAGAAAAGATTGAAGTAGTTAAAGATTTCATTTTGCTTCAATCCACAATCAACACTCATGGAAACAGCAGTCAAGAAATCAAATATTTATTACATCAGGCAAATCTGCTGCAAAAGACCTCTTTAGAGTGTTAAAGAGCAAAGATATCAGTTTGAGGATTAAGATGAACCTGACTCAAGCCATTGAATTTCAATATGCATCTGAAAGTTGGACAATGAATAAGGAAGATCTGAGAAGAACCCATGCATGTGAATTACAGATTTTGAAAAAGAATAGTGAGTATACCACTATACAGTCAGAAGAACAAACAAATCTATTTTTGAAGAAGTACAGCAAGATTGTTCATTGGAAGTAATAACAGCCAGACTTTGTATCTTAGACTTTAAGCATGTTGTCAGGAAGGACCAGTCCCCTGGTGAAGGACACCATGCTTGGTAAGTGGAGAGTAAATTAAAACAAGGAAAACCCTCAATTAAATGGACTGACAGTGGCAACAACAACAGGCTCAGGCATGACACTTGTGAGAATGTCACAGGACTGGGCGGTGTTTTATTCTGTTGTACATAGGATCACAATAAGTCAGACTGATGACACCTAATCACAAGAAGACTTCCTACATATTGGTTTTTCTATGGCAACTATACTTCAGAAAACAGAATGATGGAAATAGTTTTGCCAGACAATAAGGTTCATCATATGGAGAAGAGACTTGGACTGGTATATAAACCTTACTAGTTTTATACATCATACAAGACATTAAGAAAACACCCATAAAATCAAAATACTTATAAAAATAAAAATAGGTTTTCATGTTATATAGTGGGGAAAAAAGCAAGTTAATACTGATAGTTCTAAAATATTTGAAGGGTCTTCTATAAATAAATAATGAACAGGTTTTTGTTTTTGAACATACTAAAAGTAATAAAAAGGAAGAGATAAAGAGAAATGAGAATGTATCTCTCATGGAAGACAGATAACATATGTGGCAGTTAAAATAGTTGCATATTATCTAATTTATCATTAAGATCTCTAAATGTCATATAGTTTAGATGAATTATTTATTCAATCAGAAGTTGAACTTTAAGAATCACTGTATATTAGTTTATCTAGAAAAATACAAAAGACATTGCAAAGCAATATGAGAAATATACCTATTTTCAAGATGGAATTTGAAACCTCAACACACTTTAATTTATTTCCAATTGAAAATAAACATACTATTACAAAAATGTTTGCTCTGGAGTTAGCAATTTTTGCTACAGTTTTAATATGAATATTAAAATGTTCCCAGGACTCATGAAAGAATCATGAAAATTTCATCCAATTTTAAAAGAAAAGCCATCTTATTTATTATTTGATTTTATATGTTAATTTAAAAATCAGCAAACTGATAATAAATGAAAGATAGAAGGAGCTGGGAGTGAGGTCTGAGCCAACAGTTGATGTTGTGAAGAATGGTTAGCTGCTGTTTCTTAGTATTTGGGTCTCTCCATTCTAAGCTTTTTTTCTCCCAACTTCTCCTTGAGGAGATTCTATGACACCTGGATTGGCACAGACAGTTCTATTTGTTTCCTAACATATGCATTGCTTGACACAGTATCTTCTATACCCAGGAGAATATGAGATGACCGTTCATATTTTTGGAGTCCTGATGTGGTGCTGTGGGGTAATGTGCTGGACTACAAAGTTGGTTTGATCCATAAGGTGGATGGTTCAAGCTTACCAACTGCTCACTCCTCAGAAACCCTATACAGGATTGCTATGGGTAATAACTGACTTGACAGCACTTAACAACAATTCATATTTGCATTTTAAATTTAAAAAATCAATTTGATAATTGTTGGGAGTGATTTGAGCTGAAGGTCTCAGATGTGGGGGTAGTTCAACCAAAGGTAGTTCAACGGTACAGTTGTGGTCAAGAAAATCAGGCTGCTACCAGGTCATCTTGTCACCATGAGGAATTTGCAGTGCTGCTTTGGGGGACAGGGAACTTTTTTCCTTGTATGACCTTCAGTTCAAATCTACAAAAACATCTTGCCCTATCTCTGTCTCCTTAGCAACCACAATTTACATTCTTCTAATAAGGTCCTGCTTACTGATTGCATCTATACACCAAAAGGTTTTTGCAGTCTTTTCCCTGCTCCCAGCACTTTCCTTTTATATATAATAAATGTGCTGAA
>NW_006408706.1:4834311-4840300 GCF_000296735.1 Chrysochloris asiatica
TGACACATCCTTGCGTCTGTGGAATGCAAATCACTTGTCCATGATGTTTTTGTTTGTTTATTTGTTTTGATATGTTGTTGAATTATAATTTTGTTGAGAATGTTTGCATCTATGTTTATGAAGGATACTGTTGTTGCTATGTACCGTCAAGTCGGTATGATTCATGGGTATATATGCTCATATGCTCAGCTTCCTCATGAGAACAATGAACTATCCTGGAATATTTATTCTCCACAATATTGTCCATGGCTTGTCATAACCCACACAGTTGAAGCCTTTGTATTGTAAGTAAAGCACAGGTACGTATCTTTCTTGTATTCTCTGCTTTTACCCAAGGTCCATCTGATGTCAGCAATAATAATCCTCATTTCATATACCTGAATCCAGCTTAAACTTCCAGAATTTCCCTATTAATGTACTGTTTAACAGTTTAAAAGTAGAGAAAACTACTGCATTTTAAAATAATTTACAGAATAATATAGAAAATAAGGCTGAGTTATATGAATATAATGTATTATAGAATGTGATCATGCCATAAGATTAGGGAGGTCTTATTTCTATCAATATAGATCAAAACAAGTTGCACAGAATAATAAAATTTTAGCTGGAAGGGATAGGATTTTTCAGGAAAAATTGATGTTGGGTGAACTCTGTAGGAATAATGTAGGCAAATTCACAAAGGTATAAATGTTTATAAGAAAGAGTAAATCATTCCGTTTACCTAAACAAAATACATAGGCTAACCACATAGGAAAATTAAAGGCCACTCCTTGGAAACCCTATAAAGGGTCACTCTGAGTCAGAACCTACTCAATAGCACTTAACAAAAATAACAAAATAAGAAAGGTTGAAATAGGAAATTTTACTGATATTTTATCATCAAAGTATAAATATGTGATGCAATATTTCCCCCAATTCTCATCTACAGAAACCAGTATACATAAAATTCAATTTTTAATTAATTTACTCAGACAAACTCTCAAGACAATTGTGTTTATTTTAAAAATGTAAGTTCTGATCATTTGTAAAATGAAAAGTATTTTAACACTACACCTTTTGGAGTATAAGGAAAATTATGTAGAACTCTTCAGTAACACTTAGGTAAGCAATAAAATATTTAACAATCCGCTTGTGTTTGGGCACCTACAGTGTTCCTATAATTTGCATCTCTTGCTGATAGTGGTCTATTCAGTTTAGGTATCTAGTTTAAGGATCAGAAGACAATTAACAATTAATAACAAGCTCAAATAACTTACCGGGTATTGTTTCTATGGTATTAGCTCCTTGATACAGCTACTTTAAAACTACAAAATCAAAACAAAGGTTACTAAACAAATTAAGATCAGGACAAACCCACAGCCTGGGAGTCAATTGAAACTCATACAGACCCTAAAGGACACAGGGTTTTCAAGGTTGTACTCATAATCATAAGCCAACTGGCACATCTTTCTTCCCAGGATCAGCTGATGAGTTCTAACATTTTGGTTTGCAGCCCAATGCTTTAATCAATGTGCCATCAAGGTGCCTTTAGATAATGGCAAAAGTGCTTAAAATAATGCACAATTGATTTATGCATTTTCTTTGTCATATAATTCTACAAATTTATGAAGTGGGTAATTAAAGAATGTGATTATCTCATGGACTAAATTAATTTTAATACTCAAGATAAGGAAGTTTTTACCAAGATACATTGAAGTCACTTATAAAATAGTGAAGTACGTAGAACTACATACATCTAAAACCTTATTTAGCTAGATATTTCCTTTTCTCATTTCTATTTTCCTAGAGGAACATTAAAATTGTTCTTTTTCATCTGAAGGGATTGGTCTTCTACATATTTAGAGATGCTGATGAAGAAGAGTTATCTCTATGTATAATTTATCCCAGACCATCAATTACTCCTCTAATAATTAATCACCTAGATTTATATATTATATTTTTAGTACTGCTTTTTCTTCTGTTTTCTTATGAATTACTTACAGTAAACAACAACAAAAGACATGAATTTTACATCTTAAGAAGAAAATTATGTTAATGGTAACTTAAAACAAAAAATTCTGTCATATCAAGATAATGTGTGCCAAACCCCTGATTGAAATCTCTTTAACAAAAGGTGTCTTTGAGTTCTATTTCTATTATTTTATCTTCCAAGATGATGAGGGAAGACTCTGTAAATGCTAGCTTTCTTAGAGAAGACTGTTACAATTGTGTTGGTCTCATCTTGAGAAATATAAAATTTAAAAAGACTTTACCTGAGTGTACATGTTTTGAAAATAAGCTACAGTAAGGATAACTTTGCACTAGCCAGAGTAGTGTATCAATAAGAATGTTTTGGTTTACAGTGTTACTACCCCACCTCCCAAATAATATAAAACTATTGAGTTAGCAGTAATGAAGCAGATGCCCTCTTGAATGAGTTTGGTAAACTTTTTATTATGAAGGTTTACAAAGATCTGTAAAAGGGTTCTCTTACCATAGTGGTTATGAGTTGGGTTGATAGCAACAAGGTCAGCAGTTCAAAACTACCAGCCCTTCTGTGGGACAAAGATGAGGCTTTCGGATCCCATTAAGATTTGTAGCCTCAGAAAACCTGTGCAGGGTTGTGATGAGTCAGACCCAGCTCCATGACACATAACCAACCATCACATAGAAGATCATCATTTTTATATTCATCAAATCATATACTCTGCTTCATCTCAATGGTTGAAATCCTCTCCATGTAACCACAGTTATCCTACTTCCTCCCTGTGCTTCTTATTTCCATTCCACCTTAGTTCCCATCCCTTCTCATCTTTGTCCTTAGGTAAATGTTGCCCTTTTGATCTTGACTGGTTGATGTTTCCATGATGAGCATGGCTTACTAGTGTTATTGTCCCTCTATTTATGCTGTAAAATAAACACTGGACCTCAGGGTCTGTTTGAACCACAAGGTCAGTGGTTCAACCTCACCAGCTGCTCCTTGGAAATCCTATACAGGGACTGTATGAGTTCGAACTGACTTGATGGCACTTAACAACAATAACAACAACATGTACTTATGTACTGCTTGGCTGAAAATTGGGCTACCAGGTTAAGTTCTATTACAGAACTGAAGGGTGGCTGAGAGCCATAGTCTCAGTTCCTCCAGACTCTTTCTGACCAGTAAGTGTCATCTTTTGTTCTGAATAATTTTGAGTTTTGTTCACATTTTTCCCCACTCTTTCCAGGACATCCTAATGGGGTCCCTTTCACAGAAGTTGGTAGTGGTAGTCAGACAACATCAGGGTCATTGTTGTGGTCTCAAGATAATGGGCACTAATGTTTCCATGTTCTGTTAGTCTATTGGACTAGTTGATTCCAAGCATCTTCAAATTTTCATCACTCTTCTTTCTTCCACAAATGGAACTGCCAACCTGGCAGTTCAAACAGCTTTGTAGTCTGGCGCATTAACCCACAGCGGCACACAAGGACTCCCCATTTAGCACAGCCACTCTTAAACGGTTCACTACTCGGGAAATCTCCACCTACCCATACAAATAAACATGATGTCTTTTCCCACCTTTTTGTTAAGTGCCATCAAGTAGGTTCCGACGACCTTGTATAGGGTTTCCAAGGAGCCACTGGTGAGTTTGAACTGCCGACTTTGCTATTCAAACCAATCTTACAGTTGAGTGCTTATCCTGTGGCTTCAAACCAGGACTCCTAAAACCCTTTTAAACCGCTGCAAAGCCTTTGTTCAGAAAGTTGGGTATTAAGCATTGTATTAAGTACTTCCTGGTGTGGCGCTGTGGGTTAATACGCAAGACTGCAAAGCTGTACAGGAAACCCTATCCAGGGTCGCTATGTGTCGGAATCTACTCAACGGCACTTGACAACAACAGCAATAACATCACTACTTGCAAGGTTCTTTCCTATAATAAACCTTGCTAGTGTGGGAATTCTGCCTTCCCTGATCATTCTTAATAAACAGAAAGCAAGAGCGCTCCTTTCAGGGTGGATATGCGGTTAACCCGCCTGATAACAATTTGTCCTTAGGTAATAATAGCTCTGGTAGTATAGTGGTTACGAATTGGGCTGCAAACCTTAAGGTCAGAAGTTTGAGACTACCAGCGGCTCCGCGGGAGAAAGATGATGCTTTCTGCTCTTGTAAAGATTTATAGCCTCAGAAACCCTGTACAGGGTCGCTATGGGTCAGAACCGACTTGACGGCACTTAACAACAACAATAATAATATTTACAAATTTGTTCATTTAATTACAATCAAACATTCACTTTGGGGTGTCTGTTAGATAATTTTAAAGTTCAAAGAAAGGTTGTTTAAGGTTAGAGATACATTAAAATAAGACCATCATTAACAGAATAGTGTAAATTAAATAATATCTAAAATCTAGTATTTCAGAAGGACCATATAGGTTTTTCTAGGTAACCAGAAAAAAAAAACCTTCCTTCAACCCACACACACACAAAAAAAACATATATTAATTATGGTTAGAGTTAGCAATTTTCTGTGTGTCCATTTTTCTTGTGTGCATTTATAACAACGGGTTTTTTTTTTTCTTTGTGAGTTTTTTGTGTGAGCATTTTCATGTGTATTTTTTTTCCTAGAATCATCTTTCTATTCTAAAAATATAATTAATCATAATTATTGGTCTCAAATAAATATTTTGCTGAAATTTCACTTTTCCTCTGAATATTCAAGGCATCAATAAAGGCAACATAACTGTCTTCTTATGCATTTGTTGTTGTTAGATGCCATCAAGTCAGTGTTGACTCAAAGCAAAGCTATGTGCGACAGAAAGAAACACTACCCAGTATTTTTCTATGCTCACATTTCTTGCTATACTTAAGCCCATTGTTGTAGATATTGTGACAATGCATTTCAATGAGGGTTTCCCTCCTTTTCAATGACTTTCTACTTTTCCAAACTCTTATGTCCTCCTCCAGGGACTGGTCCATCCTTGATAACATGTCTAAAGTATGTGAGATGAGGAAAATGCATACAAGTAGGTCCAAATAAAATTAAATCTTTAACCGCTTCAATTTTTTTCTTCACATACATTGCTGTTGTTTACTTGTCTCAGTGTGAGGATTTTTGCTTTCTTTATGTTGAAGTGGAATCCACACTATACAGTGTTTGATCATCATAAGTAAGTGCTTCAAGTCCTCTTTGCTTTCAGCAAGCAAGTTTGTGTCATTAGCATATCACAGGTTTTTAATTAATCTCTTTCCAATCCTGATGATGTGTTCTTCTTCATTTAGTCCATTTTCTTGGTGAATGGATGTAACCCTGATATTTTGTGATTTTAATCCATACTGTATCCCTTTGTAATCTTTAAACAACTGTCACTTAGTCTACATACAGGCTCTGCATGACACAATAAAGTGTTCTGTAATTCCCATTCTTCATAATATTGTCCAGAACATACTATGATCCAAAGAGTTGAAGGATTTTGCATAGTTGTAAAAGCAAAGGTAAGCATGTTTTTTGGTATTATCTGCTTTCAAGCAAGATACATCTGATGTCAGCAATAATATTTCTTGTTCTACTTCCCCTTCTGAATCAAGCTTGAATTACTAACAATTCCCTGTTGACATACTACAGCAACAATTAAAAATTATCTTAAGGAACATTTTACTTTCATGAAGTATTAATGATAATGTTCAATAATTTTTGAATTCCAGTGGATCACCTTTCTTTAGCACAAATGTTGATCTCTTCCTGTTGGTTGGCTAAGTAGGCTGTCTTCTAAATTTCTTGGCATAGACAAGTTATTGCTACAGTACTATATCAGTTTGTTGAAACATTTCAATTGGTATTCTACTAATTATTGGAGTCTTGTTTTCCACCTATGCCTCAGTGCATCTTGGATTTATTCCTTCAATCCCTTTGGTTCTTGATAGTATGAAACTTCTTGAAATGGCTGAACATCAAGCAATTCTTTTTGGTAGAGTGATTCCGTGCATTTCTTCCAACTTCTTTGGATGCTTCCTCTTTCATTCAATATTTTCC
>NW_006408706.1:4840400-4843877 GCF_000296735.1 Chrysochloris asiatica
TGTTTCCATGTTCCATTAGTCTATTGGACTAGTTGATTCCAAGCATCTTCAAATTTTTATCACTCTTCTTTCTTCCACAAATGGAGAGACCAATAATTGTCACTCATGATCTTTTTTGATCCCATTCACTACTCAGCAAAATAAGATATCAGCATTGCCTTAGTGGACTATGCTATGCTAATTGACCTTGGTGTCCCCTGAGACGATGGTCCTGAGTCTCCACGCCCAGCAACCCATTTCTTTAAGATGTCTAATAATATCTAAGAAGTTTTCATCATTTTGCTTACTTTGTGCTCCACCACATTAATAATGATCATTCAATTTTGACACAACCACCTGATGCCTCCAAAGAATTAAGTCTAATTTTTATAGAAATGAGAATATAGAGAAAGACATTATAAATGCTATTAGCCATTTATTTATTTACTTACTAAAATATATTGATCAAAAAATTTATTATGTTCCTGACATTGTTTTAAATGATAAAACTATATATGTAAGAGAGTGATCATCATTTCGTATAAAAGTAACTATTGTTACCTTTTCACAAATTTGTTGTTGTTGTTGTTAAGTGCCATCGAATCGGTTCCAACCCACAGTGACCCTGTATACGGTTTCCGAGGAGCTGCTGGTAAATTTGAACCACCGACCTTGCAGTTCAAATGGCTTTGCAGTCTGGAGCATTAACCCACAGTGCCACACCAGGACTCCTTTTCACAAATAGGAGGAAATACATAGAAAAGACAGCATATATGATAAAAATTTAAAAAAAGTCAATGATCTATCATAAATGTTATCTCATTGTTGTATATAGGTGCTGTCCAATTGTTTCCCACTCATGGCAACCATATGTACAACAGAATGAAACACTGCTTCGCCCTTCACCATACTCCTAAGCATTGCTATGTCTGAGCACATTGTTGTAGCCATCGGGTCAATAAGTCTCACTAGGGTCTTCTTCTTTCTCACTGACCCTTTCTAAGCATGATATTCTTCTCTAAGGACTAGTTCCTTGTGATAACATGTCTGAAGTATACATGAGACAACATTTCACCATTTTCAATTGTAAGGAAAATTCTGTACTTCTTCCATGACAAATATTTTGGTAGATTCAGTATTCTTTGCCAATACTATCAGTCAAATTAATCAATTCTTCTTTATTTATTATCTAGCTTTTACATGCATATGAGGTGTCTGAAAACTCCACAGCTTGGGTCAGGCACACCTTGGTATTCAAAGAAATATCTTTGCTTTTTAAAGTTTAAAAAGACTTTTCACAGCAGATTGCTGAGTTCAAAACATCTTTTGCTTTCTTGATTGCTGCTTCCATAGGCATTGATTTTGAGGCAGGGAAGAAAAGGGAGTCCAGAAATTAGGACTAAACATAAGCACTTACTGACCAAAGTCTTGAGAAAAATTGAGGCCTCTCCTTACCTAAGCTATTGTGAAAATATATAAGACAAGATCAGGGTGCACAGCTGAAAAGCCACATCCAGAAACATGCCATTAAGAAAGACCAACCATAAAAATTCTGTATTTTACTTCCTTGTAAGATGTTTTAAAGGCTGAACTGGATTATCTAGTCCCCAAGAATACCTTTGAAGGATGAACTTCTGTTAGGGTAGAGAAGAACACAGTCCTTGACAGGTTTGAACTAGCAGAGGATACCACAGAACTTGGGACAGGTTTGAGCCGGGGTCCCAAAAAACCATGAATGCTTGACATGCCAGAATAAGTTTTGTCTGCCCTTACAAGATGCAATGAAATCCATCTTGAAGAAACGCTGTGCATGCACCCCATTAGCATATTGTTATTGTTATGTGACTTAGAGTCACTTCTGACCCATAGAGACCATGTATAGGGTTTCCAAGGAGCAGTTAGTGAGCTTGAACTGCCAACCTGGCAGTTCAAACAGCTTTGTAGTCTGACGCATTAACCCACAGCGCCACACCAGGACTCCCCAGTTAGCACAGCCACTCTTACACGGTTCACTACTCGGGAAATCTCCACCTACCCATACAAATAAACATGATGTCTTTTCCCATCTTCTTTTTGTTAAGTGCCATCAAGTAGGTTCCGACGACCCTGTATAGGGTTTCCAAGGAGCCACTGGTGAGTTTGAACTGCCGACTTTGCTATTCAAACCAATCTTACAGTTGAGTGCTTATCCTGTGGCTTCAAACCAGGACTCCTAAAACCCTTTTAAACCGCTGCAAAGCCTTTGTTCAGAAAGTTGGGTATTAAGCATTGTATTAAGTACTTCCTGGTGTGGCGCTGTGGGTTAATACGCAAGACTGCAAAGCTGTACAGGAAACCCTATCCAGGGTCGCTATGTGTCGGAATCTACTCAACGGCACTTGACAACAACAGCAATAACATCACTACTTGCAAGGTTCTTTCCTATAATAAACCTTGCTAGTGTGGGAATTCTGCCTTCCCTGATCATTCTTAATAAACAGAAAGCAAGAGCGCTCCTTTCAGGGTGGATATGCGGTTAACCCGCCTGATAACAATTTGTCCTTAGGTAATAATAGCTCTGGTAGTATAGTGGTTACGAATTGGGCTGCAAACCTTAAGGTCAGAAGTTTGAGACTACCAGCGGCTCCGCGGGAGAAAGATGATGCTTTCTGCTCTTGTAAAGATTTATAGCCTCAGAAACCCTGTACAGGGTCGCTATGGGTCAGAACCGACTTGACGGCACTTAACAACAACAATAATAATATTTACAAATTTGTTCATTTAATTACAATCAAACATTCACTTTGGGGTGTCTGTTAGATAATTTTAAAGTTCAAAGAAAGGTTGTTTAAGGTTAGAGATACATTAAAATAAGACCATCATTAACAGAATAGTGTAAATTAAATAATATCTAAAATCTAGTATTTCAGAAGGACCATATAGGTTTTTCTAGGTAACCAGAAAAAAAAAACCTTCCTTCAACCCACACACACACAAAAAAAACATATATTAATTATGGTTAGAGTTAGCAATTTTCTGTGTGTCCATTTTTCTTGTGTGCATTTATAACAACGGGTTTTTTTTTTTCTTTGTGAGTTTTTTGTGTGAGCATTTTCATGTGTATTTTTTTTCCTAGAATCATCTTTCTATTCTAAAAATATAATTAATCATAATTATTGGTCTCAAATAAATATTTTGCTGAAATTTCACTTTTCCTCTGAATATTCAAGGCATCAATAAAGGCAACATAACTGTCTTCTTATGCATTTGTTGTTGTTAGATGCCATCAAGTCAGTGTTGACTCAAAGCAAAGCTATGTGCGACAGAAAGAAACACTACCCAGTATTTTTCTATGCTCACATTTCTTGCTATACTTAAGCCCATTGTTGTAGATATTGTGACAATGCATTTCAATGAGGGTTTCCCTCCTTTTCAATGACTTTCTACTTTTCCAAACTCTTATGTCCTCCTCCAGGGACTGGTCCATCCTTGATAACATGTCTAAAGTATGTGAGATGA
>NW_006408706.1:4843977-4853551 GCF_000296735.1 Chrysochloris asiatica
TAGTTGAAATATCAGAATAGATATAGAAAAACTAGAAAGTTGTCAGATCAGATTGAGTAAAGGATATAGAATGAAGGAGAAATTTTTTTTAAATATTAACAAAGAAGTTACACATATATGACATCATTCATATCAACTTCACAGAGGAAGAAAAACATTAAAATGTGAAAGACCAAATATTTGGAGGAAAAAAATTTTCCAAGCACTAAGGAACCCTGAAAGACTTCAAGTAGATTAAAAGGATTTATTGTATATTAAATAGGAGATCTAAAGAAAATCCATCCCTACACATGAAATTTGAGATTAAAAACTTCTAAAATTTTCCATAGAAAAGAATAGACCACACAGTACTGAAATGTATGATTAACTACTCCTCTCTTTATGTTACAAACTGACTACTTTTATAGTTGTGAAAATTACAATTCATCATGATATCAGTTGCTCACTATTGGATCATAAGAATCTTATCCCCATCTCCTTTCATCAAACTCATCTCGACAAGATGAAAAAAATTCAGTGGGGATTTTACCTTTCCCCTCACACTCTGAAACTAAAGTCCATCTTGAAAATTTGTAAGTCACTTCATGACTTTATAGCATCCTCCCTCCTCCCCCCATTTTAGGTAGCCAATGTCTAAGTTGCCAGTACCTATCAACCCTGTGTACAGAGGGAATAGAATTGATCCTTGATGTGAAGACTCCTTCTCTATCAGTTGGTATCTTGAGCTACTATATCCATAAGTATAGGTCAAGTTCATCAAATTGTAGCAATTTACACTTCTTTCCTTTATCAAATTTTTTTTAAATCCTCCTATAGTCAAGTTCTGATCATCAAGCCATCAAAGCTAGGTCAGATGGGTACTATCTACAAGTTTGGGTGTTCTTGTATGTCTCCCCACACTTCATAACAGCTGGATGCTTCACTCTCAGCCCTAGCCCTCCATGGCTATGTCCTTATTCATGGACTCAAGAGTCCCCAGATCTCACCATAGTTTGGACCAACCAGACCTGCCTCTTTCTCATCTTCAGGTCATCAGGGGTCTATAGAACATGGCCAAACTAAGCCCATATCTTCATGGCTGCCTTTCTCTCTCTTCCACTCACATCTTGGTCACCAGCAAGCTTATATGCCTTCTCATGTGCTCCCTTTGAGTTTCAGTGTTGGAGGGGGGTTTGTCCTGAAGGGACTTGTCTGCTTGCCTTGATGGCTTCCTGGCAAACAGCTTGCTTGTTCTTTTAGTAGCCAATCAGACTGCCATTTTTGTTTTGGATTTGTCCTGCTGGTCTGTCTTTTAAGAAGCATCTTCTGTTCCTCTTGCGGCTCCAGACTGGTCTGCTTGTCCTTTCAAATAGGAATGTCCCACCTCAGAAGATTCTGGATGGGGTTCAGGATTCTATCTAAGGTCCTATACACTACAATGTTTCCCCAAGAATCCTATTTCACTGGGCAAGTTCTAGAATCCCTTTTGGGTATTCCAAAACACTGAAGATGAGATTACAAGCTTTCTGTAATCATGTTTTTCAATACTCTTTTCTATCCCACTCAAGTGTCTATTTTACAATAGTAGTCAAGGGAAAGCAATACTCATAAGACACCCGAGCATCTTACCATTATTTCCACTCTTTTACCCATTCAGACTATGCCTCAATCCCAGTATCATACAGCCCTGTTTTTCCAAGCTTGAGCATACATCACTATTTACCTTTGTCCCATTTAGCCTTTGCAAATGTGCCTAAGTGTTCCCCTATCTACCTTGTTCTTCTATCCCCTTCCACCTTCTTGTATATTGCCTTCCCCAGCACCCAAATTATGATGTGTTTGTCCCCTACCCTGTGCTGTACAGTCCCCTCCTTCGCACCCCTGGTAACCAACAAATAATTTTTTTTTTTTCCCTTTTAGTATGTGTATCTTTTCATAAGCTTTTACAATAATGTTGTTATTGTTATGTGCCATGGAGTCGGTTCCAACGCATAGTGACCCTGCAAAGGGTTTCTGATGCTGTAAATCTTTATGGGAGCATAAAGCCTCATCTTTCTCCCATGAAACAGCTGGTAGTTTTGAACTGCTGACCCTGAGGTTAGCAGCTCAATTCGTAACCACTCATTTCCAGAGCTCTAGATAGATAGATAGATAGATAGAGATAGAGAGATAGCTAGATAGATAGAGATACACAAATATATTTATACCAAAAATAAAACCTTATCAATAAACCAGTTTCTGCCAAATCAATTCTGATTCATAATGACCCTATAGCACTGATCCATAGGTGTTCCAAAGTAGTAAGTGTTTATGGGTGCAGTTAACTTCCAGTGGAGTAGCTCGTTTCAAACTGCTACCCTTTCAATTCCTAGATGAACACCTAGCCATAAGCCTACCAGGTCTTGAATCAAAATTCTATGCAGTGATCAATATGGTAGATTTTGAAAAATAAAACAAGGACATAGGCAATACTTTTGTGTTCTTAGAGGGGAAATCAAGATTTTTGTATTTCAAAAAAATTTTGAAAAAATATTAGATAATAATACAAAGTATGTAATTAATTTTGGAGAAACAACTCTAAATATATCAATTGTCAAAATGCATGAAAATGACCTTAACATGCCATCAGCTAGAAGACTATGATCGATGATCAACTAAGAAAACTACATATAAACTATCAGTCAAGGAAATGTTGCTTGTCATAACAAACAAGACTCCAAATATCAGTACTTTAATACACTAAAACTGTATTTTTTGCTCTTTTTCAAAATCCAAGGATCCCTGGTGGCATTGGGTTATTGGAGGAAAGGTTGGAGATTCAAACCCACCAGACACCCCAAGGGAGAAAGATAAAGCAGTCTGTTTCCATAAAGAGTTACAGTCTCAGAAACCCTGTGGAGCAGTTCTACTGTTCTATAGAGTCTTTATGAGTCAGAATGGACTCCAGGGCTATGGACTTATAAAAACCCAATTCAGGTAACAAAGATGAGTGATGAGGGCTGAGAGGGGAGTCTGCATTTCACCTATTCATAGACTCAGGTTCTGTTCAACTTGGACGAACTCTCCACTGGAGACTGTACATCCATTCAGCAGATGAAAGAGCAAAAGCATGCAGGGTCTCAGGAGACTTTGCAGACCCAGATTTAAAGTAATTTGTGTCCCTTTGCTCACTTTCCATTGTCCAGAATGTCACTCTACCTTCAGAAGAGACTAGAAATATGGTTTATATGTTAAGGAGTAAAAGAAGATTCTTGGTGAACAATTGTGTTCTCTTTGCCGGTCTGCTATTTGTCAAATATATGTTTAATTCTCACTTCCACACAGAGAACACATCCACTCCTTCCCCAAAGAAGAGTAACCTTAGTTCCTTCCAGTCACTGCATCTATCACAGATTCCAGAATTTCCTCATGGTGAATAGTTTTCTCCCTCAGATACGTCTGTGGATCTTAGTCCAAAAGCATATAAACTAAACAGAGTTTTATTTCCTATGTAGGATAACACACAAGGTCAGATCAGTTTGAACCACAAGATCGGCAGTTCAAACTCACCAGTTGATCCTTGGCAACACTATACAGAGTTGCTATGAGTTGAAACGGATTCAACAGGACTTACTACATCTCCAACATCCACTCTATGAAGAGAGAGGTTATTTACTATCTTCAGTACACCAAATGTGTGATAAAGGAGCATGGATGTTGTTGTTATGTGCATGGAGTCGATTCTGATTCATAGCAACCCTGTACAGGGTTTCCAAGGCTGTAAATCTTTACGGAAGCAGAAAGCCTCAGCTTTCTCCTGTAGAACAGCTGGTAGTTTCGAACTGCTGACCTTAAGATTTGCAGCCCAATTCGTAACTGAAGTTAGAAAAAAATTCTTATTTGGCAAAAAAGGAGTAAGTAACATTATATTAATATCAGATTAAATGTTTTGAGATAAAAAGCATCGTAAGATAAAATAATCAAAAAGCATCGTTACATTAAGATAAAATAATCAATGCTATACATGTCATAATTAAGGAGCTCTGGTAGCGTAGTGGTTATGAATCGGACTGTGAACCACAAGGTCAGCAGTTCGAAACTACCAGCTGTTCTGAGGGAGAAAGATGAGGCTTTCTGCTCCCGTAAAGATTTACAGCCTCGGAAACCCTGTACAGGGTCGCTATGAGTCGGAACCGACTCCACGGCACATAACAACAACAACAACAACATACATGTCATAAAGAGCTCTAGTAGCATAGAGGCTATGAGTCGGGCTGCTAACTTCAAGGACAGCAGGTCAAAACTACCAGCTGTTCCATGGGAGAAAGATGAGGCTTTCTGCCCTGTAAAGATTCACAGCCTTGGAAACACTATACAGGCTCTCTATGAGTCAGAATCGAGTCCATGACACAAAACAAACCAACAAAACAACTAACCAGTACATGGTATGACAACACTAAATAGTTACATATAACAAAAAAATGGAAGAAATTGGTGTAAATAATTGCAATTCTACCATCATATTGGAAGATTTCAAAATAGTTAGTACCTCTTTCAGTTATTGACAGGTTAGGTAGACAATCAGCAAGGGTATATGCAGGTAAGTCAAAAGCATTGCAACAAAATCATAGAAACCTTATTTTGTGGTGCTTGTGGCTCTTTAACTTTTCCCTGGTGTAGGAGTCCTGGTGTGGCATTGTAGGATAAGCACTGAACTGATAACTTCAAATTCAGTGGTTCAAACGAAACCCACCAGCTGCTCCTTGAAAACCCTATATAGGATCGCTATAAGTCAGAACCAACTAGATGGCACTTGACAACAACAACAACAACCTTTCCCAGAAAAATTCTGTGGTCTTCAATTTATACCATGTCAAAAAGGGACTTTGGACATCCTTGAGGAATTCAAATAATGATCCTTTTAAATGTTCTTTGAGTTTGGGAGACAAAAAGAAGTCTGAAAGAGACAAAGGCCAGGATGGTGTAAGATTTCCCACAAACCACTGTCTTGATTGGGCTTTTTTAATGGTACCCTAAGAAGACTAAGCAAAGTGTACTACTAAGATACTTGTCTGTAGTCAGCCCATGTTTTTAGAGACATATTGAAACATGGTTTGTTTGGAATTCTGCACATGTATGAACTAGAATTCTAGTAGTAATCGTTTTTTATTTACCTCACATATTTACTTAGTAAAATGTCTATGATTTTACAACAATAGTTTTTTACTTACCCTCATATACCAGTTGCTTTCTAATTGAGTCAGACCGATGGTAACCCCATTTGTGTCAGAGTAGAACTAACTGTCTCCATAGGATTCTTGGTAGCTGATTTTTCAGAAGCAGACAACACATTTTTCCTTCTGATGGACCACTGGGTTTATGTGAACCTCCAATTCTTTGACTAGCAGGAGTCTAGTGCTAACTTCATTTTGTTTATATCCACAATCAACACTCATGGAAGTAGCAGTTGAGAAATCAAAGGATATATTGCATTAGGCAAATCTGCCATGCAACACCTCTTTAAAGTGTTAAAGATAAAAAAATGTCACATTGAGGACTAAGGTGCACTTAACCCAAGCCATGGCATTTTCAGTAGCCTCATATGCATGTGAAAGTGGGACAATGAGTAAGGAATATCATAGAAGAATCAATGGATTTGAATTATGGTGTTGGAGAAGAATATTAAAAGTACCATGGACTGCCAAAAGGACAAACATATCTGTGTTGGAAGAACAACCAAAGTGCTCTTTGAGGCGAGGATTGTGAGATTTCCTCTTTCATACTTTGGACCTTATCAGGAGTGACCAGTGCCTGAGAAGGGCATCATGCTTGGTAAAGTGGAGGTTCAGCAAAAAAAGATAAAGACCCTCTAACAAGATGGAATGACACAGTGGCAGCAGCAATAGGTTCAAATGTAGCAGCAATTGTAAGGATGGTGCAGGACTGAGCAGTGTTTCATTCTGATGTATCATATTGTAAGAAACTCGACAGTACCTAGCACAGCAACAGTGCTAACCTTGTGTGCCTTCTATATTATTTAACCACGGTATTGAAAGCATGAGAAAGCCAGGCAATGACCTCCAGGAGGCAATAAAGTATAGCTAATTAATAGTTGAATCATTAACCTTAGGAATTCCAAAATCTGATGGTTCTCTTACAATTTAGAAGATAAACCCAAGTGGAAAAGATTTCGTCTATTATCCTACAAGGAAATGAACTGCCACAGAAGCATAAGAAAGGAGGAAATTTTGTCCACAGATTTTTCATGAACAGCCTACATAATAGCATAGACTAAAAATGAACATTATGAAATACAACTAAACAAGATTAATTTAAAAAATAGTAACTGAAAAAAAAAAAAAGTAACTCTGATATAAAGTAAACTGGCTTTTTTATTGTTGTTAGCTCTCTCACTTTACTGTTACCAGATAACCTCTCATAGTCTAACAGATCCATCCACTTAAAATCAAAGTGGAAATACCCATATTTGTTCTAGATTCTACTCTGAGTGATGAGGATGCAGAAAGTAGTGGAGCAACATGGCATAAACCCCTCTAAACTGACTTGGTGTGAGATCTAAGCCCCACTGTTTCCCGAACAGGCAACTTTATGCAGTATGTCATATTTCTCCCATGAAAACTAGAAGAATACGAAACCTGAGACATAGCATTCTGATAAATATTAATTAAGTCAATTAATATTTATTACCATGACTCATCTGTCAATTTGTCATATTGTGGTGGCTTGTGAGTTGCTGTGATTCTGAAAGCTATGCCACCAGTATTTTAAATACCATCAGGGTCACCCATGGTGCACAGGTTTCAGATGAGCTTCCAGACAAGGACAGACTAGGAAGAAAGAGTGATGAACTACTTCCGAATATTTGGTCACTGAAAACATTGTGAATAGCAGAGAAACACTTTCGGATATAGTGCCAGAAAATGAACCTCTCAGGTTGTAAGGTACTCAAAATGTGACTGGGGAAGAGCTGCCTCCTCAAAGTAGAGTTGACTGTGATAGCGGGAATTAGACCATAGGAGAAAAGCCCATGGGACCTTCATTTGCTGATGGGCACAACTCAAAATGAAGAAAAACAGATGTAAACATCCTTTGAAATTCGGTAACATGGAATGTATGAAGTATACATCTGGGAAAACTGAAATTTGTCAAAAATGAAATGGAATGTATAAACATCAGTATCTTAGGCATTAGTGAGCTGAAATGGACAGGTATTGGCCATTTTGAATCAGACACGCACATGGTCTACTATGCCAGGAATGACAAATTGAATAGGAATGGTGTTGCATTTATCATCAAAAAGAATATATCCAGATCACCCATGAGGTACAACACTATCTGTGATAGAATAATATTCATGTGCCTACAGAGAAGTTAATACCACTATTATTCAAATTTACGCACCAACCACTAAAGCCAGTGAGGATAAAATAGAGAGTCTACCAACTTCTTCAATATGAAAAGTGTCAAACATGCAATCAAGATGTATTGATCATTAGTGGTGATTAGAATGCAAAGGTTGGGAGCAAAGAGGAAGGATCAGTAGTTGGAAAATAAGGCCTTGGTGATAGAAATGACGCTGGAGAACGCATCATCGAATTGTGCAAAACCAATGATTTATTCATTTCAAATACCTTCTTTAGACAGCATAAGAGACGACTATACACATGGGCCTCACCAGATGGAAGACACAGAAATCAAATTGACTACATCTGTAGAAAGAGAAGATGGAAAAGCTCCATATCATCAGTGAAAACAAAGCCGAGGCAGACTGTGGAAAAGACCATCAATTGTTGTTGTTAGGTGCCATCAAGTCAGAACCGACTCATAGCTACCCCATGCACAGCAGAACGAAACAATGTCCGACCCTGGGCCAACCTCACTACCACTGCCACACTTGAGTCCATCAATGCTGCCACCTGCACAATCCATCTCGTTGGGGGTCTTCCTCTTTTTCTCTGACCCTCCATCTTATAAAGCATGATATCCTTCTCCAACGACTGTTTGCTCCTGAAAATATGTCCCAAGTATGAGAGACGAAGTTTAGCCATCTTGGCCTCCAAGGAGCACTCTGATTGCACTTCTTCCAAAACAGATCTATTGGTTCTTTTGGCAGTCCATGGCACTTTTAGTATTCTCCTCCAACACCAAAATTCAAAGGCATCAATTCTACAATCTTCCTTATTCACTGTCCAGCTTTCAAACCCATATGAGCTTATTGAAAATACCATGGCTTGGTTCAGGCTCACTGAAATCGTCAAGCTGACATCTTTGTTCTTCAACACTTTAAAAAGTTCCTGTGCAGCAGATTTGCCTAACGCAATACGTCATCTGATCTCTTGACTGCTGCTTCCGTGAGTGTTGATAGTTGATCCAAGAAGAATGCACTCCTTGACAACTTCAATCTTTTCTCCCTTGATAAAAATTTATTGGTCCAGTGGTGAGGATTTTTGTTTTCTTCACATTGAGATGTAATCCATACTGAAGGCTGTGCTTTTTTATCTACATCATTAATGTTTTACTCATATGCAAATTCAAACTGAAATCCAAGAAAACAAAAACAAGTCCACCAGAACCAAAATATGACGTTGAATATACCTCACTTGAATTTAGAGATGATCTGAAGAACAGATTTGATGCATTTAATACTAAAGACCGAAGACCAGAAGGGTTGTGGGATGACATCAAGAGCATCATACAGGAAGAAAGCAAAAAGTCATTAAGAAGACAAGAAAGAAGGAAAAGTTCAAAATGGATGTCAGAAGAGACACTGAAAATTGCTCTCCAGTGTAGAGATGTTAAAGCAAATGGAAGAAATGAGGCGGTCCAAGAACTGAACCGAAAATTTCAAAGATCAGCTCGAGAAGATAAAGCCAAATATTACAACAAAATGTGCAAAGATCTGAAATCAGAAAACCAAAACTGAAGAACATGCTCAGCATTTCTCAAGCTGGGGGAACTGAAGAAAAAACTTAAGACTCGACTTTTGTTATTGAAAGATTCTCTGGGCAAAGCATTGAATGATACAGAAAGCATCAAGAGAAGACAGAAGGAATACACAGGTCACTGTATCAAAAGGAAATAGTTAATATTCAACCATTTCAAGAAGTAGTATATGATCAAGAGCCAATGATACTGAAGGGGGATTCCAAGGAACATTGAATGAATTGGCAAAGAACAGGCACCAGGAATTGATGGAATAGAAATTGAAATCTTTCAAGAAAGTGAGGTGGCACAGGAGGCACTCACTCATCTCTGCCTAAAAATTTGGAAGACAACTATCTGGCCGACTGATTGGAAGCGATCCACATTTTGCCCATTCCAAAGAGAAGTGACCCAATGGAATGCGGAAATCATTGGACAATCTCTTTAATATCCCATGCAAGTAAAGTTTAATTAAAGGTAATACAGAAACAGCTGCAAGCATACATTGACAGAGAACTTCCAGAGGTTCAAGTCAGATCCCAGAAGAGGTCGTGGCAGGAGGGATATCATTGCTGATATCTGATGGATCTTGGCTGAAAGCAGAGAATATCAGAAAGATGTTTACCTGTGCTTTATTGACTACGCAAAGGCTTTTGATTGTGTGGATCATGAC
>NW_006408706.1:4854201-4857340 GCF_000296735.1 Chrysochloris asiatica
GACTTCATTCTTCTTGGATCAACTATCAACACTCACGGAAGCAGCAGTCAAGAGATCAAACGATGTATTACATTAGGTAAATCAGCTGCACAAGACCTTTTAAAGTGTGTAAGAACCAAGATGTCAGCTTGAGGACCAAGCCATGGTATTTTCAATAACCTCATATGCATGTGAAAGGTGGAAAGTGAATAAGGAAGACTGTAGAATTGATGCCTTTGAGTTATGGTGTTAAAGGAGAATATTGAAAGTGCCATGGGCTGCCAAAAGAACCAATAGATCCATTTTGGAAGAAGTGTAGTCAGAGTGCTCCTTAGAGGCCAAGATGGTCAAACTTTGTCTCTCATACTTCGGACATATTGTCAGGAGGAAACAGTTGCTGGAGAAGGATACCATGTTTGGTTAGGTGGGGGGTCAGAAAAAAAGAGGAAGACTCCCAACGAGATGGATTGGCAAAATGGCAGCATCAATGGGCTCAAGTATGGCAACAATTGTCAGTTTGGTCCAGGATCAATCAATGATTTTTTTTCTGTTGTGCATAGGGCCGTTATCAGTTAGTATCGACTCAATGGCACCTAACAACAACAAGAAGTAAGTGGTTACAGTGGAACTAAGTATTAAGGATGCTCCCATCTTAGTAGAGGGTGTGACTCAAGTCACCATCCTTAGTATTCCTTGGGGGCATGGTATGACTCCAATTGATAAAACTAATGTTATAAACTTAATCTCTTGCCCTGCTTCTTGGATCTGGCTCCTTATATCTGACATCCAGTTCCAGGGTCTTTCTGTCAATCACCTGACCTGACTCATCAGCTCTGCAGCCTTGTGCAACAGCCTTCTAACCTGCCAGTTTGGGCTCCTCAGCTCCTGAGACTATGTTGGTAAAAAGATTCCTCTAGACTATTCTCTGAACTATGGATTTGATACTTGCCAGTCTTCACAACCACATGAGCCATTTCTCTTGATAATTATAAATTTTGTGAGATGCTGTAGTATGTTGCAGAATCCTGGGACTTGAGGGAAAGGAGGTGTGGTGACTGATATCAGATGGATACTTCGCTTTCTCCACTCTCGTTCTCTGTGGCCATGTCACTTCCTCTGAGCCCATGAGTCACTGGGTCTTGCCATACTGTGGGCTAACCAGGTCTCCACCCAGGTTCACAGGAGTCTATGGAGTGGTATAACATGTTGGAAAAGTGGAACAGTTGGGATATATTTAACCTCGAACTTATAAGGACCAGCTTTGTGCTATCTTTCTAATAGAAATTATTCATGCAAAATCTTTTACAGCAGTTGTGCCTAATATGTTGCTTGATTTCTTGACTCCTGTTTCCATGAGTGTTGATTTTGGATCCAAGCAAATTCTTTGACAACTTCAATTTTTTTTCTCCCTTTATAAGGATGTTATTTATTAGACCAGTTGTGAAGATTTTTCTTTGCTTTACATTGAGGTGCAAACCACCCTTAAGACTATAGTCTTTTATCTCCAATACCAAGTATTTTAAGTCCTCTTCCAGCAAGCAAAGTTGTGTCATCCGCATACTACAGTTTGCTAATGAGTCTTCTTCCAATCCTAATGCCACATTTTTCATCAGTTAATTGAGCTTGTCAAATTATTTGCTCAGCAAACAGGTATAATAACTATGGTGAAAGGATACAACCCTGGCACACAGCTTTCTTTATTTTAACCATTCATTATTTCCTTGTTCAGTTCTAATGACTGCCTACTGTTCTATGTACAGGTTCCTCATGAACACAATTAAGTCTTCTGGAATATGCACTCTTTGCAATGTTATCCATAGTTTGCCCTGACTCACACAGTCAAAAGATTTTGCAGAGTCAATAATGTACAAATAAACATCTTTCTGTTATTCTCTGCTTTTACCAAGATCTATCTGACATCAGCAATGATATCCCTAGTTCCGTGCCCTCTTCTGAATCTGGTGTGAATATCTGGCAACTCCCTATCAATGTAATGTTACAACCATTTTTTAAGTATCTTCAGTAAAGTTTTACCTGTGTCTGATATTAATGATACTGTTCGGTGATTTTTGTATTCTGTTAGGTCTACTCCTTTAGGAATGGGCACAGATATGCACCTCCTCTAATTGGCTGGCCAGGTACCTGTTTTGCTAATTTCTTAGAATAGATGAGATAGCACCTCCAGTTCTGCATCAATTTGTTGAAAATTTTCCATTTATATTCGGTCAGTTCCTAGAGCACAGTTTTCATTAATGCCTTAAGTGAAGTTTGGAATCCTTCCTTCAGTAACCACCGATTCTTAATCATATGCTAGCTATTGAAATGGTTGAATTTATACCATTTCTTTTTGGTACATTGTCTCTGCATATTCCTTCCATCTTTTTATGACATTTTCTGCATCATTTAATAATTTTCTCAAAAAATTTTCATTATTGCAAGTCGAAGATTGAATTTTTTCATCAAGTCTTTCAGCTTCAGAATTACTAAGTGTCTTCTTTCCTTATGATTTTCTAACTCTAGGTCTTTGACCATTTCATTATAATAGTTTTTGTCTTTTCAAGCTTTTTAAAATTTCAAAATTTTTGTTCAGCTCTTTTACTTAGTTTCTTCCATTCACTGTCATTACTGTATGTTGAAGAACAAATTTCAGTGTCTTCTGACATTCATTTTTGTCTTTTACTTCTTTCCTGTCTTTTTAATGATTTTTTCTGCTTTCTTCTTGTATGATATTCTTAATTTCATCCCAGAATTCTTCTGGTCTTCTGTCATTAGTGTCTAATGCATCATATCTGTTCTTGAGATGATCTCTAAATTCAGGTGGGATATATTCACTGTCACATTTTAGCTCTCATGTCATTTTAGCTCTCTTTTTAATTTTCTTCACCTTTCCCCTAAACTTGCATGTGACAATTAATGGTCTGTTCCACAGGCTGCCCCATCCTTATTTGACTGATGGTATTGAGTTTCTGCACTGTCTCATCCCACAGATGTAGTTAATTTGACTTCTGTGTATTCCATCTCATGAGGTCTATGCATAGAATTGCTTTTTTATACTTTTTTTCTTTTAATTTAAGGTTTTTATTGTGGATTGAGTGAAAGTTTACAGGGCACATCATCAGTTTCACATTCAACAATTCATATAATTTGTTTCATTACATTG
>NW_006408706.1:4860215-4864742 GCF_000296735.1 Chrysochloris asiatica
GACCAATGAACAGCTACCAAAAGAAAAGACTGTCCACACCTTTATCTCAGCGGTTCTGCCAGGCGTCTGTGGCCACTCCGATCTTTCCCCCACGTGGTCTCACCCAAGATGGCGGCTCCTGGAGCAGTCGAGTGTCCCGGACTAGAAGGCAATAGATTTCATGCTTCTGCCACAAATTCCCCCAGCTGTAAGCCTTCCAGCCTTCTAAGTATTCCTTTATATGTGGTTCAGAGTTCTCCTTTTTATACTTTTTAAAAAAAGATTTTTGAAGTGAATAAATCATTGGTCTTGCAAAATTCTATCATGTGGACTTCCCGTTTTGGAGGTGGGACAAATATAATCAGGTAGGATGAGCTCCATGGGGGAGGTGCCAAAAATCCAGAGAAGGTGCTTTCATGGAGCTGCTCCAGAGCTCTGGATCTAGTGTAAGGTGCAGGGTGTCAGTTTCCCACACATACTGGTGAAAAGTCATTATGTAAAGTAAAATACTGCAATTCCAGAATTGATCAGGACTCAGGACTTTGCTTGTGGAGCACTCCCACTGGGCTGCATTCACACTGACACAGTGAAACCTGTGCAGCAACATTTGAAAAAAGAGGAGTAAGGGATTCTACATATTTTTCCCTCCTCTTCCCTGTCATGCCCTCTAGGCCCAGCCTGGATACCTTCAGGTGGGTGAGCACGCACCCCCACAGGGTCCAGCATTGAGCCCACAGTTTTCCCACAGCACAGAGAAAAGGAACTCTATTGGTCCCATGGACTATCCCATTGGCAGCTGATTATGACATCTGACTCTGGGACCCAGCCTTAAAGTTGACCTGAGGTGGACCCTTTACTCCTGCCACTGGTCACACAGCTATGGTTTTATTCTTGTTTTGGAGTGGTGGCTTTTGTCTCTGCTTTTATATATCTTCTGGTTTTGGTCCTTTTGATCACATTTTTTTCCTAGCGGTGGGAGATTTTTCTCCCTATGTTACCCAAGAAGAGAAAGCAACCATGGCCATATAGCCAAGCTACAATCATACCCCATAATATCTCACCATTGGGACAGGAGCCAATACCAGCCACTAGACATTACACATGAAAAGGGAAGCCTATCTCCAGATTATATCCACCAAAAGATAGTCAGCAACAAACATCCATTGAAGCATTCAAAATCCACCTAACTACTGAAAATGTCCAGGAAAACACAACAAAAGATCTCAAAACATGTCTAAAAACAGAAAAGAATAACTGAGACAAATGAGCTGGAAGCAGACACAGTATTTCCAGTAGAAGAAGAGGAAGTTTTAGATCTGGCTGAGAAGGAATTCAGAAGAATGATATGGAAACAAATTTAAATGCTCCAAAAAGGGGGGAGGGCAGGGAAAATAAGGAAGAAGTCAGGAAAGTGCTACAGGATCAATCAAATGAAATAGATAAAACATTGGAGACAATTCAAAACCTGCAAAAAGAGGTCCAGCTAATTAATAATAAAATATCAGAAATGAACAATATGCTGAAAGGACAAAAGAGTAGAATTGAAGAAATGGAAGCCAGAACCAGTGAGCTGGAAGACAAATCTCTCAATACTGCTAAGATGGAAGAGCAAACAGAAAAAAATATAAAAAAATCTGAAGAGAGCCTAAGATTCATGCTGGATGACATGAAGAGGAATAACTTAAGAATTATTGACATCCCAGAACAGGAAAAATCACAGAGCAGATAGTTGAGGAAATACTGGAAGAAATTTTCCCTAACATCGTGATTGATGAGAAGATAAACATTCAAGAAGCTGAACAAACTCCAGGAAGGATAGACCCCAAGAGAAAATCACAAAGGCATATAATAATCAAGCTCTCCAAAGTTAAAGACAAGGAGAGAATCCTAAAAGAAGCCAGGGAAATGAGAAGTGTTACCTACAAAGGCAAGCAAAGGAGATAAAGCTCTGACTTATCAGCAGAAACCATGCAGGCAAGAAGGCAATGGGGAGATATATATAAAACCCTAAAAGAAAAAAAAAAAAACTGCCAACCAAGAATTGTCTATCCAAGAAAACTGTCAATCAAATACAATGGTGTAATCAAAACATTTCAGGATAAACAGAAGTTAAGAGATTTTGTCAAAGCCAATCCAGTGCTTTAAAACATCCTAAAGGGGCTGGCTTGATGGCAGATAGGGCAGAGGTGCAGTGAAGTTTGTTATCAGCAATACCACAGAGTAACGGGCAAGGTGGGTTCAGGGTGGAATTCCGGGTCTCTGGACCACATATCTAGGAATATTTGGAGGATTTGAAAGCTTATAGTTGGTGGAACATGTAGCAGAAATGGAAAATCGTGTACTTTTGAATCTGCTGGGTTTTGGTGGCCTGGAGCCGACAACTTAGGCGAGACCAAATGGCAAGTTCAAGCAAGGGAGCACACCCACCAAAGAATAATGCTGTGGGAACCTCGGAGCAAAGGTGGACAATACACTTTGTTGGTTTTACTTTGTTCTGATTTTATTTTATTTATTTATATATTTTTTTGTATATGTTCACTGGCTCCCCACTGTTTACACACTGCCATTCTGATGACTAGAGGGGCTGCCTGAGCAAGAAGACACCCTTCCCAACCACCACTGGTGGGGTCTTCTACCACGTATGGGCACAGATACTCTCAGCCCAAGAGTGGGCCCTGAACTGCTTGTGTGTGTTTTTTTTAAGGGAAAAGTCCAGAACAAAGGGTGTGAAGAGGGAAAGAGAGTTTAAAAACAAAACAGGCCAAAAATTAAATTAAATCCTGAGGTACAGCACAACAACTAACAGTGTCATTTTGAAATCTATCAGATGGCCTTGAAGGCAAGAACCTGAAAGATGACATTAAAGTCATACTCAAATTAGGATACAGATTTTTTCTTCTTCTTCTCTCCCTATCTACCCTTTCTGTGATTATAAACAACAGTATCCAATCTAGTTTTTTTGTTGTTGTTTTGGTGTGGGTTTTTTTTCCCTTGTTTTATTATTTTTTTCTCTTGCTGTTTTACTATTTTATGCTCCCCCTTTTACCTTTGGGGGACTCATTGCCTCCCTATATTACTAAAGAAGAGACAGCAACTGCTGCCATATATTCAAGCTACAATCACATGCTATAAAACACCAAAATCCAGGCAGGAACCAATACTAACTACCATACACCAGAGAGGCAGACAACACCTGTGAAAGTTACTCTGAGTTAAACAATAAGAAGAGTGAAAACAGAAGCTCACATCTTGATCACACCTATCTGGAGGCAAATAGAAAGCATAAAAAATACTAAAACACACACTCAATTAAGTATTAAGGCCATAGATAAACACTAAACATGTCTAAGAAGCAAAAGAAGATGACCATATCAGCTCATGTTCAAAAATAAGATAAAATGTCTGAGACAAATGGCCTGGAGGTAGACCTGGACTACATTCTGGAAGGAAGGCAGGCCTTGGAAATGCCTGAGAAGGAATTCAGAAAAATGATTATAAAATATTTCACAACACTTTAAAATGGAGATGAGAAAAATAAGGAAGAAGTCAGGAAAGTGCTACAGGAACAATCAAATAAGAAAAACGCTACAGAAACCATCAAATAAGATACATACAGCATTGAAAACCAATTCAAAACCTACAGAAAGAGGTTCAAACGATCAATAATAGAATATCAGAAATAGACAATACACTGAAAGGGCAAAGGACTAGAACTGAAGATATGAAAGGTAGAACCAGTAAGCTGGAAGACAAATCTCTCAAAACCACTAAGACAGAAGAGCAAACAGAAAAAAGGATTTAAAAAATCTGAAGAAGGTCCAAGACTCATGTTGGATAACATGAACAGGAATAACTTAAGTATAATTGGCATTCTAGAACAGGAAAAATCACACAAGACCACAGAGGAAATCATTGAAGAACTCCTCAAAGAAAATTTCCCTAACATCCTGACAAGTGAAAAGACAAACATTCAAGAAACTGAAAAAACTCCAGGAAGAATAGACTCCAAAAGAAAATCACCAAGACATATCATAAGCAAGCTCTTCCAAAATCAAAAATAAGGAAAGAATCCTGAAAGCAGCTAGGGAAAAGAGAAGCATTACATACAAAGGCAAGCAAATCAGATTAAGCACAGATCTCTCAGCAGAAACCATGCAAGCAAGAAGGCATATATAAAATCTTGAAAGAAAAAAACTGTCATCCAAGAATCCTTTATCCATCAAAGTCAATCAAATACGACAGTGTAATCAAAACATTCCAGGATAAACAGAAGTTAAGGGATTTTTCAAAAGCCAAACCTGCACTACAAAACATCCTAAATGAAGTTCTGTGGTCTGAGAACCAACAAGAACAGACAACAACCAGAGACTGAACAATGGATAAACTGTTGTACATACACACAATGGAATACTATGCTACCGTGAAGAACAACAGGAAGCTGCAAGCTACCGCATAACATGGATGAACCTTGAGGACATTATGCTTTGTGAAATTAGTCAGACACAAAAGGAGAAATGCTGCATAGAACCATTATTGTAAAATATTAAG
>NW_006408706.1:4865030-4866393 GCF_000296735.1 Chrysochloris asiatica
GAGGGGAGGGAGGGAGGGGAAGATAGAACACAGTTTAGGGAATGGACACAGGGTAGCTTGGATGCTGAGGGGATGTGGGGGGCAATACACAAGAAGGGGGAGGGGAATGTAAGAACAAGGCTGATGGGAGAACAGTTAGGCAGGTTTGCATGGGCTAAGTGGGTCAGAGGTAAATGATGATGCATGTACAACCTTGGAACAACAGGGCTCCAGAATACAGGGATTGAGGCATGGTTTGAATGGGTAAAAAAGGGTAATAATGTTCAGATGAATCTTTTGAATCTTCATTTCCCTTGCCTACCATTGTAAAATAGACACTTGAGGGGGAGAGGAAGGAATAGCCAGAAACATCACTACAGAAAGCTTGTAAGTCTGTCTTCAGTCTATAACTGATTGGAATATCTTAAAGGGGGCTGGAAGTTGCCCAGTGAAAGAAGCTTCATGTGGAGCCATTGCATTGCATAAGACCATAGGTGGAATCCTGAATCCCATCCAGGATCGTCGGAAGTGAGAAATTTCCACATGAAAGGACAAGCAGACCAGTTTGGAGTAGCTAGAAGAACAGAAGATAATTCGTGAAAGAAAGACATGCAGGAAAAATCAAAAACAATAATCATAGCCTGATTGACTACTACAAGAACAAGCAAGCTGTTGGCCTAGGGGCCATCAAGGCAAGTGGTGAGGTCCCCTCAGGAAAAACCCCCTTCCAAAACTAAGACTCAAGGGGAATACATGATCAGGCATATGGTCTGGCTGGTGACAAGCAATGAAGTTGGGAGCTAAATCCAACCACATTCAATAGACTCCTGTGAACCTGGGTGGAAACCTGGTTAGCCCACAGTATGGCAAGACCCGGTGACTCATGGGCTCAGAGGAAGTGACATGGCCACAGAGAACGAGAGTGGAGAAAGCGAAGTATCCATCTGATATTAAGTGAGGGGAGATGCACAAGAATACTAATACTTGCAGATAGTATTCACTTGACTGGGCTTCAATGGCTGGATGATCCGAACTCAAATACAAGAATGAAGAGGGGAATAAAAAAGAGTAACCCGCTACAATTATTGAATGATGCAGAATGCATCAAGAAAAGATGGAAGGACTACACAGAATCATTGTATCAAAAGGAAATGGTTAATGTTCAACTATTTCAAGAAGTACCATATGAACAAGCGCCAATGATACTCAGGGAGGAAGTCCAAAGTGCATTGAAAGAATTGGCAAAGAACAAGGCACCAGGGATTGACAGAATAAAAATTGTAATCTTTCAAGACAGTGAGGCAGCACAAGAGGCACTCACTCATCTCTGCCAAGAAATTTGGAAGACAACTATCTGGCTGACTGATTGGAAGAGATCCATATT
>NW_006408706.1:4867493-4881213 GCF_000296735.1 Chrysochloris asiatica
ATGATGTCATGCTGGGTAAGATGGAGGGTCAGAGAAAAAGAGGAAGACCCCCAATGAGATGGATCAACCAGGTGGCATCACTGATGGCGTCAAGTGTGACAGCGGTAGTGAGGTTGGCCCAGGATCGGACATTGTTTCATTCTGCTGTGCATGCGGTCACTATGAGTCGGTTCCGACTCAATGGCACCTGACAACAACAACAACAAACCTATACTTATGGGTGTAATAAATCAAAAAAGGGAACAAATCTTTACAGCGAGGATCACTCCTACCTCATCGGTACACAGGGTTGACAGGGATGGGCAACTTAGACATTAGCTACCCAAAATGGGGGGAGGGGGTGCTACAAAGGCAAGAAGTGGCTGGCTTACAAGCTTTCAAGAGGGATCCTAGTTCCAGACAGGGCGGGAAAGATAGAATCTCCACTGAATAAAAGAAATTAAAAAAAAAAAAACTATTATGTGATCTCTATCATCATTTCTATCATCAAAGCCATATTTTTTTCCAACTATTCATTCTTTGCCTTTATTCCCAACTTTTGCATTCCAGTCACCAGTAATTTTCAATGCATCTTGACAAATTCTCATACTGAAGAAGTTGGCTGAATTCTTCAATTTCATCATCCCTGGTTTTAGTGGTGGTGCATAAATTTGAATATTAGTGGTATTAACTGGTCTTCATTGTAGGAGTATGGATAATATCCTCTTACAGACAGCATTGTACTTCAAAACAGATTTTGAAATGTTCTTTTTGCTGATGAAAGTGATGCCATTCCTCTTTACTTGGTCATTCCTGGCATAGTAAACCATGATTCCATGATTGTCTGATTAAAAATTACCAACATCAGTCCATTTCAGCTCACAAATATCTACAATGTGTATTCCATGTCATTTTTTGTAATTTCCAATTTTCCTAGATTCATACTTAGTACAATCCATGTTCTAATTATTAACATACATTTACAGCTGTTTCTCCACCCTTCCAGTGTTGCCCCATCAGGAAATAAAGCTTTTTTTCCATTCACATGATTATTGTAAACTCTACTTTGAGGAGGCAGCCATATTTTGAGTGCCATCCAACCTGTGAGGCTCATCTTTCAGCAGTAAACCTAACAATGTTCTGCTACTCTTCATATGGTTTTCAGTAACTAAACACTCAGAAGTACTCCTCCTCTCCTTCTTCCTAGTCTGTCTTATTCTGGAAGCTCAGCTGAAACCTGTCCACCATGGGTGACCGTTCTGGTATTCAAAATAATGGTGGTACAGCTTCCAGGGTTTGGATTTATTATTTATATTTTATTTTCTGTTTTCTTACGTATATTATCAAGAGTTTGTGTTGAAAACTGAGGTATAAATTTAAGTTCAGGAAAGAAACACAAAATCATAATGGTTAATGTTTAAATGTTGTCCCCTGGTAAATAAACATTTCTGGAATGAGTAAAAGAAATCAGGAATCAGGTTTTTTGGTGTGTGTGTGTGTGTTTTATATATACTATTGAGAGAGTTACTGGTGTGGTGCTGTAGGATCAGCACTTGACTTCAAGTTCAGTTTGAACCACAAGTTCAGTGGTTCAAATTCACCAATCACTCCTCAGAAACCCTATACAGGATTGTTCTGAGTTGGAACCAACTCAACAACAGCACTTACCAATAACAACAAGATTGAAATTGTTACTGTTGGGAACACAATAAAACAATTAAACAAAAAACTCCTCTCTTTACATAGTATATAGTATGTTTGATTTTAAGAGTACTCTTCAGAATGCTCTGAGCAATTTTTAAGTTGACTACTAAATTCTTAATCTTATCCTTGTGGTCAAATTGACAATTTAGATTAGGGCTTGATTTTGCATTTGAGATACTGGGTTCATGTTGCTGTTTTTCCAAGCCTGAAAGACTTTCACAGTGCTGTGTATTTTCAAGAGTTTTACTTGATTCAGCAGTTTGCCTGAAAATGAACAAATGACGAGCAAAGATTTAGGTAGATCTGTCTAGCATAAACACATGTTATCATATCATTTATTAGAAGAAGTGAATAAATGGCCTTTCTATTCACTAGGTTTCAAAGTCAATTTGCTTTTTTACAAATAACTGGAAAAAGAAAGAAGTCAAAATTTCAATTCAAAACAGAAGACATATCATTTGTGACACAATCTGCTTTGTGTCTTCTGAATCTGATGGAGTCAATGAGGATGGACCAAAGGAAGTAAACTTCAGAGTTATTATTGCCTAATGAAAATTACTAACCTATAATCATTAAAAACAAGATTACCCCAGCATCCTTTTTCTTTTATGAAATACGAATTTTTACAGATGACAATATAAGATAAACACGTTTCTGTAGAGGGAAGAAGCTTCTCCTGAAACACCAGTTGGGGTCTTTTATTTCTGCTTCTACAGATAAAGACCCTATGCCATATATCATAAAAGAAGAATAGAGAGGACTTCAGAATATAAACCTAACTATGGAATTATGGTGTTAGAGGAGAATATTGAAAATGCCATAGGCTGCCAAAATAACAAAGAGATCTGTATTGGAAGAAGTGCAGCCAGAGTGCTCCTTGGAGGTCAGGATGGCCAAACTTCATCTTTTATACTTTGGACATATTGTCAGGAGAGAATAGTCACTGGAGAAGGATATCATGTTTGGTAGGGTGGAGGGTCAGAGAAAAAGAGGAAGACCCCCAACAATATGGATTGACCAAGTGGCAGCATCAATGGGCTCAAGTGTGGCAACAACAGTGAGGTTGGCCCAGGATCGGGCAGTGTTTTGTTCTGCTATGCACAAAGTCACTATGAGTCGGTCCCAACTCAATGGCATCTAAAAACAACAACAACGTGGTAACCGCAGGAGGTAAGAAACAATTCTGTATCAACTAGAAATAACAACCTACTCAAAGTTTGTGTTCAGGAAATTGAGTTATCTGCAAATTTGATTTGGCTCAGAAACATAAAATAATAAAGGCAAATCCCATAATGATGACTACCTGTTATAGGGAAAATGGTAAAGCACACACACAAAAAAAAAAAAATTGTGTAGAAGAAAAAGTAAGTTCACAAGTGCTCCTTCAACCTAAGTAAAATATTTGCACAGAAGAGACTGCCCTCTGAATCCACCATTTTCCTCCCAAATAGCCTCATTAGACTTTTCTACACCTTGACAATGAAATAGTTAACAGAATTTTGATGTCAACTTAAATATCAGGATATTAAAGTCATGGGATAAAGGACTTCAATATCAGCATATGAAAGTCCTGGTGTGGCATCATAGGATAAACACTCCACCTCAAGGTGAATTTGGACCTCAAGGTCAATTTGAGCCTTAAGGTGGGTGGTTCAAACTCACCAGCCACTACTAGGAAACCTTATACAGAGTTGCTATATGTTGCAACCAACTGAACAGCAGTTAACCAAAATACAAAAGCCACCTCAATATTTCATTGAGTGAAAGTTAGAGTGAGTGAAATGGGCCTTTTTTGAATCATGTATCTGTCTCAAAGAGTAAAAATCAGTGTTTTGTACTGTTACCATATTAAAAAACCTTTAGTAACTTAGTATGACTATTTAGTATCTAAATTCATGCTTTCTTATTGCTGAAATTAGGAAAAGCAACCTCTACAATTATATAATATATATAGTATATATATTGGTTCATGAATATATATTAGAGTGCTTGTTGTCTACTACTAAGTTTTATGGTGTGGTGCTGATGTTCAATATCATCAGCTGCTCCTTGAAAAACCTATACAAAGTTGTTATATGAGTCAGAACTGACTCAGCAGCACTTAACAACAAATAAATGTTCCAAACTATGGAATAAATCAAAATCAAACTCCAAATTCCTACACTTTTAAGGATTATGTTGAAAACTTTTTACCTAGCATAGTATGACTCTCAATTAGAGTCAGATAAAAAAGATTAAAACCAAATTTTTGTTTTGTTACTCAGCACCTTTGTAAGATGTTATTATTACAAGTAATTTATTCATTAATTATTACTTTGGATTTTATATATGCAAATAAAGACATTTTTAAAACATCCTTGTATTTTACTATTTGTCATTTTATTATTATTATGTTGTTAGGTGCCATCGAGTTGGTACTGACTCATAGTGACCCTATGCACAACAGAATGAAACGTGGCCCAATCCTGGGCCAACCTCACAATAGTTGCTATGTTACATTTTACAATTTCAAATATATTTTTGTTTATGATTTCTAGACAGTCAGATCTGTCACTTGAAAAAAATTAATTTATGTTGTTGCTGATATTGAAAATATACACAGCAAACATACACCAACTCAACAATTTCCATACAATTCAGTGACATTGATCATATTCTTAAAGTTGTATAATGATGCTTATGTTTTCAGAATGGTTCTTCCCACCCCATTAATATAAACTCACTGCCCTTTAGACTTCTTATGTAATCTTTTGAGTTGCTGTTGTCAGTTAGAACCCATTTAAATAGTTCCTAAAAGGCCTCAGTATTCAAGGCAGACAGTCTTTACTAATTAAGGTACACTAGTTTTTGGTTTTAAGGAAACTTCATGGGGATATATTTGGTTTAAGGTTTAAAGATTACCTCAAGGTAATCATTTGGGGGTTCATTCAGCCTCCATGGAAACTAAGGAATCCATGAATATTTGAAGCTCTGTTCTACATTTTCTCCTTCTTGATTAGGATTCTCATAGAGAATCTTTAACCCAAATGTTCATTAATAGTAGCTGAGCACTATCCAGTTTTCCTGGTCTTATGTCAATGTTACAAAAGATGAAAAAATGCTATGGAAATGTTTCAGATTAAGGTGATTGAAGAGATGTAGCAACAAAACATAATACTTGCTCCTTGGTAGTATCCTGTTTTAGAAAGGGAAAATGCTATAAAGCATATTTTTCAGACAACTAACAAAATTGTAATACAGATAGTAGATTAAATATTATATAATGTAAAATATAAAAGCCACACTTTTCCAGAGATGACTAGTCTAAACAGTTTGTGAGTGTTCTTCTTGACTTCAAGATTACATGATACATAAGAAGGCTTCAAAAATGTTCCATTATCTTTTAGTTTCATTTTCCACAAATTTGTTGAAGCCCTCTTGTATGTTGGTTGAAATCACAGTGCCTAAAATTATATGTCTTCCAAATACATGATGATACTTATATTTGTGTGTACCTACAAACCCACTCCTGTTGAGAGTGGTGCTATAGGATAAGTATTGGACGGCTAACTGCATGGGTCACTAAGAGTTGAAACAATTTGATGGCACTTAACAACAACAACAATAAACCCACTGCTGTTTAGTCCATTGCAACTTCTAAAGATGCTGCAAGGACAGCCTGGAATTAATTCCAAAGGGAACTCCATTCTGCAAAATCGCCTTCTACATGACGACACTCAGCCTCACGCACTATCTCTCTATGCCTGTGCCTCTGCTGCCATCTCTTGCCACCACTGGCTCTCTGCATAGGGATCTTGAGGTCCAAAAGATACGCTTTGCTTGTGGCTTTTTTTTATTATTATTATTTTTTATTCTTGATGGTCATGGGATACTTGGCTCCTGTTTCTGTGATGGTTAATTTTAAATCCAGCAGAATGGCACAACCAACCAATTCCTGCATTATAATCTTGTTTACACTCTTTGAAATGTCTTGCATAAGAGTCACGTAAAGTAAATTCATTGTACCAATCTACATTATACCAATTGACCTTGGTTTCCCCTGAGACTGTGGTCTTGAGCCTCCTGGCTCGTTAATTTTCCCAAGATATTGTGTTATGTGTAAGAAGTTTTCATGACTTTGCCTCCTGTATGGTCAACAAACTTTAAAGATATATGGAATGGATTTATATTAGATCTCTCTTCTGTTAATTATGGTAAAGACTAAAGCAAAGTTATAAAAAATTCAGTGGCTTTAATGGAGAAGTTTAATACTCTCTCATAGGTGAAAGCTCAGGGAGGATAGGCATATTTGACTCCATGACATCATTCAGAATCAATGATGTGACAACTGAGGCCACACCACCATCTTTTGGGGCACAGTCATGTCTAGGTCTGACCATCAGGAATGAGGAAGAAATGAAGGAACACTCATGTAGTAGGCGTCTTCTGCTCACATCCCATCCATGGGCACATATATTCCAAGAGAAGGCCACGAAGGGTGAACTCTGGCTGTGTGACCAGCTAAAGTTGTAATTGTATTGTATTTTTCTGAGGAATGGCTGAACTGTTCTAGAGAACCAGTTATGGGCTCTGAAAAAGTATTTATAGACACTGAAATTTTTCACTTATTTTTACCATGCACTTAATTTGAGAAAATAAGCCAATTTAAATTTTATAAGTCTGAAAGAAAAAATTAATCAGATTCAATTAAATATTATATTAGTATCTGTTAATTGTTTTATTATCTCTTAGCTGTTAAAGCACTATTTGATAAATAAGTTCTGAGGAAGAAAATATTTGTCAAAAAAAGAAAAAGGAGAAAAGTTCAAAATGTCCTTTAATCCTAAAAAATGGAATTACCCTGGCTTACAAGCAGAGCTAAATAATTAAGTTGCTCAACCACTCAGATTCCCATGACTACTTCAATCATGAGTGAGAATTCATTGAGGTGTGGTGACAGCTTCAAGGCAAATACTCTGGATGCACAAACCATTTCAATGTTCCTGTTTCTTCCAATTTATTGCTGTATAATTTCCTGTTCCTCAGATTCAATTTAATTTAAAAACTGAAATCATTACATCTGTAAAATATATATATATATGTTTTATTTAATTAGTAATTCAAAAGTAAACTAGGAAGATGTTTTTCTCCACAAAAAGATGAACTATACTCAGATTTAAGGAAAGTATATCTATCTAATGAAAATCTCAGAAGAAAAAAATTCTTTCAGAATTAAATTTTGATTGGAAAAAGTATGCATATTTGAAGTGGGTATGGTTAGAAATCTGGGAGATGGCAAAATTCCTCCCAGACTAAAAAAAACATTTCTAAGTAACTTAGCCCTGGTAATGAAGTGGTTTATGCTTTGGACTGTTAACAACATGATCAGCAATTCAAATCCACCAGCTGTTCTATGGAAGAAAGATGAGGCTTTCTGCCCCTGTAAAGATTTACAACTTCAAAAACCCAGGGTCTCTATGAGTCAAGACTGAATCGATAGCACAGAACCACCACTACCAAGCAACAGAAAATTAGAATAAACATGACTATAGTTAGCTAAAACCTTTATAGATATAGGGGGTAAGATATAAATTTTGAGGTAAAAGTGATAAGGATTCTGCTATCATAAAATTTCTAGAGTTCTGTTGATCCATGGATTATCTAAACATATATTAGACATCTAGCAACAACTGGAGTCTTGATGTGGAGATGTAGAAAAACATTGGAATGCAAGCCACAATGTCAGTAGTTCAAACCCATGAGCCACTCTTCAGAAATTCTATCCAATGTTGTTATGAGTTAGATCTGAGTATTGGCACATAACAACAACAAGCAAGAACTCTAGATCCCACTGTATGTTTTTTAATTGACCTTGAGGACTGAATACACACATAGACATAGATTTTATTCATATTGTATCAACTCACTGGGCTTTGATAAAATCAGTTTATATACAATATACAGTATCTTTTTATAAAATATAAACAAGCAAATATGACTTTTGAAGTTCAGAAGGTTAACAGTGAAGAAAAATAAAAATTCAGAAGCAACCATTGCAGAGAAAAAAGATTCAGTATCATTCTTTTACATCATCCTACATTGTAGATTCAGAAAAAGGAAAGGGGCTGAAGTCAGCATACTCGTTATCTGCTATTGAACAAAGTCAACTGCTACCACTAGTTAAAATTGTTTTACTTAGATTCCGTAGTTTCTAAGCTCTGAATGTCAGTTGTTGAAACAGAACAAGGAGATACTGAATGGTTTAAAATCAGGAAAGGTGTACACCAAGGTTGTATTCTTTCACCACGCTTATTCAATCTGTATGCTGAGCAAATAATCTGAGAGGTTGGATTATATGAAGAAGGACATGGCATCAGGATTAAAGGAAGACCCATTAACAACCTACAATATGCAGAGGACACAACCTTACTTGCTGGAAACAAAGAGGACTTGAAATATTTTCTAATGATGATTATATACTAGAGCCTTCAATACGAATTGCATCTCAATGCAAAGAAAACAAAAATCCTCACTGTTGGACTAATAAGTAGCATCCATATAAATAGAGAAAAGATTGAAGTTGTCAAACACTTCAGTTTGCTCTGGTCAGCCATAAACACTCATGGAAGTAACAGTCAAAAAAATCAAACCACATATTGCATTAGGCAAATCTGCTGAACACAAACTCTTTAAAGTATTCAATTAAAGTGTCACTTTGAGGACTAAGCTGTGCCTGACCCAAACTTTGGTATATTCAAATGCATGTGAGAGGTGGACAATGAATTAGGCAGGCCACAGAAGAATCAATGCATTTGAATTACGGTGTTGGAGAAGAATATTAAAAGTGCCATGGTGTCTTGCACTGGGTCTCTAGAGAAGCAAAACCAGTAAAACTTATATATGTATATATAAAGAGAAATTTATGTCAAGAAAATGGCTCACAATTTTCAAGGTAGGAGAGTCCAAAATCCAAGTCAAATTAAACAAAATCAGCATGCAGAATGGTAGGTTCAGCAGGCAGAATGGCATGAAGTCAGGCAGGCAGGTAGGTAATACAGCAGGCCACTAACTCAATTTCAAAGGACCAGAAAAGGAGAACAAGGCAGATATTATATCCAGACCCAGCACAAAAGCAAGCAAGCTTTGCTCATTGTCCATCATACTGGAAGCAGGCCACACCCCTGAGAAATATCCTTTCAATAGATTGACTGCTCATAGCCAATCACCATAGAGTTAACTGCTCATAGCCAATCATCATACAGTTAATTGTACTGTTAATAGCTAATCATCATACAGTTAATTACACCTTATTAGATATCATTAATATTACATGCAAGTAAAATTTTGCTAAAGATAATTTTTAAATGCTTGTAGCAGTACATTAACAGGGAGCTGCCAGAAGTTCAGACCAGATTCAGATGGGGACATGAAACAAGGGAAATCACTGCTGATGTCAGGTGGATCTTGGCTGAAAGCAGAGACTAACTGAAAGGTGTTTACCTGTGCTTTGTCAATGACACAAAGGCTTTCAATTGTGTGAAACATGACAAGCTATGAACAACACTGCAGAGAATGAGTACTCCAGAACACTTAATTGTGTTCATAGGGAACCTGTAAAAAGACCAAGAGGTAGTCATTTGAACAGAACAGGGGATACTAAATAATTTAATATCAGGATATTTTTGTGCCAGTGTTGTATTCTTTCACCAAAATTATCCAATCTGTGTGATGAGCAAATAATCCAAGAAACTGGATTATATGAAGTAGAACTATGAAGAAGAATAGCATCAGGATTGCTGGAAGACTCATTAACAACCTGCGCCTGTGATGTGCAGATAATACAACCTTTTTGCTGAAAGTCAAGAGGACTTAAAATATTTACTGATGAAGATCAAAGACCACAACCTTTGGTATGGGTTGTACCTTAATATAAAGGAAACAAAAATCCTTACAAATGGACCAATAAATAACATCAAGATAAATGGAGAAAAGATTAAAGTTGTCAAAGATTTCATTTTGCTCAGATCAACCATCAATACTCATGGACGCAGCAGTCAAGAAATCAAATAACATATTGCATTAGGCAAATATGCTGCACAAGACCTCTTTAAAGTATTCAAGAGCAAAGATGTCAGTTTGAGGACTAAGGTGCACCTGACGCAAACCATGGTATTTTTAATACCTCATATGCGTTTGAAAGTTTGACAATGAATAATAAAGGCCATAGAAGAATTGATGCATTTAAGTTAGGGTGTTGGAAGGGAATATTAAAAGTACTCTGGACTGCCAGAAGAACAAATATGTGTGGTAAGAAGTACATCCAGAATGCTGCTTAGAAGCCAGGATAACCAGACTTTGTCTCTCATACCGTGTATATTTTATCAGGAGAGACCAGTCCCTGGAGAAGGACATCATGCTTGGTAAAGTGAAGGGTCAGATAAAAACAAAGATCCTCAATATGAAATATTGATATAGTGGCAGCAGCAACAGGTTCAAGCATAGCAATAACTGTGAGACTGGTGTATGACTGGGCAGTGTTTTGTTCTGTTGTGCAAAAGGTTACTATGAGTCGGACAGCACCTAACAATGACAAATCTCACCATGGGGATTGCCACATATCAACTGCCACACCACTGGGAATCCTGGCCCAATAGGTTGACACAAAACCTTGATGATCTTGCATGGATTGACAGAAGAGAAACAAATCTGTGTTGGAAGAAGTGTGACTGGAATGCTCCTTAGAAGCCAGGATAGTGAGATTTTACCTCTCATGCTTACAATATGTTACCAGAAGGATCGGTCCTTGGAGAAGGCCATTGTCTTAGGTTGGGTTCTCTAGAGAAACAAATCCAGTGAAACTCATATACACATATAAAGAAAAGATTATATAAAGGAAATGATTCACAATTGTAGAGCTGGGAGAGTCCCAATTCTGAATCTGGTGAGTCAAGATCGGCAGGCATATGGGCAGACTGGAGTCTCATGTCCAGGCCACGTGGATTGATACAGTGGATGAAATAATAGGTTCACACTTAATTATTGTGAGGATGGTGCTGGACTGGGCAGTGTTTCATTGTGTTGGGCATAGGGTCGTTATGGGTCACAGCTGACTTGACAGCACATAAAACAGTACGGATTGAAAGGAGTGCAGTGGCTCTGTAGGATAAGCACTAGACTGAAGCACAAGGCTGACAGTTGGAGCCTACCAGCTAAGATTTTAAAAGTCTCAGAAACTCCATACCAGTTAGCTGTGAGCTGGAACCAACTCAATGGTACTTTAAAAAAGAAAAAATTTTTTAGAACATATTTCTTTCTATTCTAATAATCAGTTGATAATTTTAACCTTCATTAGCTCTAGTAGCGTAGTGGTTACGAATCGGACTGAGAACCACAAGGGCAGCAGTTCGAAACTACCAGCTGTTCTGCGGGAGAAAGATGAGCCATTCTGCTTCCGTAAAGATTTACAGTCTCAGAAACCCTGTGCTATGGGTCGCTATGAGTCGGAACCAACTCCAGGCACACAGCAGCAGGAGCAGCATGAAACATCTGTATATCTTTAAATTGAACAATCTCCTTTCATTGCATAATGTTTTTTATTGTCCAACTCATATGACTATTTCTATACCCACAGCACAAGCACTGTTGTTGTAAATTGCAGTCAAGTCAGCTCCGACCTATAGCAAGCCTGTATAGGGTTTCCAAGGAATGACTGGTGAACAAGAACCTCCAACCTTACAGTGCAAACCAACTTTTTTTTTTCCCAGCACATTAACCCACAGCACTACACAACGACTCCATAGCACATATAAACTGTGTGAAATACATAAGAATATACAGATACACAGTGTTTTAAATGACTTTCAAAGAACACATATTACTATTTAAATTCTACTCTTAGTAAAAGTAGCTTACAGTCCCTTTGTACAGAATCCAAAGTAAAGGGACAAGTGGGACAAGTTGTCCCTGTTGGCCTGGCTTCTGAAAATTCAGGTTGTTTCTCATTGAAGGCACACTTTTGTATGTCCTAGGACATGCCTGAGGTCAGCTTTCGGGTTCTTCAAAGAATCTCAACATCCTGGTTGTTTTCTAAAATATTATTGAAATCTTGAGTAACTCAGCTAGTGCTAAACAAAGATTCATGTTGAGAATTATTCTTGGTCTTTTTCTGTTTCCTACTGATCTTCATTCTCTCTTCCACTGTAGTTTTGGCAGGGGGAGGTTTGTAATTAATTTTTTTTTTTTTTCTTGCTTTCCCCTTCACCCAAGTTAATATGTGTCTACTTTCTAGTTAGTGATTTGCTTTCCTTTTCCCACCACCACTAACAACTGTCAAAGAATGTTTCTGCTAGTATGAAAATTTTAATTACTTTTTTTAATAGATGAATACAACATTCATCCTTTTGTGATTTACTTATTTGTATTTTATACCCCTGGTATCAAGTGCTTTCATCTAGTTATTATTGTTAAATGCTGTTGAGTCAGTTTCTGACTCATAGACACCTGAATAGAGTTTCTGAGGAGAGGCTGGTATGTTTGATTTGCTAGCCTTGTGACTAATGAATAGTCTAGTGCTTACATACAGCATCACACCAAAGCACCTTTCATCTTAGTTCTCATTTATTCCTACTTATACCACATTGTTGTTGTTATTATTGTTGGAGGTGCTATCGTGTCGGCACCGACTCATAGCAACCTTATGCACAGCAGACCGAAACACTGCCCTATCCAGGGTCAACCTCAAAACTGTTGCCACACTTGAGGCCATCGATGCTGCCACATGGCCATTCCATCTCATTCCCCAATTCTTCCTCTTTTTCTCTGACCCTCCACCTTACCAAACATGATATCCTTCTCCAGTGATTGTTCCCTCCTGAAAACATGCCCGAATTATGAGAGATGAAGTTTGGCCATCTTGGCCTCCAAGGAGCACTCTGGCTGCACTTCTTCCAAAATGGATCTGTTGGTTCTGTTGGCAGCCCATGGCAGTTTCAATATTCTCCTGCACCACTATAACTCAAAAGCATAAATTTGTCTATGGTCTTCCTTATTCACCATCCAGCTTTCACATGCATATGAGGTTATTGAAAATGCCATGGTTTGGGTCAGGCACACCTTAGTACTTAAACTGACATCTTTGCTCTTCAACATTTTTAAAAGGATATACTCATATGCAAATTCAAACTGAAGCTGAAGAAAATGAAAACAAGTCCACAAGAGCCAAAATATGACCTGATGTATTTCTTCCTTTGTTATAGTCTGTTCAAGTTTTCTACTTCACTCTGTGTAAGTTTAGGTAGGTTGTGTTTTTCTAAAAATGTATACATTTCCTCCAGATTTTCAAATTTGTTGGAGTACAGTTCTTCATAGTTCTCTGTAATTGTCTTTTTTATTTCCATTGGTTCTGTTATAATGTTTCCCATGTGGTTTCTTATGCATGTTACTTGTGTCTTTTCCCTCTTTTCTTTTGTTAGGTTTTCCAGAGATTTGTCCATTTTATTAACCTTTTTCATTGATTTTTGTCTCATTGGTTTTTTCTGTTGTTTTGCTATTTTCTATCTCATTTATTTCTGCTCTAATCTTTATTTTTTATTTTCTTCTGGTATCTGTAGCTTTACTTTTCTGAGTTTTTTTAATTGTTGGATGTGTTGTGCTAGTGTGTTGATTTTAATTCTTTCTTCTTTTTGTCTGTGTGCTTTTATTGCAATACATTATCCTCTCAACCCTACTGTTGCTGTGGCCCAAAGGTTTTGATATACTGTGTTTTCATTCTCATTTCTTCCAAGGAATTTTTAAGCTTCACTTATTATTTTGTTCCATTACCCAGAATAAAACCAAACAGCCACCACTTGTCTGTCTGTCGTGTTGTGGTGGCTTGAGTTGCTGTGATTCTGAGGCAAATCTGCTGCACAGGAACTTTTTAAAGTGTTGAAGAGCAAGGATGTCAGCTTGAGGACTAAGGTGCACCTGATCCAAGCCATGGTATTTTCAATAACCTCATATGGATGTGAAAGCTGGACAGTGAATAAGGAAGATCGTAGAATTGATGCCTTTGAGTTAT
>NW_006408706.1:4886819-4887956 GCF_000296735.1 Chrysochloris asiatica
ATTACCTTTAGTAAAACTTTACTCGCATGGGATATCAAAGATATTGTCTGATGATTTCTGCATTCCATTGGGTCACCTCTCTGAGGAATGGGCACAAATATGGATCTCATCCAATCAGTTGGCCAGATAGTTTTCTTCCAAATTTCTTGGGCGAGATAAGTGAGTGCCACCTGGGCCACCTCACTTTCTTGAAAGATTTCAATTTTTATTGCAGCTATTTTTGGTTCCTTTTTCTTTGCCAATTCCTTCAATGCACCTTGAACTTCCTCCCTCGGTATCATTGGCTCTTGATCATAAGCTACCTCTTGAAATGGTTGAACGTTAACCATTTCCTTTTGGTACAATGACTTTGTGTATTCCTTCAATCTTCTCTTGATGCTTTCTGCATCATTCAGTAATTTGCCCAGAGAATCTTTCAATAATTGAAGTCGAGTCTTGAATTTTTTCTTCAGTTCCCCCACCTTGAGAAACATTGAGTGTGTTCTTCCTTTTTGGTTTTCTGACTCCAGATCTTTACACATTTTGTAGTAATATTTGGCTTTATCTTCTTGAGCTGATCTTTGAAATTTTCTGTTCAGCTCTTGTACTTCCTCATTTCTTCCATTTGCTTCAGCATCTCTACACTGGAGAGCAAGTTTCAGTGTCTCTTCTGACATCCATTTTGACCTTTTCCTTCTTTCTTGACTTCTTAATGACTTTTTGCTTTCTTCATGTTTGATGTTCTTGATGTCGTCCCACAACTCATCTGGTCTTCGGTCTTTAGTGTTTAATGTATCAAATCTGTTCTTCAGATGATCTCTCAATTCAGGTGGGATATATTCAAGGTCATATTTTGGCTCTGGTGGACTTGTTTTCATTTTCTTCAGCTTCAGTTTGAATTTGCATGTGAGTAATTGATGGTCTGTTCCACAGTCTGTCCCTGGCCTTGTTTTCACTTATGATATGGAACTTTTCCATCGTCTCTTTCTGCAGATGTAGTCAATTTTATTTCTATGTATTTCATCTAGTGAGGTCCATGTGTATAGTCCTCTCTTTTGCCGTCTAAAGAAGGTATTTGAAATGAACAAATCTTTGATTTTCCAGAATTCTATCATGCGTTCTCCAGCATCATTTCTATCACCAAGGCCATATTTTCCA
>NW_006408706.1:4888783-4892405 GCF_000296735.1 Chrysochloris asiatica
GGAGGAGAATGTTGAGTGCCATGGACTGCCAAAAGAACCAATAGATCTGTTTTGGAAGAAGTGCAGCCAGAGTGCTCCTTGGAGGCCAAGATGGCTAAACTTCGTCTCTCATACTTTGGACATATTGTCAGAAGGGAACAGTCGCTGGAGAAGGATGTCATGTTTGGTAAGATGGAGGGTGGGAGAAAAAGAAGATGCCCAACGAGATGGATTGGCCAGGTGGCATCACTGATGGCGTCAAATGTGGCAGTGATAGTGAGGTTGGCCCAGGATCGGAAATTGTTTCATTCTGCTGTGCATGGGATCGCTATGAGTCAGTTCCAACTCGATGGCACCTGACAACAACAAACCAGAATATTAAGGGTATTAGTTATTTTCAATAACTTCATATGCATTTGAAAGCTGGATAATGAATAAGGAAGATAAAGAATAAGGAAAATTGTTACATTTGAGCTAGGGTGTTGGAAGAGAATATTGAAATGGACTGCCAAATGAACAAAGAGATCTGTTTTGTAAGTACAGCCTGTGTTGTCCTTGGAAGCCAAAATGGCCAAACTTTGTCTCTTATATTTTGGACATGCTATCAAAAGGGACCAGTCATGGAAAATAATATCTTATTTGGTACAGTGGAGGTTCAGAGGAAAAGAGGAAGACCCCTAATTAGATGGATTGGCACAGTGGCTTAAGCGATGGGCTCAGGCGTCACAACGATTGTGAGGTTGATCCAAGGCTGGGCAGTGTTTCGTTCTGTTGTACAGAGGGGCACTATGAGTTGGTACTGGCTCAATGGCACCTAACAACAACAACAACTATCCAGTAGCTTTTAAGCAGGGTGTTATTCAATTACATGTATATGATTCTGTTTCCTTGATCTTCCTATTGTTGATTTCTAATTTTATAGCGTTTTGGTCAGAGAAGATGCTTTGTACTATCTTGATGTTTTTAAATTTATGGAGATTTGCTTTGTGGTCTAACACATGGTCTATTCTGAAGAATGTTCCATGTGCACTGTAAAGAATGTGTATTTTGCTGCTGTTGGGTAGAATGCTCTGTATAGATCTATGAGGTCAAGTTGGTTGATAGTGTTGTTCACTTCCTTTGTGTCTCTGCTGAGCATCTTTCTGATTGTTCTGAAAAATATACCTTGTTCACAAGTGGTGTATTAAAATTTCACACTATTATTATTGTTATTGTTTTGTTGTTAAGTACTGTTGAGTCAACTCTGACACATAACAACCCTGTATAGGGTTTCCAAGGAGCAGCTGGTGAGCTTGAATCGCCAACTTGCAGTTCAAATAGCTTTGCAGTATGGCACATTAACCTAGAGCACCACACCAGGAGAGGTGCCTATTTCTTTCTTCAATTGTATTAGGGTTTGTTTTATGTAATTTGGGGCTCTTTCATCCGGAGCATAGATATTTATTATGGTTATGTCCTCTTTTCAATTGACCCTTTAATCATGAGATAATGGCCTTCTTTGTCTCTTATGCTGGACTTTGCTTTAAAGTTTATTTTGTCTGAGATTAATACTGCCACTCCTGTTCATGTTTTATAGCAATTAGCTTGGTATAACTTTTTCCAACCTTTAATTTTTAATCTCTTTTTTGTGTATGTGTATTAGGTGAGTCTCTTGGAGATAGCATATTATAGGATCTTGCTTTCTTATCCATTCTGCTCCTCTCTGACTCTTGATGGGTGCATTCAATCCACTGACATTTAGTGTAATTATCGATAGGTATGGACTAATGTAGACATTATGCTGTTTTGTATATTGTGGTGGTGCTACTTTCTTTGATTCACATGCCTTCCTGTGCTGAGTTCATTTTGTGCATGTGTGTGTTTTTCTTGTCAATTTGTTTAGAGTGATAATGTTTCCATTCTCTTTTTGGATATTTATTTTCTTGATTTGATGTGGAGATATAGCAACTTTCTTTGAGGTTACCCTATATATTTTTAAGTTCTCCCTCTTTTTATGACATATTGTTTTATTCTGAGAACTACCTTAACTTCTTACCACCTAGATCTAGATCATAAATTTTTATATTGTTCAAAAAAAGTATTTATAATGAAAAAGCCATTGGTCTTTCAAAAGCCTATTATGCAATCTCCAGCATCATTTCTACCACCAACGTCATATTTTCCAACTACTGATTCTTTCTCTTTATTTCTAACCTTCGTATTCCAATTATCAGTAATGATCAATACTTCCTGGTGATTTGTTTGATCAATTTCAGACAGAAGAAGTTGTTTGAAATATTCAATTTCATTATCACTGAATTTAGTGGTTGGTGCATAAATTTGAATAATCATTGTAATAACTGGTCCTCCTTGTAGGTTAATATAATCCTATCACAGACAGCATTATACATCAAGATTGACCTTGAAATGTTCTTTTTGATGATAAATACAACATCATTCCTCTTCAATTTGTCATTCCTATCATAGTAAACTATGTGACTGTCAGATTCAAAATGGTCAGTACCAATCCATTTCATCTCACTTGTTGTTAAGTGCCGTCGAGTCGATCCCAACCCATGGCTACCCTGTGTAGGGTTTCCAAAGAGCAGCTGGTGAGCTTGAACCACCAACCTTGCAGTTCAAATGGCTTTGCAGTCTGGTGCATTAACCCATGCCAGCAGGAGAAAGACAAGGCTTTCTGCTCCTGTAAAGATTTACAGGGTTGCTACGAGTCGGAACAGACTCCAAGGCACATAATAACAGTATCAATATTTATGTATTCCATTTCATTTTTGACAACTTCCAATTTTCCTAGATCATATGTTGTACATTCCATGTTCCAATTATTAATGGATGTTTGCGGATGATTCTTCTCATTTTGAGTTATCCCATTTAGCGAATGAAGGACTCCAAAGTTCTACTACACTTGGGTCATCGTAGTCAACTCTACTTTGAGGAGGCAGCATAGTCATATTTTAAGTGTCTTCCAACCTGCGGACCTCATCTTCTGGCACTATATCTGACAATATCCTGGTGATAGTCATCATGTTTCACTATTCAATATTCTGGTGCTGACAGTATTTCATTGCTATTCATAAGGTTTTCAGTGGCTAAACATGTGAAAGTAATCTGTCTTTCCTTCTTCTGAGTCTGTCTTAGTTTGGAAGCTCAATTGAAATCGCTCTAGCATGTGTGACCCTGCAGGCATTCAAAATACTGGTGTCATAGCTTCCAGCATCACAGCAACATGCAAGCCACCACAGTGCGACAAACTGACAGACCAATGTTGGTATCTTAATTTAGGTATTGGTTAACCTCTTTCGTTAATACTTTGCAGTTTACAGTGTAGAAATCTTTTCCTGCTTGGTTGTATTTTTTTTTTTTTCATGGTATTTTATTCTATTAGAATGCTATTATAAATTTAATTTTTTTTAATTTCTTTTTTGAATTTTTAATGCTGGTGTAATAAACTCATTTTTGGTATTAATCTTGTACCCTTAAACTTTTTAAAATACTTTTATTAGCTCTAGTAGCTTTCTTGGGTATTCTTTTTGTTGTTGTTGTTGTTGTTGTTAGGTGCAATCTAGTCGGCACCGACTCATAGCGACCTTATGCACAGCAGAATGAAACATTGTCAATTTTGGGTCAACCTCACTATTGTTGC
>NW_006408706.1:4892505-4893404 GCF_000296735.1 Chrysochloris asiatica
AGGGCTCTAGGATACAGAGATTGAGACATGGTTGGAATGGGGAGAAGGAGGGAATAATGTTAAGATGCTTGGCTGTCTTTTGAATTTTGGTTTTCATTGCATTGTATTATAAAATAGACACTGGAGGGAGAGAGAAAGGAATAGCCAGAAACATCACCATAGAAAGCTTGTAAGTCCATCTTCTACCTATAACTGTTTGGAACACCTAAAATGGGGCTACAACGTGCCCAGTGAAGGAGGCTTCCAGCAGAGCCTCTGCAATAAATAAGACTATAGGTAGAAGCCTGAACCATATCCAGATCTCCAGAGATGGGAAATTTCCACTTGAAAGGATGAGCAGACCAGCCTGGAAAAACTAGAAGAATAGAAGACACTTCTTAAAAGATAGACCTATAGAAAAAATACAAAACAATCGAGGCAAACGGACTGTTACTACAAGAACAAACAAGTTGCTTGCCCAGGAAACATCAAGATAAGTGATCGGGTCCCCTCAGTGGAAATCCCCTTCCAAAACTATGACTCAATGGGAATACACGCTCTGATTGGTGACCACGCTCATCGCTGACAAGGGGAAGTGAGGAAAATACAACAATGAAGTGGCAAGTTAAGCCCTACAATATGGAGAGTGTAGCGTTCAGCTGATCTAAAGAGAGGGCATTTGCACAAGAATACCCACACTTGCAGATAATACCCACTTATCCTGGCCTTCAACGACTGGATGATCAGAGCTCAACCAGAAGAAGAAAGAAGAGGAAAAAAAGTGTAATCTGATGCAATTTGATGAACTTGACATACACCTATGGAAGTAGTAGGTCAAAAGAGGGAACAAATCCTTACAGCAAGAATCATTCCCACCCCCTCCACACACAGAGTAGACAGGGATGGGCAACTTGGACATT
>NW_006408706.1:4893504-4899871 GCF_000296735.1 Chrysochloris asiatica
CATGGATATTATCCTATCACAGACAGTGTTGTATCTCATAACTGATCTATTTATGTTCTTTTTGGCAGTGTGCATTCTTTTGGGTTTTTCTAAATGCAGGATGGAATCCTGGTGTGGCCCGATGGCACTGGACAGCAAAGTCATTTTGATCCACAAGGTTGGTGGTTCAGGTTCCCCAGCAGCTCCTTGGACACTCTATACAGGGTCACTATGGGTCAGGACCAACTCAATAGCACTTAACAACAACAACAATATGCAGGATTATGTTATCTGTAAATTTTTTTTTTTTTTTCCTTGCCTATAAGGATTATTTTTGTTTCTGTTTCCTGTGTACTGACTGGAGTTCTCATGTGGTGCTGTAGGATAAGCACTGGACCATTATTCACAGGTCAGTAGTTTAAACCTATCAGCTGTTCCTTGGAAATCCTATACAGGTTCACTATGAGTTGGAATAGACTCAATGGCACTTAGCAACAATAGCAACAAAAGTTCTGGCTATATTGTCAGTATAAAGTTGAATGCAATTTTTATTAGGTTCTATTGAATGAGTTCCAACTCATAGTTAGCCTATATACAACAGAATGAAACACTGTCTTATCTTATGAAATCCTCACAGTTATTGATATTTTAAGATATTGTTGCAGTCACTGTGTCAATCTATCTGATTGAGGGTGTTCCTCTTTTTCAGTGACTTTCTACTTTACAAGCTTGATGTCCTTCTCCAGAGACTAGACCTTTCTGTTAATATGGCCCAAGTATGTGAGACAAAGTCTCGTCATTTTCGTTACTAAGAAACGTTCTGGCAGTATATCATCAAGACAGATTTGGTCATTCTTCTGATTGTTGTTGTTAAGTGCTATCGAGTAGATTCTGACCCATAGCAACCCTGTATAGTATTTCCAAGAAGCAATTGGTGAGCTTGAGCTGCCAACCCATATTCTGGTGTTGTTGTTAAGTGTCATCGAGTCAGTTCTGACCTATAGTAACCCTGAATAGAGTTTCCAAGGAGTGGCTGGTGAGCTTGAGCCCCGACTATGTGATTCAAATCGACTTTGCAGTTTAGCACATTAACACACAGCACCACACTCCTTTGTTATATTAGGTGAACCAAATAAAATTGCCATTTTGTAAGTCAAAAATAATTATTTATGTCGTTGTTGTTTTTCTTCAGTTTCCTTTTGGTTTTCCAACTCTAGGTCTGTAGACTAGTGCATTTAATTATTTTACATTCTGTGTAATTATCCATAGGTATAAATTGATTTCTGTCATTTTGCTGTGTGTTTTGTGTGCGCATATATATGGTGCTTCTGGTTTCTTCTTCCACATAATTTTCCACACTGAATTCATTTTGCTTGTGGGGTTTCTTTTCATTGCCATTTCTCTTATGTTGTTGTTGTTGTTAAGTGCCATTAAGTTGGTTCCGAATCATAACGGCATTGTATAAGGTTTCTGAAGATTGGCTTTTGAGCTTGAACCACCGACCTTGTGGTTCAAACCAAACTTGCAGTCCAACACACTAGCCAGCAAGCAGCACCACATTAGGACTACTCTGTTATGTTAATGTTGACTAAATCTCTGATTTTCCACTTTTTTATTTTGATGAGTAGGTGTATTTTATTTTCAGGGTAAATTACAGGTTATGTTATAATTTATTAAAAATTTCCCCCATTTTAATATAATCTGTTTTATTCTGAAATCTACTTGACTACCTTGCCATTTGGAAGTTCTGTAGTTACATTATTCCTTCTTTTTGCTTTGTAGTTGTCTTTATTATAATTGATATCTCTGGCTCTCTATTTTAAGTCTTGTAGGTTCGCTTTACTTTAAACAGTGGCCCTGCGGGCTAATGTGCTACACTGCAAGGTCGATTTAAACGACAAGGTCAGTGGTTTAAACTCACCATCTGCTTGTCAGAAACCCTACACAGGGTCACTATGAGTCAGAACTGACTCAACAGCACTTAACAAAAACAATGTATACAGATTGAGTTCTGGGTAGTGTTAACATGTACCCATGTACCCAGTCTCAGATTGTTGTCTGTTGTTGGTTCTCAGTCCAAAGAACACCCTTTAGACTTTCTTGTAAAGTTGGTCTGGCCACTACAAATTCTTTCAATTTCCATTTATCAGGAAACATCCTAATTTTGCTGTCAAAACTTTTGAGGGATAACTTAGCTGGATATGATTCTTGATTGGCATTTTTTTTTTTTTTCTTTCAAAGTTTTGTATATGTCAGCCATTGACTTCTTGCCAGCATGCTTTCTGTTGAGCAGTCAGAGCTTAGACTCATTGGTTCTCATCTGTTCATTTTTCTGGAGCAGCTCTCAGGATTCTTTCCTTGTCTTTGGCTTTGGATAGTTTGATTGTGATATGATTTGTGATTTATTTTGGATCTATCTTGCTTGGGGTTTGTTCAGCTTGTTGTATGCTTACCTTCTCATCATTCATGATGTTAGAGAAGTATTCTTACAACAATTCTTTGACAATTTTCTCTGTGCTTTTCATTATCTCTTCCTTTTTAGGGATTCCCATCACCTATAATTTATCCTCTTCATGTTCCCACACAACTCAGGTGTTCTTCATTTTTTTTCTTTTCTTTTATTGGTCTTCTAGTATTGAGTGATGCATCTTCAAGCTCATTAATTTGTTCTTACACTGCTTTGAATCTACTCCTTTGACTTTTCAATGTATTGTCCATTTCTAAAATCTTAGAATTAATCTTCTGGATTTCTAATTGTATGTTTTGTATTGTTGCAAATTTTGCATTTATTTTGTCTTTTCCACTTTTGAATTCCTCAAAATTTTTTGAATTCCTCAAAAAATTATTTCTATGTTCTCCTTGCTTTCCTGTTGTTCTGTCAATCTTTTGAATGTATCTAAATATCATTCTTCTGAATTATTTTTGTTAGGTCCATTACATTTTCTTCCTCAGAAATTTTTTCTTGGTCTGTATCTTGGTCATTTTTTTTTTTTTTTTTTTTTTTTTTGAGCCATTCTCTCTTGTTTCTTCAAGTGAGCTAAAATTTTCTGTTGTTTGTAGAGCATTGTAGTGTTGTTTCTGTATTTAATTGATGATTGTATGATGATTTTTCTTAGGATTTTACTAACTGTTTCCTATGGGTGTATTTATAGAATGGAAGTGTGTAAACCATTTGTACACCTCAGTATAGGGTGGTTTGGCTTATATTTGCTGCTGTATACTGTTGGTAAGATGGTATAGGAACTGGTATTGACTCCTGTCCAGTGGGTGGGGCTACAGAGGGTATGGTTGTGACATGGCTGTATGGGTATGATTTCTTTCTCCTATTAGGTGGAAAGAGGAAACCCCTCCAAAACATACACACAAGAAAACAAAACAGAACAAACAAGCAAGGAACCAAAAAATGAATAAAGAATATAAAGAGAAAAAAGAAATCAAAACAAGCATCAACCAGAAGAAATGCATAAAGTCAAAAGAAAGACATAGAGAGGCGGGGCTTAATGGCGGCTAGGGTGGAGGTGCAGTGAAGGTCGCTGTCATCAATAGCACAGAACACCAGGCAAAGCAGAGCCAGAGCAGAGCTCCAAAACTCGGAACTACAGAGATAGGAATATTTTAAAGGTTTGAAGGCTTATAACTTGTGGAGTTTGGAGCTGAAGTAAAAAAATTGAGTACTCTTGAATCTGCTGGGCAGGGCTTGGAGGCCTGAGCCACAGACATCCTGGGTGAGACCAAGCAGCGAGATAAAATAGGGACCGCAGAGACACCACAGAAAAACGCAGTGGGAACCTTGGTACAAAGGTGGACAATACAGTTTGTCAGTTTTGCTTTGCTTTGATTTTCTTTTTTTCTTTGGTATCTGGTAATTGGCGCGCTCACTGTATGCCCACCTTCATTCTGGGGAATAGAGGGAGAGCCTGAGCCAAGTTGCCACTCCTCACCCTCACTGCTGGTGGATTCTTCTGCCACAAACCCATGCAGATACTTAGCCCAAGTGGAGGCGTTGATCTGTTTCCTTTTTGCTCTGTTTTTTTATCACGGGAAAGAGGAGAGGGCGGAAGTGTCGGAAAGACAGATTAAAGGCAAAATCTCTCAGGCAGCTTTAAAGGCAGGAACTTAGGACATTAAAGACATACTTATATAAGCTATACATTTTTTTTTCCTCCACCTCTTTTTCTTCTGTCCCTCCCCTCCCTTTTCTGTGATTGGAGACTGCAATATTCAGTATTGTTTTTGCTGATGATGTTTTTTCTTTTTCTTTTTTTTTTTACCCAACTGGTGTTGTTTTGCTGTTATATAGCCCTCTTTCTGCCTTTGGAGGACTCTTTGCCTCCCTATATTACACAAGAAGAGTCAGCAACTGCTGCCATATAGCCAAGCTACAATTACACTCTATAAAACACCAAAACCAAGGCAAGAACCAATACCAGCTGCCATATACCAGGGAAACAGACAACACCTGTGAAAGTTATTCTAAGTTAAGTAATAAGAAGAGGAAAAAGGGAAGCCCACATCCTGATCACATCTTCCTGGAAGCAATCAGAAAGCATAAAAATTACCAATACACATACTCAATTCAGTATTAAGGCCAGAGATAAACATTAAACATGTCCAAGAAGCAAAAGCAGATGACCATATCAGCTCATGTCCAGAAAAAAGATAAAATGCCTGAGACAAATGACCTAGAAGTAGACCTGGACTCCATTCTGGAAGGAGGGCAGGCCTTGGAAATGCCTGAGAAAGAATTCAGAAAAATTATTATAAAATGTTCCAAACACTTTACAATGGAGTTGAGAAAAATTAGGAAGAAGTCAGGAAGGTGCTACAGGAACAATCAAATAAGATAGATACAGCATTGGAAAAAATTCAAAACCTACAGAAAGAGGTCCAAATGATCAATAACAAAATAACAGCAATAGAGACCACTCTGAAAGGGCAGAGGAGTAATTGGATGAGATGGATGGCAGAATCAGTGAGCTGGAAGATAAATCTCTCAATACCAATAAGATAGAAGAACAAACACAAAACAGGATAAAGAATTCTGAGGAAGGGCTAAGATTCATGTAAGATAACATGAAGAGGAATAACTTAAGAATTATGGGCATTCCAAAACAAGACGAATCACACAAGTCCACAGAGGAAATAGTCGAAGACCTGCCTGAAGAAAATTTCTCTAACATCTTGAAAAGCAAAAAGATAAACATTCAAGAAGCTCAAGGAACTCCAGGAAGGGTAGACCCCAAAAGAAAATCACCAAGACACATAATAGTCAAGCTCTCCAAACTCAGAGATATGGAGAAACTTCTGAAAGCAGACAGAGAAAACAGAAGGATCACATACAAAGGCAAGCAAGTCAGATTAAGCTCGGATCTCTCAGCAGGTACCATGCAAGTAAGAAGGTAATGGGGAGACATATATAAAACCCTGAAAGAAAAAAAACTGCCAAACAAGAATCCTTTATCCAGCAAAGTTATTGATCAATTATGATGGTGTAATCAAAACATTCCAGGATAAACAGAAGCTAAGGGATTTTACCAAAGCCAGTTCTGCGCTACAAAACATCCTAAAGGGAGTTCTGTGGACTGAGAACCAACAAGAAGAGACAACATCCAGAGATTGACATACGTGGCAGCACCTCCCTGAATTAAGTCAACAAAAAGAACAGTTCTTAACAAAACAAATCTATAAGAACAAACTCAATCTATGTTCAAAAGAAGTACAATGTAAGAGAAGGTAAACACATAGGAACAGAGATCCAGATAGTGAGACGGTCAGGTCAATTACAGGATAAAGTAGACTGCACTAAATGGACAGAAAAGTTAATGGACTATGAGGCAACCTCAAAGAAAATTAACACTTCAAAACATACCAATAGAATGAAAATCCAAGAAGAATATGAAAACATTAAAACTATGAGGAAACTCACAAGAAAGAACACAAAAATTATGTACTCAACAAAGGAAGATAAATAGAACAAAGAAGCACCAACACCACAACAAAACAAATATAATGGCAGCAATTAATCAAAACCTATCGATAATTACACTGAATGAAAATAGATTAAATGCACCTGTTAAGAGACAGAGAGTGGCAGAATGGATAAGAAAACAAGATCCTTCAATATGCTGTCTGCAAGACACACACAGACAAAACAGATTAAAAGTCAAAGGACAGAAAAAAATATACCAAGCCAATTGCAATAAAAAGTGAACAGGAGTGGCAGTACTAATCTCTGATAAAATAAACTTTAAGGCAAAAAAAACAGCATAATAGATAAATATGGACATTATCTCATGATTAAAGGGACAATTGAACAAGATGAAAAAACCATAATAAATATCTATGCTCCTAATGAAAGAGCTCCAAAATATATAAAGCAAACTCTAAT
>NW_006408706.1:4904747-4907949 GCF_000296735.1 Chrysochloris asiatica
AATGATAAATAAAAAACAAAAAACCTCAGAAAAACCAAGATGAGAAGATGAAAAGAAAAAGAGAGAGAGTAGTAAAGAAAGATCAAAAAGGGAATGGGGAAGAGGGGAAATGTGAAACAGAAGAAAAGGAAGAAAAATAAAGCAGAGATGGTGTTGACAAGTGACATCAAGTCAGTTATGATTCATAACTACCCTGTGTAGGTTTTCTGAGAAGCAGCTAGTGGGTTTGAACTGCTGACCTTATGGTTCACAGTCCCATGCTGATCCTATAACACCACATCAGAAATCCACAAAATTACTAGAAATATCAAAGTAATTGGAAGTAATCTCTTTTTGTCAATTTACAGATGCTGTCATGATCACAGATGTAGCCAGATTCTCTCAATTTATTAAAGATGAAAACAAAAGCCTTAATAGATGCCTTCTTACAGAGTACAAGGGTGTCTGTCATAAGAACACTAACTAAATGCCACCAAAAATTCACATACTCAAATTTTAAAACCAATAAAAACTGTTTAAACATTCTTTGTGTCATAAAGAAATCAACAGAAAGCATGTTTGACCCTTTGCATTTTCCATTATCTTAAAGACTGCGTAAATGAAATTAGATTTTGGCCTTCTATGAAATAGAGAAAATATTCTAGACAGTGGTCCATTGTCTATATAGCACCACACACCTTGACAGCAGAGGCGGGCTGTGTACATACAGACAGGGCTGAAAGGAAACTGGCATTATTTATTGTCAAGACTGCAGGAAGATGGAAAGACACAGAGCAGAGATGGATATTGTATAATCCAAATTTTAACAAAACATAGTTCAACTTGAACAGGACTTAGCAAATATCCAGAAATGATAGCCTGCTTTGAAGTTGGTTTCTCTTGTCCTTTAAGTCACATTTTCCAGAAAGGAATCAGCTGTAGCAATATTAAAATGTTAGAATGTCTACTTGAAACTTGAGTCCCAAGATATAGAGTTTTGATAATAAATTAAAAAAATGAAACAACAACAACAAAATCTGAAAACAAAACAACAAAACTGCATCTGCTAGACTCAGACAGGAGAAAGTTCTGGCAGGCTCCAGGAAGCCAAAGAACTCATGAGGTCAGAGCAATGTGACAACAGAATTCCTGGCCCTGGATGGAGTTCCCTTTGGCTTTGGAGTTATCTATATTCTGGGGAACAGAAGTAGTTCCATGATGGAGCAGGTTTTAGTGTCTGTTACAACCACAGGGCAGCTGGGGGAAGGGCAACTGGTTAAATACTGGCCTGGTGACTCTGCAGGTTCAGTAGATATGGAACTAAGCCTGCTTGAATCCAGGTGCCAAAGTGAAGCACCAAAGCTGCCCAGCAGGTCCCACCTCACACAGGTGTGGCTTCCAACTCCAGGAGAGCAGGGGTTGTGCTGGAGTAGATGAGTGTGGGAGCTTGCCACACCTCTGGCCATCAGGGGAGTGTGGGGACAAAGAAGGAATCACACCTTTGCCTAAGTGAATTGCTCTGCCAGGCCACCTTCTGTTGCCAAAGCTGCTCATAAGATGGTAGTGCCACGTCTGGCATACTATTCACCAATCAGTCTCCCTCTCTCACTGTTCCCACTCAGCTTTTCTTCCCAGTGAGCACTCAATCTACTTCTTTAACCTTCCCTTTGTTCTCAAATTTTCCTGTGCCTATTTCATTTGGTCTCTTGTACCTTCGTTGTAGAGAATCCATGTAGTACATCTGCCTAGTCCGCCATCTTGCTGGCAGTCCCCTTTTTTTAGAGCCATGCTAGGGCCAAGTCAAGGGACAGTGATGGGCAAGCAGTTGGAAGTATTTAGGACTCTCGGCCTGGGGAGGCAGGAGGAACATTTGCCTCCTAGAAGGTCTGTGCGAAGAAGATTCTCAGCCTTCACACCGCAGAAGGTAGAACAAAAATTTTTTTTTAATCATTTTAGATTTTCTTTACTTTTGTATAAACTCATATAAAGGCATATTACCTGAATCTGTGTTTCCCTTTCAAGCAATACATTTGACTAAAAGTCAAAGATTGTATAAAAAGAGCAAAAATTGGAGAGAGATATACTTGCATGATCACTCCTCTGTCCTTATGTGCTCATTAACCATTATAGGATACCTTTTAATTATAAGGAAGTGTGGTTGGTAGTAGATATAAATAATGATAAAATATTCTTGTTGTGAAGAAGTTTACAATATATTAATGGAAACAGAAAAGCAAATTTTAAAATCATATAATCATGTAATAATAGAAGCACATTCAATGTATTAGAAGAGTTCCAAAAAGGGTTAATTCAGAGTATGTTGTTGTTGATAAGTGCCATCAAGTCGATTCTGACACATAGCGACCCAGTATAGGGTTTCCAAGGAGCAGCTGGTGAGCTTCAACCACTGACCCTGCAGTTCAAATGACTTTGCAGTCTGATGCATTAACCCACAGTGCCACACAAGAAAATTGCCCAGAACAGTTATCCACTGAGTTTTTAAAGGGGTGTAGGAATTGTTGTTGTTGTTGTTGTTAGGTGCTATCAAGTCAGAACTAACTCATAGTGACCCTATGCACAGCAGAATGAAACAATGTCCACTCCTGGGCCAACCTCACTACTGTTGCCACACTTGAGTCCATCAATGTTACCACCTGACCAATCCATCTCGTTACGGGTCTTCCTCTTTTTCTCTGACCCTCCATCTTACCAAGCATTATATCCTTCTTTAGCAATTGTTCCCTCCTAAAATATATCAAAAGGACTTCATTCTTCTTGGATCAACTATCAACACTCATGGAAGCAGTAGTCAAGAGATCAGACGATGTATTGCATTGGGAAAATCTGCTGCACAGGAACTTTTTAAAGTGTTGAAGAGCAGAGGTGTAAGCTTGAGGACTAAGGTGCACCTGACCCAAGCCATGGTATTTTCAATAACCTCATATGGATGTGAAAGCAGGACAGTGAATAAGGAAGATCGTAGAAGAATTGATGCCTTTGAGTTGTGGTGTTGGAGGAGAATACTAAAAGTGCCATTGACAGCCAAAAGAACCAATAGATCTGTTTTGCAAGAAGTGCAGCTAGAATGCTCCTTCGAGGCCAGGATGGCTAAGCTTCGTCTCTCATACTTTGGACATATTGTCCGGAGGGAACAGTCGCTGGAGAAGGATGTCATGCTGGGTAACGTGGAGGGTCAGAGAAAAAGAGGAAGACCCCCAACGAG
>NW_006408706.1:4909202-4912096 GCF_000296735.1 Chrysochloris asiatica
ATTGATCTCTTCCAATCAGTCGGCCAGACAGTCATCTTCCAAATTTCTTGGCAGAGATGAGTGAGTGTCTCCTGTGCCGCCTCACTTTCTTGAAAGATTTCAATTTTTATTCCATTAATTCCTGGCGCCTTGTTCTTTGCCAATTCCTTCAATGTACCTTGGACTTCCTGCCTGAGTATCATTGACTTTTGATCATATGGTACCTCTTGAAATGGTTGAACATTAACCATTTCCTTTTGGTACAGTGACTCTGTGTATTTCTTCCATCTTCTTTTGATGGTTTCTGCATCATTCAATAATTTGTCCAGAGAATCTTTCAAGAGTGAAAGTTGAGGCTGGAATTTTTTTCTTCAGTTCCCCCAGCTTGAGAAACGCTGAACATGTTCTTCCATTTTGGTTTTCTGATTCCAAATGTTTGCACATTTTATTATAATATTTGGCTTTATCTTCTCAAGCTGATCTTTGAAATTTTATGTTTAGCTCTTGGACCTCCTTATTTCTTCCATTTGCTTCAGCATCTATATGCTGGAGAGCAAGTTTCTGAGTCTCTTCTGACATCCATTTTGACCGTTTCATCCTTTCTTGTCTTCTTAATGACTTTTTGCTTCCTTCCTGTATGATGTTCTTGATGTCATCCCACAACTCTTCTGGTCTTCAATCTTTAGTGTTTAATGTATCAAATCTGTTCTTCAGATGATCTCTAAATTCAGGTGGGATAAATTTAAGGTGATGTTTTGGCTCTCGGGGACTTGTTTTCATTTTTTTTCAGTTTCAGTTTGAATTTGCATATGAGTAATTGATGGTCTGTTCCACAGTCTGCCCCCTGGCCTTGTTTTCACTTATGATATGAAGCTTTTCCATCTTCTCTTTCCACAGATGTAGTCAATTTGATTTCTATGTGTTCCATCTGACAAGGTTTATGTGTATAGTCATCTGTTGTCCTATCTAAAGAAGGTATTTGAAATTAACAAATCATTGGTTTTTCAGAATTCTCTAATGCTATGCAAAAAGTGAGAGTTCATTGGAAAAGCACGAAGCTCATACATGGGTAGGCAACATCATTATGTATTATTAAAGAATATTAGGCCCAGTGGTTTCAATATTCTTTAGAACATTGATTAGCGGTTGAGACAACTGTACAATGAAGACCAAAGACTTGATTTGTGTTCTTCAATCAATGGATCAATCATACAAAGGTGGAAAATGAAATGAACAGTTAATGGATCCTAGTCATTGTAGTTCACTGCCCTAATATCTATCTGTTCCCTAACTTTCCAGCATCTCCAGGGACTTGATAGTCCTGGTGTGGCACTGTGGGTTAATGTGCTGGACCACAAAGTCAGCTTTAACTGCATGGTCAGCGGTTCAAACTTACCAGCTGCTCCTTTGAAACCCTATACAAGATCGCTCTGGGTTGGAACTGACTGGAACACATTTAATAACAACAACAAGAAGTTCTTTACTCCTTTACATGTAAATTCTGTTAAAATGATAGATAGATAGATAGATAGATAGATAGATAGATAGATAGATAGATGTGTGTGTGTGTGTGAACTGAGTGATAGTTTACATGGGAGAACATCGCCTTTACACCATCGTTTCATTGCAATGATTACAATCTCCTCCATGCATCATCACACAACAGTATTTGCTTCCATTCCCTTGGTTGTTTTGTTTTGTTTTGTTTTGGTGGGGCCATGGGGGCACTATACACAAAAACACTAAGGAATGTATAATAATTTACGCCATGAAAGGGAACATTCTGCAAGCCTGCCTCCTGGCTGCCAGCACTCAGTACCTCTCTTTCCATAAGTCCAGAGTCCTCAGCTGCTCCCTCTCTCCATGTCCCCATCTCTGCCTCCATCTCTGGTGTTGCTGCTTCTCTGGATAAGCCCCCACATTCTTCTCTCTTGATGGTAATAAGGTCCTCTGTTTCTGGACTGTAAGATTAACTACTCCCCCAATTTTGTTACAAAACTTCTACTTTTAAGATTGTGATAGTTGAGGGCTAGGACTTCCAGTTTGAGGCGGCAGCCAGAGAAGCCAGGTAGGGTACACTCCAGTGAGAGGGGAGGGGGATCTCATGAAGGAAGAGCTCATAGAGTGGAGGAATGGATAAGAAAACAAGATCCATCAATATGCTGCCTATAAGAGACACATCTTACACACAAAGACAAAAACAGACTAAAAGTTAAAGGATGGAAAAAAACTTACCAAGCCAACTGCAACAATTATCAATCAGGCGTGACAATGCTAATCTCGACAAAGTAGACTTTAAGATAAAACCAGAATAAGAGACAAAGAAGGACCCTATCTCATGATCAAATAGTCAATTGAGCAAGAACACATAACCATAATAAATACATAAGCTCCCAATGAAAGAGCACCAAGATACATGAAGCAAATCTTAATGGAATTGAAGAAAGAAATAGATAAATCCACAATTATAGTGGGAAATTTCAACACACCACTTTCGAAAAGGGATAGAACAACCAGAAAGAAACTCGACAATGCTACAGAAGAACGAAAAAACACAATCAACCAACTAGACTTCATAGATGTATAAAGAGCATTCTATCCAACAACGGCACAATACACATTCTTCTCCAGTGTGCATTGAATGTTGTCCAGAATTGACCATGTGTTAGGTCACAAAGCAAGCCTCCATAAATTCACAACCATCAAAATTCTACAGAGCATCTTCTCATCAAAGTGGCAGGGTATAAGAGCAACATATAAAAATCAGTTGGATTCCTCTATACCAAAAAACAATGGCATTGAAAAGAACATTAGGAAAGCAATACCATTTACAATAGCCACCCAAAGAATGAAATATCTAGGAATAAATGTAACCAGAGAAACAAAGGACTTATACAAAGAAAACTACAAAACAC
>NW_006408706.1:4913925-4927378 GCF_000296735.1 Chrysochloris asiatica
ACAGGGCTCTGGGATACAGAGATTGAGACATGGTTGGAATGGGGAGACGGGGGACATAATGTTAAGATGCTTGGCTGTTTTTTGAATTTTGCTTTTCCTTGCATTGTATTATAAAATAGACACTGGAGGGGGAGAGAAAGGAATAGCCAGAAACATCACCATAGAAAGCTTGTTAGTCCGTCTTCTGCCTATAACTGATTGGAATACCTAAAATGGGGCTACAACATGCCCAGTGAAGAAGGTTTCCTGCGGAGTCTCTGAATTACATAAGACTATAGGTGGAAGCCTGAACCACATCCAGATCTTCAGAAATGGGAAATTTCCACTTGAAAGGATGAGCAGACCCGCCTGGAGCAGCTAGAAGAACAGAAGATACATCTTGAAAGAAAGACCTACAGGAAAAATACAAAACAATAGTGGCAGACCGACTGTTACAACAAGAACAAGTAAGTTTCTTGCCCAGGAGACATCAAGGCAAGTGGTTGGGTCCCCTCAGTGCAAATCCTCTTCCAAGACTAAGACTCAATGGGAATACATGCTCTGATTGGTGACCACTTCTGTCACCCATAAGGGGAGGTGAGGGGAAAAACAGCAATGAAACAGTGAGCTAAGCCCTACAATGTTCAATAGACCCCTGTGAACCCGGGTGGAGACCTAGTCGGCCAGCAGTGTGGCAAGACTTGAGGACTCTTGGGCCCAGAGTCAGTGACATAGCCACAGAGGACTAACTAGAGTGGAGAGTGAAGCATCCAGATGATAAGAGGAGAGGGGATATGCACTAGAACACTCACACATGCAGATAATACCCACTTGACCTGGCATCAATGACTGGATGATCGGAGCTCAACCAGAAGAAGAAAGAAGAGGGAAAAAGAGTAATCTGATACAATTTGATGAACTTGACCTACATCTATGGATGCAGTAGCTCAAAAGAGGGAACAAATACTTACAGCAAGAATCATTCCCACACACAGAGCAGACTGGAATGGGCAACTTGGACATTGGCTACTCAAAATGGAGGGGGGGGGGGGGAGAGGGCTACAAAGGCAAGAAGTGACTGATTTACAAGCTTTCAAGAAGGGACCTAGATATAGAGGGCCTGGAGGAAGGTAGAATCTCCAGTGAGTAGTATCCAACCTGTCTAGGCAGGGGCTGATGAAATGAAATGCATAGAGGTCTCTTGTGATACAGTAGTGAATAATTGTTATCAGGACTGATTGTGAGGGTTGGAAATGTAAAGGTAGACATTTTATAGCAAGAAGGGGAGTGATTAACTTTCCATTCTAGGAACGGAGGTCACTAGGACCATCAATGAAGAAGAGCTGAGAGCGGGACCCTACCCAGAGAAGCAGTAATGCCAATGGAGGCAGAGATGATGACGTCTTCCAGAGAGGAAGAGGGGTTCTGTGCTGATGACCGGGGGTGGGGGTGGGGGACAGACTTGCAGGGTATACTCTTTGGTTGGTTGATGATGAATGGAGGGGATTGTAACCATGGCAATGAGACGATATATGATAGAATGAATGTAAAATTAATGTTCTCCCATGTAAACTATCACATAATTCACAATACAACATTAAAAAAAAAAAAATTTAAAGCCCTAAAAGATAAAATAAAGTTTTAAATCTCGCAAAAAAAGAAAAAGAAAAAAAAAGATTGTGACAGTCACAATTCTTCATGATAACAATTACTCGCTACTGAATCATAAGAATCTTATCCCCATCTCTTTTTACCAGACCTGTCTAGAGAAGATGAATACTATTCAGTGGGGACTCTACCTTCTCCCCCGCACACTCTTAAATATCCTCTTGAAAACTTGTAAACCAGCCACTGTCTAAAAGTTGCTGAGTCAGAACTGACTCCACGGCACACAACAACAACAACAACAAAAACTGTCTAAAAAATGTACTAATTTTTAATCCTCACTCATATTTTTCAATTAGTTCATGCTGTAAAAATAATCAGAGTCAATTCATGTTGTTTGTGTTAGTTGTTGATGAGTTTTGACCCTATGTACAACAGAATGAAACACTACCCAATCCTGCGCCATCCTCACAGTTGCTGTTATATTTGAGCCAATTGCTGCAGCCTCCGTGTCAAACCATTTTATTAAGGGCCTTCCTCTTTTTGGTTGACCCTCTAATTTTTAAGCATCGTGTCCTATTCCAGGAACTGGTCCCATCTCATCACATGTTCAAAGTATGTGCAGCTAATTCTTACCATCCTAGCTTCTAAGGAGCAATCTGACTGTACTTCTTCCAAGATATATTTGTTTTTTTTCTGGCAGTCCATGATATATTAAGTATTCTTAGACCATACAATAATTCAAATGTATCAATTCTTCTCCAGTCGTCCTCATTCATACTCCGGGTTTTGCATGCATATATGATGGAAAGTAAGATGGTTTGGATCAAGTGCATCTTAGTCCCCAAAGTGACATCTTTGCTATTTAAAACTTAGAAGAGATTTTTGCAACAGATATGTCCAATACAATACACCATTTGATTTTATCACTGCAGCTTCCATAAACATTGAATGTAGATTCAAGTAAAAGGAAATCTTTGAAAACTTCTTGTCTCCCCACCACTTGTCTGTCAGTTTGTCATGTGTAGAAACCAGGATGGCCAGACTGTCTCTCATACTTCGGGTAAGTTATCAGGAGGACCAGTCCCTGGAGATGGGCATCCTACTTGGTAAAGTGGAGGATCAGCAAAAAAGAGGAAGACTCCAATGAGATGGATTGACACAGGGGCAACAGCAATGGGGATTTAGCAATGATTATGAGGTTGGCACAGGACCGGGCAATGTTTCATTCTGTTGTGCATAAGGTTGCTATAAGTCATTACTAACTCAATGGCACCTAACAACAACAACACAATCTTTTCTCCATTTATTATGACATTGTCTGTTGTCCCAGTAGTGGAGATTTTTTCTTTTATGATGATGTGTAATCCATACTGAAAGCTAGTCTTTGACTTGCATCAGTAAGTACTTCATGTCCACTTCAGTTTCAGCAAGCAAGGTTGTGCTGAAGGCCTTCCTCTTTTTGCTGACCCTCTATATTTCCAAGCATGATATCATGCTCCATGGAAAGGTCCCTCCTGAAAACATGTTCAAAGAATATCAAAGGATATTAATGAGTCTTTATCCAATCTTGATGCCACTTTCTTCTTCATAGAGTTCAGCTTCTTGGATTATTTGCTCAGCATACAGAATGAACAAGTAGGGTGTAAGGATACAACCCTGATGCACACCTTGCCAGATCTGAATCCATTCAGTATATCCTTGTTTTGTCCCAATATATGCATCTTGGTCTATGTACAGGTTTCACATGAGGACTACTTAGGGTTCTGGAATTCTCATTCTTTGCAATGTTATATACATGGTCTACACAGTTGAATGTCTTTGCATAGACAATAAAATACAAATTAACATCCTTCTTGTATTTTGGCTCTCAGCTAATATCCATCTGACATCAGCAGTGTTATCCCTCACTCTATGCCCTCTTCTAGATTCAGCTTAGATTTCTGACACCTCCCTGTCAATGTATTGTTACAATAGTTTTTTAATTATCTTAAGCAAAAATTGACTTGCAATGAAATTATTCCAATAATTTCTAGATTCTGATAGATCACCTTTCATTAAAATGGACATAAATATGGAGGTCTTCCAATCAATTGGACAGATACCTGTCTTCCAAATATCTTGGCATAGACAAATGAGTGCTTCCAATACTGCACCAGTTTATTGAAGCATTTCAGTTGGTATTCCATCAATTCTGGGACCCTTGTTTTTCACCAATGCCTTCAATGCAGCTTAGATTCCTTCATTCAATATCATTGGCTCTTGATCATATGCTACTTCTTGAAATGGATAAATGTTGTTCAAATCTTTTTGGTATAGTGACTCTATGTGTTCCTTCCATCTTCTTTTAATCCTTTATACATCATGCAATATTTTACCCATTATTGTTACTGTTAAGTGCCATCGAGTTGGCTCTGACTCATAGTGACCCTATAGAGTTTCCAAGAAGTGGCTGGTGAGCTTAAACTGCTGACTTTGCAGTTTAAACCCAGTTTGCAATACAGCGCATTAACCCATAGCACCACACCAGAACTCCATCGAATCCTTCAATACTTGAATTTTTTCTCCAGTTCTTTCAACTTAAAAAATGCTGAGTGTTTTGATTTTCTAACTTCAGGTCTTTGATCATTTTATTATGAAAAATTACTGAGTTTTCTCAAGCTGTCCTTAGAAATTTTCTGTTCTGTTCTTTTATTCAATCATTTCTTCCATTAGCTTTAGCTTCTCTGTTCAAGAGCACATTTCAGAGTCTCTTTTTAATCCATTTTGGTTTTTCTTTATTTTTTGTATTATTAATGACCTTTAGTTTTCCTCATGTATGATGTTCTTGATGTCATGCCATAGCTGCCCTGGTCTTTGTCTGTTAGTATTCAATATGTCAAATCTATTCTTGAGATGGTTTCTAAATTCATATGGAATATACTCAAGTTTGGGATATAGTCAGGGTCACATATTGGCTTTTTTGGACTTGTTTTTATTTTCTTCATCTTCAAACTGAATTTGCATATGAGCAATTAACAGTCTGTTCCATAATTTGCTCCTGACCCTGTTTTTGGCTGCTGATATTGAACTTCTCCATTGTCCCTTCTCACAGCTGTAGTCAATCTGATTTTTGTGCATTCTCTCTGGAGAGGTACATGTGTATAGTCATTTTTCATGTTGTTGGAAAGGGCATTTGTTATGAATAAGTCCTTGATCTTGAGTAATTCTATCATGTGATGCCAGCTTCATTTCTATTACTAAGACCCTATTCTCCAGCTATTGAGCCTTCCTCTTTGCTTCCTACTTTCACATTTCAATCACTAGTAGTTACCAATGCATCTTGATTGCATGTTTAAACAATATCAAACTGAGGAATTTAGTAGAATTCTTCAGTCTTATCATTGGTTTTAGTGGTTGATGCATAAATTTGAATAATAGTTGTATTGACTTTTCTTCTTTGAAGGTAATATTGCACTTCAGGATAGATCTTGAAATGCTCTTTTGGATGGTCAATGTTATGCCATTCCTCGTCAATTTATCATTTCTGGCATAGTAATACCATTTGATTGTCCAATTAAAAATAGCCAATACTGGGCCACTTCAGGTCACTAATTCCTAAGATAATGATGTTCCATTGTTTCTTTTTATGTGTCCCATTTCATTTTTGACAACTTCCAATTTTTCTAAATTCTTATTTCATACATTCCATCTTCTGATTATTAATGGATGTTTGTAGTTCTTTTTTTTCTAATTTTGAATGATGCCTCACAGCAAATGAAGGTCCTGAAAGTTTTGCTCCAGCGACGTCATTATAGTCAGTTCTACTTGGAGAAGACAGCTGTCTCCAATTAATATTTTGAGCACTTTCTAACATGAGAGGCTCATCTTTCATCCCTATTTCAAAGGTTTTCTATGGTTAACCATTCAGAAGTGGTTTGCCTCTCCTTCTTCCTAGTCTATCTTAGTTTGGCAACTCTCCTAAAACTTATCCAGCACAGGTGACCCTGCTGGTATTTGAAATACCAGTAGCATAGCTTCTAGTATCACAGCAACTCACATGCCACCATTTTTACAACAAACTAACAGAAAGTAGTGGTAGGAAAGAATAGAATATTTTAGATGGTAAGTAGTTTTCAACTGAAAATTTTTTTCATCAAATCAAGTTCTTTCCAGTTGTCCTTTATATTATAAAGTAGTTTTCATTTCTTTTTTAAACTTTAAAATCTTTTTCAATGATCATATTAAATTGTGAATTTCTACTTTGCATTGTTTCAGCTCATCTTTAGTCAGGTAATGAATAGAACATGGTACTGGGAAAATATACATATACATTTCAATTTTAGCTTTTCTGAAAAGCCATTGTTCATTTCAGGCGCCTTACTAAGACTCCTTGCATTAAACGCCTCTGGTAGCATTCCACTCAAGACAAAGGCATAGTTTAGAGATGTACCTCTCACAAAGAGGTATTGATGGACCAAGAATCAGATTTTGGACAAATGAACATTTCATTTTAACACAGCCTGATTGTTATAGCTCTTCTTATTGAAAACGAAAAAAAAAAAAAAATAAATTCATTAGTCATCACAGTAGTGCAACACAAACTCCTCCTCCTTTTCCCAGCAATGTACAGAAAGACTGGGAGTTTTAAGCTTACAATTGGGCGATTTAAAATCTTTATCTCTTCTACACTTTTGTGCTGGACAAAGCAGTGTTTTAGTAACAATTATGTAAAGAACATTGCAATATTTTACATTTAAATCTTACAGTTGGCAATTATTCAAAGTTCTTAGGAGAATGTAGATAATTATGTTTAAAATTATATTTAAGGAAGATGAGTTTGACAGTGTAATAAGCAATATGGCTAAAAGTGGATAAAGTATATATATGAAGAATTAAAATAATTTAGATTAAGACCTAAGGCTTTAACACTGGGTGACAGCAAATGAAATGTAAAAGAAAAGATGCTGTAAACAAAAAAGGAGGAACCAATGATACTTTTGATATTTTTATCCTTGAAAAGAAAATCAAAGTGTCATTATCAAAAGTTGGAAAATACTGGAAAGAAAGAAAAATGTGCTTTAATTATATGTTATTTATTGAATAAGCATATATGAAACTTCTATAATTAAGAGTCTCATATTTTATGTGTTAGACAAAACATTTATGACCCTCACTTTATCTAAATCAACTAACTTGTGAAGTCTGTAGCAAAATGGCAGCGTGAGTAGTTGCATGTTCCCTTTCCCTCACAAAAGCACAAAAAAATATAAATAAATAAATAAGGGCCAAGGCAACATTGTCAGAACTCTGGAAACCAGTCAAAAATATATAACCACAAAGCAAATGTTAGATCAAGGCAACTAAATGGTAGGATAGCTTTCGTTTTCTGCTTGTCCACATTCTACTCTTTCCCTAACTGGACATGGCCATCTTAAAATAGCCTCTAAATGCACCCCGAGACAAGGAACCTAGTTGCTTGCTCTTGAGAGATATTGTTTGTCAACTATGTGCTTGTGGTCTAAACTGCCTTTAGACTGTGGTATAATGAATTATATAATTTCTCTTCTAGTCATAGTGTATAACTTCCAATACACAGTGTTTCTGTCTTGTTGGAGCTAAGGAAAGAGAAGGTGGGAGAAGATACTGATAAGACGACATGAAAACTTGAAACTCTAGCATGGGTTTAAAATGAGCTATCTTAGAAGCAGGAGGGGGATCTCATGACCATAAAAGAAGACTCAGAAGTGTGGTGCATGGTTGCAACCGTGAGATCCTTGTGCATTAAACCACCTCAACCCAGGTACAGAAAGGCTGTGACACTGGAATAATGGCAGAGGCAACGCAGCTGCAGAACCAAGAACCAGAGCATGAGATAAAACAGGGGATTTCCCAGCCCACAGAGCTAGTAAAACTGAGAGACTTTGGGCAGAAGCTTACTTGGATAGTGGGCTGCCTCCAGGCACCTTAGTGGGGGAGCTGTTTGCTGACTCATGGAGCCATAGCCAAGTGCCTTCAGGCTGATGCTTATGATAGAATGGTGTGTCCTATGGGCATTTATCACAGTTCAAAACTTCTGCCCTGAACATTTTTGAGCCCGAATTGTAACTTGTTAACTTCCCTAATAAACTCCATAATGTAAAGTGGTATATAAGCTACATGTGACCATTGCAATGAATTATTGAATCTAGATGAAGAAGAGGGTTGTTGGAGGATGTTTTGCCACATATTTTTGTAGGCTGGATGAAAAAATAAAGCAAAACACTTGTTATTAGGTCTGTCTCAGAGCTCACGCTGGGCTGAAGGCAGAGGAAAGGCTATAATACTTTCTGAAGAGCACAATTAAGGGATGCAATGTGTGTCTAATGACTGAAAGTAGAGGCTAAAGAGAGTTTGGTGGAGGTTTTTTAACTAAGATAATCAAAAATACCCACATCCAGAAAAGATGCCTATTCAGAAATTACCAGAGGGAACCTATGTTCTCCACTTGAGCTGATTTCTCAGCTCAGTGCTAGCTAAGTGTTAAGGAAGGTCCAGGTACAGAATCAATTTGTAAAATCTGAAAAAGTTTCCCCTAGCCCCCACCCTCTCTGCTTTTCCTAGCATTCAAGAAAAATCTGTCAAAATGCTAGCTGAGCATAAGCTAAGGATACTGTAGTATCCACACATATCCAGAAAAGCAGTCTCTGCAAAACATTCATTTCCACAGAGTCCATTTCAATTCATAGCCATCTTACTGAACAAAGTAGAACTGCCCCATAGAGTTTCCAAGGCTATAAATAAATCTTTATCAAATCAGACTGCCCACATCTTTCTCCCATAGAGAAACTGTGGGTTTGAACCACCTATTTTAAATTAACCATTGAGACACCAGGGGTCATTCTTTCCAAAACAGAAGAAATTACTAAGCAGGAAGGTAACTACATCCTTCCACACTTAAAACAAAAACAAATCAAAATTAGCAAGCCCTGGCAATGGGAAGAAGCTGAGTTCCAGAGTTGTAACATTATAATATTAAAATAAATAAAATAAGGCTTACCAAGAAAAAAAAAAAAAAAAAGATGGTATATTCAAAAGAACAAAAAACAAATGACAGAACTGCCTCTGTGAAAACCCAGATAATGAACTTCCTAAATTAAAGTAGTAAATACTCTAAAACTGTTCTTGAAACATATGGCCCAAATTAAGACATTTCTAGATTAACAAATACTGATGGAGTTCATGTACATGCAATATAAAAGTTGCTAAGGATGTCCATCAGGTTGAAATAAAAAGGACATTAGATAGTAACTTGAAGGCATATGAAGAAATAAAGATATTGAATAAAGGTAATTTAATGGATAAATACAAAGGTCATTATTGTGGTGTTTTTTGTAACTTCATTTGTTGTGTCCTATGTGACTTAAAAAACAAATAAGTAAACATAAGACATTTATATTATTGAACACGCATTGTACAAAGATGTATCGTCAACAAGAGGATAAAGAGGGGAAGAAATGGAACAAGAATGGAGTTTTTGTATGTTACTGAAGTTTTGTTGTTAATTGCTGTCAAGTCCACTCTGACTCACGGCAACCCCAGGTGTACAGAATAGAACTGTTCCATAGGGTTTTCAAGGCTGTGACCTTCCAAAAGCAAATTGCCAGGCCTGTCTTCCAAGGGGCCTCTGGGTAGATTTGAACCTTTAACCTTTTGATTATTTGTTGAGTACTTAACCATTTGTTTCACCATGGGACTTCTCTGCCAGAAAGTTTTAGACTTAATATTCCAGACGTAATTCTTATGGTTACCAGAAAGAATACATACACACTAAAGAAAAGGACAAGAGAATCAAAATGGTTCACTACAATCAGCTAAACACAAAAGTAAACAGTATTGAAGACAATGAAGGACAATAGGCATAAGGCCCACATAATAAACAAAAATCAAAAGGGCAGAATTTAGTTCTTTCATATCTAACACTATTTTAAATATATAGGTGGATTAAACTCACCAAACAAATGGCAAAAAATAGCATAATGGCTAAGGAAACACTATTTTTGTTGTTGTTGCTAAGTGTCGTCAAATCAGTTCGGACTCATAGCGACCCTTTTTAGTGTTTCCAAAGGAGCAACTGGTGGGTTTGAACTGCCAACCTTGTGGATTAACACCAGTGTTAATCCACAGCGCCACACCAGAAGGAAGTATATGCTGTCACTATATGCTGTCGAAAAATATAACCACTTTATAGCCAAAGAAAGACACAAAGAGGTTCAAAGAGATGGACAGAGAAAGAAAAAAAAATTCCACACAAATAGTAACCAAAATAGACCTAGAGGTGGCTGTATTAATTCATAATGGGAAAAAATAATTGGGAATCATATATCTGATTTGTTGTTGTTGTTAAGTGCCATCAAGTCGGTTCCGACCCATAGCGACCCTAGGTGTTTAATATTCAGGATACATAAAAAAACCCTCCTAGAACGCAACAATAGGGGTTCAGGGAGTGACTGATGGGGTTGAACTATCAATTTAGAGTTAGAAGTCCAATTCTTATCCTACAGTGCCATAGCAGTTAAGAGGAAAATGTAAATCAAAGCCACAATGAAATGTTATTTCAAATGATCTGGGATGACTATTACGGTAAAACAATATAGAAAATAACAAGTGTTGGTGAAGAGGTAAAAAACTGAAACCTGTGCATTTGTGCAGATGCTAGGGTAACAATTTGTACATTCTTAAAAAAAAAAAAGCAAGAAACAAAAAAATTGAAACTTATAGTTACTATATGAGTACAACTAAGCAATTCTACTACAAAGCATATACCCAAAGCATTTAAAAATGGCCTCAGACAAATTATTTGTATGCCAATATACTCCTGGTATGGTGCGGTAGATCAGCACTGGACTGCAAACCACAAGGTTTAATACCACCAGCTGTTGCTCAGAAACCCTGTACAGGGTCACTATGAGTTGAAATGGACTCTGTGGCATGTAACAACAACAACAACATATATTGCTATATTCTTCAACAGCCAAAAGGTGGAAGCAGTCCAAGTTGTTGTTGTCAAAAGAAGAATGTTGTTGTTGTCAAAATAAGAATGAGTAAACAAATGTACAATAAACAAAACTTTATTAGTAGAAATCAGGGGCTGTGGGAGAAGGGTTGAAATTATTCATTAATGGATACTGAATTGTTTCTATTTATCGTGATGAAAAACTTGGAAATACACATTGGTGATGGTTGCACAACATCGTGAATGTGATTAATATCACTGAATTATACACACAAAATAGCATTTTTGTTATGTATATTTTACCACAATAAAAAAAATAAAACTGGATTTTAGTAGAGTTAGATATTTGAAGTATCTCAGAATTGCATCAGAATAAGGTTTCAGGATTACTAGATTTTAAAAATCACTTTTGTCATTTATAACATAAGCTTTAAGCAAATGTAATAAACTCAGAGACACGTTATCATGCCTAAAACACTTTTTCTAGTTGCATGACAAAAATCCTATGTGAAGGAAAAGGAAAAATGGTATGTACAATTTAATTCAATTTATGTAAAGTTTTACATATAAAATAAATATTGTTGTTATTCTTAGATGCTCTTGAGTCAGTTCTGACTCATAGCAACCTTATGTATAACAGAAGAAAACATTACCTTATATGTATATAAGATGAAATTTTAAGGTAACTGTACCATCTTCACATTTTTGGCATGTTTTCTTTTTTTGACAATTATTATATGATTATTTAATAACCACAAAGGGATATAATTGTATATTCATTAAACTACTGAAAATGCAAGCATCCTAGGAGGTATAAACTGTTAAACACCAGACTACTAGTTGAAAAGAGTCCTGGTGTTGCACTGTGGGTTAATGCACTGGACTGCAAAGTCTGTTCAAAATGCAAGGTCGGTGGTTCAAACTCACCAGCCACTCCTCGGAAACCCTATAAGGGTCACTATAGGTCAGAACTGACTCAGCACTCAACAACAACTAGTTGAAAAGTTGGTGGTTCAAATATACACAGAGGTGCCTTGAAAAATAGAACTGGAGAATTTGTTTCTGAAAAGTCAGTCTTGAAAACCTTAAGGGTCAGTTCTCTTCTGCATACCTAGAGTTCCCAGGAGTTGGAACTGACTTGAAAACAATTAACAATGAGAACAACAAGGAAAATGCCGGTCAGTTAGATATAAAACAAAAAGCAATGATAGACTTATTTTGATATTAAGAATACATTTGTTGTTGTTGTTAAGTGCTGCCGAGTCGCTTATGACCCATAGCAACCCTGTATAGGGTTTCCAAGGAGCAGCTGGTGAGCTTGAACCACCGACCTTGCAGTTCAAACAACTTTGCAGTCTGACGCATTAACCCACAGCGCCACACCAGGACTCCGTTAAGAATAGATGCATATAGCTAATTATGTGCTATGCAAGGTTGATGATTCAAATCAACCAGCTGCTCCTTGGAAAACCTATAGTGTCACTATAGAACCAACTCTAAGGCAGTTAACAGTCCCTTTCAAAGGCTTATGTGAAAAAATAAGTGTAATAATGGTATAATATGCCTTGTTACAATATGCATCCTTGGTAATTCAAACTCACCAAGAGGTACTGCATGAGAAAAATCCTTGAGATCAAGTACTTGTCTTAGACTGGGTTCTCTAGAGAAGCAAAATCAGTGAAACATATATGTAACATATTCATATTTAAGGACACACAGTGGAGGGGAATGTGCAAATTAATGTAAAGAATGTGTGAGAACTTCCCATGATTCCACAAATCATCCTATGATTCCACAAAGGAGAGAATGCTTATCAGTGTAAGGAATGGAGCAAAGGATTTAGACCCTCTTCACACTACACTAAGGAACTCTGGTAGCGTAGTGGTTAGGAATCCGGCTGCTAACCTTAGGGACAACAGTTGGAAACTATCAGCTGTTACTCGAGAGAAAGACGAGGCTTTCTGTTCCCTTAAAGATTTGCAGCCTTGGAAACCCTGTGCAGGGTCTCTTATGAATTGAAACCGACTCCACGGTACATAACAACAATAACAACAACACACTAAACTATACATGTGTTGTTTACAGAAAAGAGAGGCCTTTTGAATGTGAACAAAGTGGGAAAGCCGTTACTTCATTTCACATACCAGAACTCAGAGTTGAGAGGCTGTGCAGAAACGGATTGTTCCATCCACACTTCCGGACACACTGTGATCATGTGACTCTGCCATGAAACATGATGCTGAATGCGGGCAGCTTCTCAGTGACACACGCCAGCATCCTTGTAACTATAGGAATGTGTCCTCATCAGCGGTGCTCACTACCTGTGTACACATGTCATTTTGCCTTTTAAGACTTCGGCTATTATAATAAGGGCAATACCCAATTTTTATCAAATATGGTATTTGTTTTTTAATGCTTTTATAGATGCACTATATTGACGTAATAGATTGTGTTTAAGGAGCTCTGGTAGCATAGGGGCTGTGAATTGTGGTTATGACATCAAGGTCAGCAGTTCAAAACTACCAGCTGTTCCCTGGGAGAAAGAGGAGGCTTTCTGCTCCTGTAAAGATTTACAGCTGCGGAAACACACAGGGTTGCTATGAGTCTAAACTGACTTCACAGCATGTAACAATAGAGAAACTTATATTAAGTAAGTAGCTAACAATTGTTGTTGTTGTTGTTAGGTGCCATCGAGTCAGTACCAACTCTTATCGACCCTATACAAAACAGAATGAAACATTGCCTGGTCCTGGGCCAGTCTCACAATTATTGCCATGCTTGAGCCCATTGATGCTGACACTTTGCCAATCCATCTCACTGGGGGCCTTCCGCTTTTTCTCTGAACCTCCACGTTACCCAACATGATATCCTTCTCCAGTGACAGGTCCTTCCTGA
>NW_006408706.1:4950036-4954864 GCF_000296735.1 Chrysochloris asiatica
TCTCTTGTGATGCAGGGGTGAATAATTGTTATCAGGATGGATTGTGAGGAATGGAAAGGTAAAGGTGGATATTTTATAGCAAGGAGGGATGTGATTAACCTTTCAGTCTAGGAGCGAAGGCCCCTGGGACCATCACTGGAGAAGAACAGAAATCGGGACCCCACCCAGAGAAGCAGTGAGGCCTGAGATGGAGAGAGAGAGGATGACATGAAGTGATGGAGTGGCTGAGGACTTGAGATCCAGGGAGGGAAGGGAGCTGTGTGCTGAGGACCGTGGTGGTGGTGGTGGTGGGGGGCCTGCGGGGTATAACCTTTGGTTGGGTGATGATGCATGGACGGTATGGTAACTATGGCAATGAAACTATGTATGATAGAATGAGTGTAAAGCTAATGTTCCCCCATGTAAATTATCACACAATAAAAGAAAAAAAAAAAAAGAATACTGTTTATTGGTCCAGTAGTAAGAATTTTTGTGTTCTTTACATTGACATGTAATCCATACCAAAATCTGTGGTCTTTGATCTTCAACAGTAAGCATTTTAAGTCCTCTTCACCTTCAGTAAGCAAGGTTGTATCATTTGCATATTGCAGGTTGTTAATGAGTTTTCCTCCAATCCTGATGCCATGTTTTTCTTCATAGAACCCAACTTCTTGGATTATTTGCTCAATATACACATTGAATAAGTATGGTTAAAGAATACAATGCTGTTGCACATCGTTCTTAATTTTAGACCATTCAATGTTCCCATGTTCTTTTCAAACAACTGTCTCTTTGTCCATGTACAGATTCCTCATGAACACAATTAAGTGTTCCAGAATACTCATACTTTGCAATGTTGTCCATAGCTTGTCATGATCCACACAATTGAAAGCCTTTGTGTAATTAATAAAGCAATTGTAGAGGTGGTAAAATCCCAAGTTCATGTCAGATGAACCAAGATTGGCAAGTCAGGCAGTAGGCAGTTCCTATAGGTAGGCAAGTCCTGCAGGCAAGCAAACAGGCAGGTCCAGCAGTTAAGAAGGCAGGTTATTGATAGCTCCTAAGATTTGCAGGTAATAGAGCAGGCCACTGGTACAAGTCCAAAGAACCAGACACAGCAGAAAACAGACTTTGAGTGAGTGTCTAATATATTGAAAGCAGTCAACATCCTCCCAAGAAAACAATGTCTGCTTTCAATTGATTGGCTGCTCATAGCAGAACTCATCATAGAGTTAATTGCATTGTATTAGATCTCATTATGAAGATAACTACATCTCAATGGCCAAACCACTGAGAATCTTGGCCCAGTCAAGGTGACACAAAATATTAATTATTACAGTACTTAAATAAGGATAAAAGAACCAGATTTGAAAATCAAGCTAGACTTATTCAATTATTTGATACCAGTACTTCTGCTAGGTGTGAGGGCAACAAATACCTGGTTACCTCCCTGGTGAAAATTCAGCAAATGAAACCACGTACTTTTGTGTGCCTTGATGCTTTTTCACTAAAAATTTACATAAAAGTACTTCAAGTCATTCATTCATTCAACAGGTTTATATTAAGCATCTCCCATTTCCAAATATTCTCTTAGGAGTTTATTGTATAGCAAAAAAGTAGAAAAACATGTTTTCTTACATCATAAAGTTTCTTGTGAAGGGAGAAGAACAAACAAGTTAACAGTTAAATATGCAAGAGAAATTCAATTATTAATTAGTAGAATAAAGGAAATCAAGGTGATATAATTGATCTCTTCTGGGGACGAGGGACTACTTTAGAGAGTTAGGTTAGGCTTCTCTGAGACAGCAGTAGCAGACCTGAAAACTGAATAGTTAAATGCCAGTCAAGAGAGAGAGAAAACTTGGGGAAAGGGCATTTTGGGAGCAGGGAATAGCTAGTACAAATTGCCTACAGTGAAAGTAAACTCTGGGTCAGCTCAACAAACATCAACTGTTTACAGTGTAATTGAAGAAAGAGGAGGAGGAAGAGTAAACTGTGAAGTCAGATAAATAGTCTCAACTATAAGATAAAATATTAACTCCTTGTAATTTTTTGACTATGCAAAGTCCTTCAGTTGTGTGAATCTTGTTAAGTTATGTGTAACATTGCAAAGCATGGATATTCCAGAACTCTGTCAGATGGTCAACAGGTCTTCTAGAAGCATTGAGCAGTAGGGGGAGATGGAATGGGCATACCATTCTTCCTAAATTCCCAGACAGCCATACTGAGTCTTCTGCCTAAAAGTAAAGTCCAATGAAGAGAAAGAAATGGCAAAAGAATAAGGGTGACTGACTACAAAGTTCCCAGACGTTCCTGGGATTGCCAACATTACAAATCACTATGTAGCCCAGTGCTTACCAGGCCCAGTAAAACAAGAAATAATGTAAAGGGAGTGAAAACAGGCTGATTTGTTTTAATTTGTTTAATCTATCTCAGTAAGCAACGTGCTTTGCATCAAATAATTTATGACACACCTGAATTCAGAAAAGATATCATTAGGCTATGAACTTCATTTATGCTATTTTTTAAAAATTCATTTAATCTATTAGCCCATTTCTAAAGTTGTTGTTAAGTGCCATCAAGTTGGTTCTGACTCATAGTGACCCTGTATAGGATTTCCAAGAGCGACTAGTGGGTTTGAACTGCCAACATTGAGATTCAAACTGATCTTGTAGTTGAGCATTTATCTTACGGTGCCATGCCAGGACTCCATTTCTAAGCTAGCAGCCTGGACCCACAGTACCGTTAGGAAGGTTACTTTAGAAATCCAAAATATTATTACATTTTTTTTATAAAGATGTCTCACTTGTTCACAAATAGTTTCAGAAAGGTACCTATGTGCTTCTTCTCTAATATATAAAGTTTGCAGTATGATTTTATTGCAACATAAAATGGTTGATTAATATGGGATCAAACATAGGTACCGTGGGTTTGGGTCTGGCTGCTAGTAAATGGACACATGAAGACAAAACAAGATTATAATATTTATGAGCTGCAATGTTTATAACCTAACAGTATTATTTGATATATGATATGATTAGAATAGAGGCACTCATCTTAGATTCCTAAATATTAGCCCCTGGTGCTGCTGTGGGTTAGAAGTTAGGCTGTTAATTGTAAGGTTGTCAACTCAAACCCACCAGTCACAGTGAAGAATTTTTATCTTCCTATTAGTTTATAAATTAAAATATGAGCTCCTGTTTTGTTCACCCCAAGTTTTGACACATAATAGGCACTCAATCAGTACTTGGTGAATCAATGGAACACCAAATGATTGAGAGAATAGCAGTAAAGATGCTAAAAATGTAGCCAAGTGAAAACTCAAATAGGGTTTTATTGGCCATATTAAGGAGTTCCTACCTTCATTCTCAATTTGGAGTCCTGGTGTGGTGCTGTGGGTTAATGTGCCTGTTTTTGGTGATGAAGGGAGAAACGATATATTCAATTTTGAAAATACTGAGTATGAAATGCCTGTGGGTATCCTGAGAAATGTCCAAGAGAAAATTGAATATATAGTCTGAAGCTCAAGAGAGAATGAAAGCTCAGCTGCAAGGAGAGTTCTGTGAGCATCCGAATATAATAGAGTTGTCTTTCACTGCCATATTGGCAAAGACTCAAGCAAAACTCATTGCCAAAGCAGTGACATGAGCACAGAGGACTAGAACAGAGAGTGAAACGTCCAGCTGATAGGAAGTGAGGGGAGATGCACAAGAACACCCATATTTGCAGATAGTACCCACTTGACCTGGCTTCAATGGCTGCATAATCAGAACTTTACTAGAAGAAGAAAGAAGAGGGGCCAGAAAAGAGTAACCCACTACAATTTGATGAACTTACCTATACTTATGGATGTAATAGCTCAAAAAAGGCAACAAATTTTTATAGCAAGAATCACTCCCACACCCTCAGTACACAGGGTTGACAGGGATGGACAACTTAAACATTGGCTACCCAAAATGGGGGGCAAGGGCTATAAAGGCAAGAAGTGACTGGCTTACAAGCTTTCAAGAGGGAGCCTAGTTCCAGATAGGGCACAGATAGGTAGAATCTCCACTGAATGATTTCTGATCTGTTGGGACTGGGCTGGTGAAAGGAAATGGGAATAAGACTTGTGGTACAATAGTGAATAATTGCCATCAGGACTGACTGTGAGGCTAGGAAATATAGAGGTAGATGTTTTTTGACAAAAGGAAGGGAATGATTGATTTTTGCAGCCCAGGAGCAGAGGTCCCTGGGACCATCAAGTGAGAAGATTGGAGAGCGGAACCCTACCCAGAGAGGCAGTGATGCCAGGGATGGAGACAGAGACAATGACATGGACAGATGGAGCAGCTGGGGACACTGGACTCAGGGAGGGAGAAGGGCTGTGTGCTGATGGCCGGAGGGAGGGCCTGTGTATTGTACCTTTTGGCTATTTAATGACACATGGAGTGGATTGTAATCATTGCAATGAAACAAAATATGATAGGATGAATGTAAAACTGATGTTCTTCCATGTGAACCCACATAATTCACAATAAAAACTTAAAAAAATAATAAAAATAAAAAGCATTCTGGCTTATATATATCTTAAAGGCCGTTCTTCTAAATTCAACCTGAAAAATAAACCAAAGAACGTTTATAATTTGGGGAAAATAACATCTTTTTCTCAGACATTGTAAAGACCAATATAATGGGAAACTCATCAAAGTGAGATCTGGACTCCACAGCATCACTTCAAAGTTCACTCTTTCAGCTCCTTGTGGGGTGATAATTATGAATCACTAGAATTTTTTCCACCACTCATCTGTCAGTTTGTGGTACTTTGTGTGTTGCTGGATGCTATGCCATCGGTATTTTTTTTTTTTTT
>NW_006408706.1:4965169-4976281 GCF_000296735.1 Chrysochloris asiatica
GAAAATAACTTAGCTATCAAATTCTGCTCAAATGTAATTTTTCAAGAAAACTTTTGAAGACATTTGTCACACTTGTTTCAACATTACTTTGTTCCAGTATGACTGGAACTCATCTCCCTATATAGCGATAATATGCTTTTGTCTCTGTTTGTTTTTTTTTTTTTCTTCTTCTTCTTCTTCTATCTTTCTCTCTTTTTTCACTCCCCTCCCCAATAGATTGTGAACTTCATGAGCAAAGACAAATATCTTATCCTTGTATTAAAAAGAGAATATAATCAATCGGTGTTTGTAAGTGAATTAATGAATGTAGTTAATACTCAGTATTCACTATGTTTGCAAACACTTTAGGGGCCTGCTCAACATGATTCTCTGAATGAACTCTGTTGTTGTTGTTAGTTGCTCTTGAGTTTTTCCCAACCCATACAGATCTTATGTATAGCAGAAGGACATACTGCCTGGTCCTGCACCATCCTCACAACTTCTGCTGTTTGAGCCCATTGCTGCTGCCACTGTGCAAATCCATCTAGTTGGTGGTCTTCTTCTTTTTTATTGACCCTCCACTTTACTAAGCATGATGTCCTTTCCAGGGACTGGCCCCTGCTGATAATATGTCTCAAGTATGAGAGCTCACATCTGATCATCTTGGCTACTAAGAAGAATTCTGGTTGTACTTCTGGATTTCTAAGAAAATGAATCTAATTTGATTCAGTGTGGTAGATTACTTCATATGGCTCTCTATCTTTAAAACTCCCACCAAACAACTTTTGCCTGAGAGTGTGGGTAAGAGAAGGTGGGAGAAGATGCTAATTAGTTGTTGTTATTAGGTGCCAACAGAAAGACACATTTCCTGGTCCTGTGCCATACTCGTAATTGTTGTTAAGTTTTAGCCAATTGCTGCTACCACTGTGTTAGCCCATCTCATTATGGGGCCTTCTTTTCTCTGATCTTCAGTTTCATCAAGCATGATGTCCAAAGTATGAGAAATGAAGTCTTGTCATCCTGGTTTCTAAGTAGCGTTCTGGCTGTATTGCTTGCAATACAGACCTTTTTTTCTCCAACACCATAATTCAAATGCAACAATTCTTCTGTGGTCTTCTTTATTCATTGTCCAATTTTCACATTCATATTAGATGAATGAAAATACCATGGTTTGGGTCAGGTGACCCTTAATCCTCAAACTGGTATATTTGCTCTTTAACATTTTTCAGGGGTCTTTTGTAGCAGATTTGCCTAATGCAGTATGTCAGTTGATTTCTTGACTGTTGCTTCCATGAGTGTTGATGGTAGAAAAAGAAAAATGAAGTCTTTGACAACTACAATCTTTTCTCCATTTATCATGATGTTATTTTTTGGTCAAGTTGTGAAAACTTTTATTTTCTTTACATTGAAGGGCTGTCTATACTGAAGGCTATAGTCTTTGATTGTCATCAGCAAGTATTTTAAGTCCTCTTTGCTGCCAGCAAGCATGGTTGTATCAAATTCAAATCACAGATTGTTAATGAGTCTTCCTCCACTACTGAGGCCACAATCTTCTTCATATAATTCAACTTCTTGGATTATTTGTTCAGAATACAGCTTGAATAAGTATGGTAAAAAGATACAACTTTGACACACATATTTCCTGATTTTAAAACATTCAGTATCCATCCCCTTATAGCTTTGTCCCAGCACAGAGGACTGCCTATAGGCATGGCTGGCTGTAAGAATGGTGTCCCACATATTTCTGTCCCTGAATTGTTACTGTTAGCTTCCCTAATGGACCTCATGTGTATGTTGTCTGAGTAGAGTGTTGTAGAAGAGATGATAGATATCATTTTTCTTACACTTGAGATTCTTTCACAACATGGGACCTTGATGGCATATGTTTAATTATAATTCAGAAGTAACAGTACCTTAGCTTGAACTTCTGGGATATGAAAGGCAAAACTCTGAAAATAGCACTGGAGGGAAATATAGAGGATGACTCCAAATATTTCAGAAAGCCTGCTCATTAAGCTAGAGTATTTCAAAAATTCAGTGTTAACATAGTTGGATAATGGTGCTATGTATTATTTAATTGTGACCATGCACATAATAAGGAGCTCTGGTAGCATAGTGGTCACGAATTGGGCTGCTAACCTCAGGGTCAGCAGTTCTAAACTACCAACTGTTCTGCTGGAGAAACATGAGCTTTCTGCTCCCGTAAAGATTTGCAGTCTCAGAAACCCTGTACAGGGTCACTGTGTGTTGGAACCGACTCCATGGCACATAACAACAACAACAACATACACATCATATTGTTTCTTTATTCTACTTTAATACCAGAATTTGTGGGAAGGCCATGTAGGAAGTTGTTTTCCAGGCAGGCATTTATAGTTGCAAAGGAAAGCAGTAATTGAAATCCACATCATATTTACCATGTTTATATGTATTTGGGAGTCCTGGTGTGGCACTGTGCACTAATGTGTCAGATTGCAAAGTCACTTGAACTGCAAGGTTGGTGGTTCAAGGTCACCAGCGGCTCCTTAGAAACCTTATACAGGGTTGCTATGGGTCAGAATCAACTCAATGGTACTTAACAACAACAACATATGTATTGGGGGAAAACAACAGAATCTTAATAGCATTAAGTATAGAAGCATGCTGGCTTCAGTACATCTAGGTTGTCCTCACCCACATTCACTACATCAAGACATAATATTCTTAGGAATAAGTAATTTGACTACTGAGGATGAATGAAAACTCAATACATTTTTTTTTCCTTCATATAATACTTGGGTTTTCTTAGAAACTGGAAATTTCTTCTTACAATTGGCATTTGGTGCTATCTATCTACAAAACACCAGAAACCTAGGAAATTATCTTATATGCTATACGACTCGGGCTGTGAACCACAAGGTCGGCAGTTCAAAACTACCAGCTGCTCCGTGGGAGAAAGATGAGGCGTTCTGCTCCCGTAAAGATTAACAGCCTTGGAAACCCTGTGCAGGGTCGCTATGAGTCGGAACTGACTCCACGGCACATAACAACAACAATCATCATTTATTATTTGTAACACTCATGTGATGTGAGAATCCTTTTTCCATTTATCAAGGGGGAAATCTGAGGCATTGATAAATTATATGACAATCTTAATTAAGTTCATATACACACTTAGTAAGTGACAAGAACTCCCAAACTAATTGTCATTGAATTGATTTATGGCAACCTTAGCTGTGTCCAAATAGAACTGTGCTTCACAGGGCTTTCAATGAATGACTTTGTTCAGTAGACCACCAGGCCTTTGTTCTGAGACACCTCTGGGTCGACTAAAACCATCCTTTCCACTAGCAGCCCGATGCTTAACCATTTGTGTCACCCAGTAAGTGGTAGTAGTTGTTGTTAGGTGCCTTACAGTCAATTCCCACTCATAGTGACCCTATGCACAACAGAATGAAACACTGCCCAGTCCTGCACCATCTTCACAGTTGCCTATTGCTGCTGCCACTGTGCCATGCCATCTCATTGGTGGTCTTCCTCTTTTTCGCTGACCCTCCACTATATCAAGCATGAGGTCCTTCTCAAGGGATTGGTCTCTCCTGATAACTTGTCTGAAATATGAAAGACAAAAATTCATCATCTTGGCTTCTCAGGAACACTGCACTTTCTCCAAAACAGACCTATTTGTTCTTCTGGAAGTCCACAATACCTTCTATTTTCTTCTCCAACACAACTCAAATGTATTAAGTTCTTCTAAAAGCTTCCATATTCATGTCTTTCACATGCATATGAAGTTATTTAAAATACCATGGCTTGGGTCAGGCTCTTAAGCATTTTGTTGCTATTGTTGTTAAGTGCCTCCAAGAAAAATGAAGTCTTTGTTAAATTAAATCCTTTCTACATTTGTTATGATGTTATTTATGGGTCCAGTTTTCAGGATTTAATTTTCTTTACATTTAGATAAAATCCATACTGAAGGCTGCAGTCTTTGATCTTCATTAGTATTTTAAGTTCTCTTCACTTCCAACAAGAAAGGTTGTATCATCTGTATATTGCAGGTTCTTGTGATAAATTCTCAAGATGATCCATCTTCAAGAATAAAGGGTGAATGAGAGATTGCCAGAACAGACATAGGTTGTTGATTCACACCCAGGGGTATGTAAGCAGGATTAATTGGGGGAGGGGGAAAAGAAATCTGTTCTAGGATAAGGAACTTTAAATAAGAATACAGTCATTAAGGCTATAGGCACCATCTGGGCTAGATTATGAACCCCATACTAACTGGGGGAGGGGCTTTCTGAAGACAGGTAATAAAACTCTTGGTGAGCCAACCATACTGAACGTCTGCCCATGTCTACTGGGTTGGGCACCTGATTTTGCAAAATTGAATAAAGACCACCTCACTCTCCCTAAAATGAGCACAGATTGGATTTCTTGTGCATTTGTCGGAAAGCATTTGTGATAACTCATTGGTGATTTCATAACCAAGAGTAACTGAGGCAGTATCTGGCGTATCAACAATATTTCTCAGTTACTGGGTCTTTCTTTCTCCAGTCCTGATGCGGTGTTCTTCATATAATCCAGCTTCTCAGATTATTTTCTCAGCATACATATTGAATAATTATGGTGAAAGGATACAACCCTGGCACATACCTTTCAAGGTTTTAAACCATTCAGTATCCTCTTGTTCTGTTCAAATGATTATCTTTTGGCTTATGTACAGATTCCTCATAAGCACAATAAAATGTTCTACAATATTAATTCTTTACAATGTTATCCATAGTTTGGATAAATGGTGGTACCAGAATGAAATTTCAAGGCTTTTCACTATAGATTAGGCTCAGTGAGCTAATCTACTAAAATGGGTGGTATTTTAAAACACAAAGCAAAAAGCAAAACTCTATTCTGAAAAGAAAATATGCTGATAAGTGAAATGAATGAAGTTGAAACTGTTTTGTGTGGAGGCGATACTCTGTCAATGTACTAGAAAGTGGGTGTGAGAAAGGTAGAACACCTTAAGGAAATTTAGGTTTTCACTGAATGTTCATGATGTGTTCTGTGAAATAGGATGTTTTGTGATATGGATGCTGTGTGAACATTATAGTCCATATAGTATATATCATGTATTTTAATGCACATAAATCAAAGCAATACCCTTACACAAGCTGCTCTGGCTCTCTTGTTAGTGCCTGGGACCTCAGTATTTATAAACTTTCACCTGCAAATGGCTGCCTCTGGGATTCTATGGGCAAAATATTGAACAGTGGGGTTTCAAAAGATGATGGAGGAATATAAAAATAAACTGTACCAAAAAGTACTTGAACCATTTTAGGAGGTAGCATATGATTAACAGTTGATGGTATGAAGGAAGAATTACAAGTTTCATCAAAGGCACTGGTGAAAAACAAGTCTCCAGGAATTGATGAAACTTCAGTTGAGATGTTTCAAAAAACAACAGAAGCAATGCTAGAAGCACATGTTCACCTCTGCCAAGAAATTTGGAAGTCAGTTACCTGGCCATCAAACTGGAAGTGATCCATATTTATGCCCATTCCAAAGAAAGGTGATCCAACAGAAACTGGAAATTATCAATCAACATCATTAATACCAAACACTACTAAAATTTTGCTAAAGATATTTAAAAAAATGTTTGTAGAAGTAGAAATTCAAGGAACTGCTAGAAATTCAAGAAGATTCAGAATAGGGTGAGGAATGAGGGATATCATTGCTGACATCAGATGGATCTTGACTGAAAGCAGAATATTACAGAAAGATGTTTACCTGAGTTTTATTGACAATGCAAAGGCACTGTACCATGTGGATAATACTAAATTATGGAAAACATTGCTAAGAATGGAAATTCCAGAACATTAATTTGTTCATTTATCTGTATATAGACCATGAGACATTTGTCCAGACAAAACAAGGGCATAGTGACTGGTTTAAAATCAGGAAAGGTATAACTGTTTAATCTGTATGTTGAGCAAATAATACAAGAAACTGGGCTATATGAAGAAGATTGCAAGATCAGGATTGGAGGAGAGCTCATTAATAATCTGTGATATGCATGTGACGCAAATGTGCTTGCTAAAATCCAAAGACTTGAAGCAATTACTGGTGAAGATCAGTGTAAAGACACCTCAACATAAAGAAAACAAAAACCCTAATAATTGGATCACTAAGCAACATCATGATAACCAGAAAAAAATTGTAGTTGTCCAGGATTTCATTTCACTTGGGGCCACAATCAACACCCATGGAAGCAGCAGTAAAGAAATCAAATGACAAACTGCCTTGAGCAAATGTGTTGCAAATATGCCTTTTTAAGGTTTCAGATGAGCCTCAACCAACCCATGATGTTTTTAATTGCCTCATATGCACATGAAAACTGGACAATGAATAAGGAAGACTTAAGAAGGATGGATTCATTTGAATTGTGGTGCTAACAAAGAATACTGAATAAACCATGGGCTGCTAGAAGAACAAAAATATCTGAAGAAGTATAACCAGAATGTTCCTTAAAAGCTAGGATGCTAAGACTTCATCTCACATACTTTGGACATGTTATCAGAAGGGAATAGTCCCTGGAGAAAGACATCATGCTTTGTAAATGGAAGTATAAGTGAAAAAGAGGAAGACTAGACAAGATGGAGTGACTGACACAGTAGCTGCAACAATGGGCTCAAGCATAACAACAATTGGGAGGATGTCACAGAACTGGGCAATGTTTTGTACTGTTGTTCTTAGTGTTGCTATGAATTGGAACCTACCCAAGGATACCTACCAACAAGAAGAAAGAACATGCAGAAGACTCTAAGCTGCCCAGTAGGAGCCTGTTCAGAATCATCAGCCCTGAGGACAGAGTGAAGTAGCTTCAACTCAGTGTCTCCTCCTAGGCATTCACCCCCAGGATGACTGGCAGGGCATGATTCAGAGGTAAGCCAGCTCTGGTTTGGGTGCACCTACTGCTCAGGGACTGTAAACAAGTTGTAGCTGATAGTAGCATTTGAGGGAGCCATGCAAAGGCAGCAGTATGCAAACTCAGTGTAGTCCCCTCATCCCTGCCCCAGCTGTATAGGAAATGATAGTAGTCTGAAGGAACACTATGGCACATATACCTGTACTGATAAACCAAAACCAAACCCATTGCCATCAATTTGACTAAAGTAGAAAAGAGGAAACAGGAGAAAGAATTGCCTATTCATTTTAAAAACTATGTTTCTCTTTAATTCCAAGAGCTTGTGAAACACCATTATCTTTTTTTTTTGGGGGGGGGGGGCGGGGCCACCCTAAGGGTCTGACAAGTTTATTGGGCCACAGCTAAATCAGCGGTTTGACTTGGCCACATGCCCAAGTTTATCCTTCTTCGTGATGGCGTACGAATTGGAGGAGTCCTTGGCTGTGTTGATGAGCTCAGCAATAGTCTAGATATTTGGGAAGGCAGTCTCACGTGCACCAGTGCACAGCAAACAGATGGCCTTGTTCACTTGGCGCAGTGGGGACACGTTTACGGTCTGTTGCCTCATTGTTCCAGCTCGTCCAATGCGTGTTGAGTCCTCCCGCAGACCACTATTAATGATAGCATTCACCAGGACCTGCAGGGGGTTCTCTTGGGGTGAGCAGGTGGATTATCTCAAAAGCATGCATGACAATGCGCACAGTCATCAACTTCTTGCCTTTGTTGAGGCCATACATCGTCATGAATTTGGTAAGGAGCTCCACAATGGGGCATTATGCCTTGTGGAAGTATTTTGGCTGCATAGCCCCTTGCGCTGTGGGGCATGTAGTTGGCATACTTCTCTTTTACTGCAATGTAATCTTGCAGAGAAATGTCGTTGATCTGCACATCATCTGTACTCCACTTCCCAAAAAGTTTGATGTCCGGGGTCTCCACCACTGAGGGCACAGCTGTCTCCCACTCAGTCATCTTGGAAACTGTGGGCACCACCGAGGAGCCTCAGTCGCTCGGCATGGACCTCGAGCCGCCCTGGCACATACAGGGAAAACACCATTATCTTTTAATTCTAGTTTTCCCATGATCTTTTTGAAGACCTGCTTGAGTGCTGGAATGGTGCAGAAACATTTTGGCAGTTATCGTTCATGCTTTAATATTCATAGGGACTGATTTTGCCATACACTCCATTTCTCAATATCATTTTTAAGTGTGTTTGAATAAGTATTTATTGCAATTAAACTGTAATTAGTATATTGTTGGAATCCTGGTGTGGTGCTGTAGGATAAGCACCAATAACAAGTATATTGTTATTGTTTACTCAAAATTGTTGTTATTATGTGCTGTTGAGTTGGTTCTGACCCATAGCGACCCTGCATAGGGTTTCCGAGGCTGTAAATCTTTACAGAAGCAGAAAGCCTCATCTTTCTCCTGCAAAACAGCTGGTAGTTTGGAACTGTTGACCTTGCGGCTCACAGCCCAATTCGTAACCATTAAATTACCAGAGCTCAAAATTACAGCTTAATATAAGAGTTAATTCTAATACAGATGCAAAGAAACATGATCACAATTAGTTAGAATCGCAATTTAATTACTAATTTTTAATTTTGAAAACTCATCAGAGTATTTTATAATTAAAGTATCTGTATTTTGTCTCTGTAGGAGATGGTAAAATAAAAAATTCTGTAATCTGGCTGATGATCAAAATAAATTGAGGAGTTTTTAAAAACAAACTTTTACCTTTAGAATAACTTAAAATTTATAGAAAATTAGTGAAGGAAGAGATCCCATATACACCACACTCAGTTTTACCTGCACTGTTTGGTAAGATGGAGGGTCAGAGAAAAAGAGGAAGACCCCCAATGAGATGGATTGGCCAAGCGGCAGCATCGATGGACTCAAGAGTGGCAATAGTAGTGAGGTTGGCCCAGGATTGGGCAGTGTTTCGTTCTGCTGTGCATAAGGTCACTGTGAGTTGATACCGACTCGATGGCACCTAACAACAACACCCATACATTAATCTGGTACATTTGTTGTTAAGTGCTGTTAAGTTGGTTCTGACTCATAGAGACCCTGAATAGGGTTTCTGAGGAGCAGCAGGTGGGTTTGAATTGCAGACCTGTGGTTCGAAGCACAATGTTGATCTACAGTGCTATACCATATTTAGTTAAAATTAATGCACTGATAATGACACATAATTATTAACTAAAGTGTGTACTTTAAAATTGACATTATCAATGATTTCATTCTATTCTGCTTAGAATAATCTATTCTACTTTTAAAATAATGTAGATGGAAACATCATTCCAGAAATCAAATGATGTTTTACTGTATTAGTCAAATCTGGTACAAAAGACCTCTTAAAAGTTTTCAAAAGCAACAATGTAATTTTGAGGAATAAGGTACACTTGACCCAAGCCATGATCTTATCAACCACCTCACATGCAGGTGAAAACTGGACAGTGAGAAAGGACAAAATAAGAATTGATGCATTGAATTATGATGCCGGTGAAGAACACTGATTATATCTGGACTGTCAGAAGAACAAACTAATCAGTCTTAGAAGAAATAAAATCAAAATGCTTCTTAGAAGTGTGGATGAACTTTGCTTAGCTTACCGGACATATCATCAGAAAAGACCAATCACTTGCAAGTAACACCATGCTTGGTAAAGTAGAGGATCAACAAAAATGAGAAAAATCTTTAGCTTGATGGATTAACACAACAGTCATGACAATTGGCTCAAACATATAATAATTGTGAAAGTAGGACAGGATCGGGCAACATTTTGTTCTGTTATTCATAAGATCACTGTGACAACCATGTACTTTATTAAGACTTCCCAATATTGCTGAGAAAGTGCAGTGTGAGTGAGTATGAAGCTATCTTGCAATGATGGACAACATGCTGGTAAACTGAGTAATGATCAGATTGAAACCTGTAGTCATGGGTAGCATGACAGTTCTGACATATTATGAAATAAATGCCAAAAACTGCTTAAAATAAATGAAAAGCCAATGTTGTTTATATACAAGGCTGCATATTAAGTATTTTCAAAAGCCTTGGTGTTTCAGTGACTAGATTGAACCCACCAGCTATTACATAGAAGAAATCTGTGGGAGTCGGATCCCAGCAGGATTTCTTACTTGGAAACTCTACAAGGTAGTTTTACTCTGTCCTATAGAGTCCATGTGTGACACTGTAGGATAAACACTGGACTGCTAACCACAAGGTCAGCAGTTTAAATCCACCAGCCTTTCCTCAGAAACCTTATACAGGGTCACTATGAGTCAAAACCAACTCAATGGCATTTAACAACACCACGGTCCTTACGAGTTGCAATTGACACAACAGAAATAAGTGGTATGTATTTTTAGACAGTAAAACCAAGTTTAAAAAAAAAAAAAAAAGACAAAGCTATCTTTTTATACGGTTACTTACTATATGTCAGTTAGTCATTATAGATCTGAGAAAAATATTAGAGAAACATTCATAACTTTCTTTTACAAATAATAATTCTCAGGTACTCCAATAAAGCAACAGATTTTTATACTTGATGTATGTTTAACATTCTGCCTAAGGATGAAGGCAATTAAACAATCTATAATGAAGTTATAAACATAGCTTTTCCTTCAACAAACACCCAAACTTCAAGTTTTATTTTATAGAATAGACTTGACACACTTAGAAATGAAAGAAAAATATAATAACACCTATATTAAATGTTAAATTACTATGATATAGCTACTATGTGCAATAATGATTATTAGTGAAACCCAAAATAATTACAACAAAGAATATTTTGAGGAGAAAAATCCCAAGGCTTTGGATTGAGAGGGTAGTATTTAAACTTGTGTCCTAAAAAAAACTGTAGAAACTACAATTTGGTGAATAAAACATAATAGAGAACGAAAAGAAAATTAGATGCATTCTATTTAACCCACCATCACTGAGTTTATTTCAACTCATAGTGATTGGGTATAGGTTTTACCAGGGTGTGAATCTTTATGTGAGCAAGAAGACTCTTCTTTCTCTGCTGTTGTAGTTGTTATGTGCCATTGAACGACTAGCCTTGTGGTTTTATCCCAGAGCGCCACACCAGTACTCCTTCTTTCTCAGCTTGTTGTTGTTGTTATGTGCCATCGAGTCGGTTCCGACCCATAGCGACCCTGTATAGGGTTTCCGAGGGTGTAAATCTTTAC
>NW_006408706.1:4976381-4978186 GCF_000296735.1 Chrysochloris asiatica
TCTGGGTAAGAGGTTTCAGCAAAGCATCCAGAGTAAGACAGATTAGGAAGAAGGAGAGGTGGTCCATTTCTGAATGGTTAGTCACAGAAAACCTTATGAATAGCAGTGGAACACTGTCAGATGTGGAGCTGGAAAATAAGGCCCTCGGGGTGGAAGTCACTTCAAATACTAATGAGAAAGCTGCCTCCTCAAAATAGAGATAACCTTAGTGACATGGATGGAGTTAAGCTTTCAGTCCTACATTTTGCTGATAGGTTACAATTCAAAATGGGAAGAAACTGTTGCAAACATCCATTAATAATCAGAATGTATGAAGTATGAATCAGGGAAAATTGTAAGTCATCAACAAGTTAGTCGGCAGCAACATTGGGGTAAAATATAAGAAATGCGAGGATGGTGCAGGACCAGGTAGTTTCTTGTTCTGCTATGCACAGGATCTCTAGGAATTGGAATTGACTCACAGCAGCCAGGTATAGGGTTTCAGAGACTGCAAATCTTTATGGGAGCACAAAGCCTCAACTTTTTCCTATGCCAAATATTTGCTAATATTAATTTATTTTTCATAATATGTAGCAAAATAGTTGTTTGATTACTTTTGAACAAAACAGTTCTGTCAATATTATGGATCAAAAGTTTCTCAACTTTTCCCAGTACTTGTGAAATCTTGGATTTATAGGAAGGTCTCTAAAAATTAATTGCAAATTTCAAACAAGATTCTGAAATGTATCTACTATCAATATGTACTCATCATTTTCTCATTGCTCAGTCATTATAGATCTTATAATTTAGAGGAGAAAATAGAAAAGTAACAATTACAATACATTAGCATAAGGGCCAAGATAGCAGAAATATAGTGATCTAGCTGATTTGGACAGTCAAAACTCAATAAAGGCCCAGAGGAAATTTTCCAAGGAAGAGACACTTGAGACTTGTGTTGGTTAGCCAAGAAAAGTTCTTAAGGAAAAGAAGTAACATATATGAGAGGTCTTCAAAAAGTTCATGGAAAATGGAATTAAAGGATGATGGAATTTAAAAATATATATTTTTTTATTGATAACTGAGTGAAGATTTACGGAGCAGATCATCAGCTTTACTTCCAGCTCCATTGCAATCCCCTCAATACAATATCACCTATCCCACTTCCTTCCCATGTTTTCTACCTCCATCCTTACTTCCTTCCCTACTCTTTTGAATTTTGTCCTAAGGAAAATGCTGCCCCTTGATCTTGAATGGTTGACCGTTATGCCCGTTTATTGCTTGGCTGAAAATTGAGCAATTGAGGTGATTTCAGCTCCACATGAAGGATGAGCAAAGGTCATAGCCTCAGGGTTCTGTGAACTTTTTGAAGCCCCCTTGTATACTTGAACACAATTCAGCTGTCCAGGAATTAAACATTTTCATTCTGGGGCTTCTGCAAATCATCCATTTATTCACCTATATGTTGTTGTTGTTAGTGCTACCAAGTTGATTCTGACTCATAACGATCCTATATAGTGTTTCTGAGAAGCAGCTGGTGGGTTTGAACAGCTGACCTTGTGGTTTGCTGATCCTACATTGCCACACCAGAAGTCCTCATCTATATAATATACACTTTTTTTTTTTTTTAAGCATTTCACTCATTGTTCCAGTCACTCTTCAGTAACTGTGAACGTTAAACCTGAAGTACTGAGAGACAAACAAGATGGCGGTTACAGTAGAAGTGCAGTGAAGATCTCTGTCAGCAATAACACAGAATACTGGACAAAGCAGGTTCACGGGACAGTCCCAGAATTTAGAGCCACATATAAAGGAATATTTAGAAAGTT
>NW_006408706.1:4980171-4982477 GCF_000296735.1 Chrysochloris asiatica
AGGATAAACAGAAACTAAGGAATTTTGCCAAAGCCAACTCTGTACTGCAAAACATCCTAAAAGGAGTTCTGTGGACTGAGGACCAACAAGAACAGACAACAAGCAAAAAATAGCATAAGTGGCAGCACCAGCTGGAATTCAGTCGACAAATGGAAGAGTTAAGAACAGAACAAAACTATAAGAACAAATTCAGAGGATATAGGAGGTCAGTCTATGATCAAAACAATTACAATGTGAAAGAAGGTAAACACATAGGAACAGAGATCCAGAGAAGGTGACGTAGATTACAGGACAAAATAGACTGTCTTAAATAGAGGACAAAGTTAATGGAATATAAGGTAACCACAATGGTGGGGTTGGGTTGGAGGGTCAGGGGGAGGTGGAGGGAAGTAGTGGTAGAGCACGGGGTAGGGGACAGACATATCATAGTTCGAGTATTTGGGAGGGCAATACAAAAAGGGGAAGGGGGTGGAAGAACGAGGTAGATAGGGGAACACTGAAGTTTACATGGGCTAAATGGGACAGTGGTAAATAGTGATGCATGCTCAACATAGGAACAACAGGGCTCTGTGATACAGGGATGTAGGCATAATTTGAAGAGGGAAAATAATATCAAGATGCTTGACTGTCTTATGAACATTGGTTTGCCTTGCCTACCATTGTAAAATAGACACGAGTGGAATAGAAAGGAATGTTGGGAAACATGATTACGGAAAGCATGTTAAGTCTGTCTTCAGCCTATAACTGATTGGAATACCTAAAAGGGGTTCTAGAACTTGCCCAGTGAAATAGGCCTCTTGCAGAACCTTTGCGGTATACAGGACCTTAGGCGGAATCCTGAGCCCCATCCAGAACCTTCTGAGGTGGGACATTCCCACTAGAAAGGATAAGCAGACCAGCTTTGGAACAGCTAGAGCAATAGAAGATACATCTTCAAAGAAAGATCATCAGGAACAAAACAAAACAAAACAAAAATGGCAGTATGACTGGCTACTACAAGAATAAGCAAGCTGTTCACCAGGAAGCCATCAAGGCAAGCAGTAAAGTTCCTTAAGGACAAAACCCCCTCTAAGACTGAAACTCAAAGGGAACACATGAGCAGGAATGTAAGCTTGCTGATGACCACATTGTTCTACTGGTGAGTGAAAGAGGGGAAAGGCAGCAATGAAGAAATGGGCTGGGTTTGACCACAGTCCATAGAATCCCGTTGATCTGGAAATGAGAGAGAGAAGAGGAAGGGTTGGATGGTTCAAAGTGTGGTGATACCTGTGGACACCTGAGCCCATGGACAAGGACATAGCCACAGAGGGCTAGAGCTGAGAGTGAAGCATCCAGCTGATATGAAATGAGGGGAGATGTACAAGAACACCCAAACTTACAGATAGTACCCATTTTACCTAGCCTCAATGGCTTGATAATCAGAACTCGACTAGAGGAAGATTTAAAAAAAAGAACAAAACAATTTTTGATAAAGGAAACAAAGGTAAATTGCTACAATTTTATGAACCTGACCTATACTCATGGAGGCAGTAACTCTATATACCAACAGAGAGTGAAGGAGTCTTTACATCAAGCATCAATGCTATCCCCTCTGTATACAGGGTAGATAGGGATTGGGCAACTTAGACAATGGCTACCTAACATGTGGTGGTGGTGGTGGCTGTGTGCCATGGAGTCGGTTCCGACTCATAGCGACCCTGTATAGGGTTTCTGAGGCTGTAAATCTTTATGGGAGAGAACGCCTCATCTTTCTCCCACAGAACAGCTGGTAGTTTCGAACTGCTGACCTTGTGGTTCGCAGCCCGATTCGTAACCACTATGCTACCAGAGCACCTAAAATGAGAAGGCGATAAAGGCACAAAGTGACTGGTTTACAAGGTTTCAAGAGAGAGTTTAGTTTAAGAGTGGGTGGGGGAAGAAAGTGTCCTCACTGAACAGTTTTCATCTTCTCTAGATGGGTCTGGTTAAGAGAGATGGGGATATGATTTATGACTAATTATGATTTATGACTAAATGCGACTGTCACAATTGTAAAGGTTGAGGTTTTGTATAAAAACCAGGGGGTAGTTAATCTTACAGTCCAGAAACAAAGGACTCTAGGACCATTAAGAGAGAAGAGCACAAGTGGGATGCGAGACCTTATCCAGAGAAGCAGTGACACCAGAGACTGGGACATGGAGAGAGGGATCAGCTGAGGATTCTAGATTCATGGGAAGAGAGGGACTGAGAGCTGGTGGCCAGGAGGCAGACTTGCAGAATGTGCCCTTTGGTGTAAATTATTATATATGCCTGAGAGTTAAAAAAAA
>NW_006408706.1:5001487-5003970 GCF_000296735.1 Chrysochloris asiatica
TTTCATCACCATGTGAATACGCACATCCCTATTACTAAATCTCTTAAAATCCTGACCTAGTCAAGTTGACACAGAAGCATTACTATTACAATTCACTCCTGTCAACTTGAAACCTACAAACTATATGCATAACCTTTATATACAAAAAATAGTAAATTCATACTTGTGCCTAACATGATATAACTAAAGCATGCACAACCCAAAATGCACTGCCCCATTTACATCTTATATTACAAAGAAACAAAGCAAAAATATTTGATGCACACATATAAAACAAAACAAAACAAAACAAGTATATATTCATTTAAATGTCCAAAGGGAACATTCTGGAAGCCAGCCTCCTGCCCACAGGCACACGTTTCTCAGTCCACGGGCCTATATATAGTGCATCGCTGCACTGTCTTTCTATGCCACCACCTCTGCTGCTGTCTCTGCAGTCACTTTTCCAGGAAGGGATCCTACGCTCCACTCATGCTCTTCTTTAATGATGGTTCTGGGATCATCTGTTCCTGAATTGAAAGATAATTACAGTTTTGACCATTACAATTAATCCAACTAACATTTACTCACAATTGAAATCATGTCTTTTCAAATGCAAATGTCCCAACTCTGAAGGTTGTGGATGGGGTTCAGGATTCCACCTATGGCTCCATACTCTGTTGTTATTGTTAAGTGCCTTCAAGTTGGTTCCAATTCATAGTGACCCTCTATAGGGTTTCCAAACAGTGGCTGATGAGATTCAACCTCTGACCTTGTAGTTCAAACTGACCTTATGGTCCAGCACATTAACCCACAGCACCACACCTGGACTCCTTGGTCCCACATTCTACAAAGGTTTACTGAAGCCTATTTCTTCTGGGCAACTTGTAACTCCCCTTTGAGCAAATCCAGTCAAGTATAGACTGAAGGCAGGCTTACAAGCTTTCTGTAATCATCAAACACAATATTCTTTTCTATCTCATAGGTATATATATTTTACAAGAACAACAGGAGAAAACAATATCCTTAAGGCAGTTAAACATATAAACCTTTAGAAGAACACACAAGTTCAATCTTTTCTTCTCCCTTGGACCAACCCCATTCATATGCATATGGCCTTGGACCTCTGGCAGGGTGGATTCCAATAGGCCTTGGCCACAAATCAGCTAGCATTTCTATCCATTGTGACACTGGCTCCAGGCAATTCCAGAAGCTGCTTTCCCCTCAGCTGAAACATTTTTATCCCTTGCCCCTTTGCTATTTCTCTTATAAAGCCTCATAATTTCATAGGTCTGGAGCCATTGCAATGAATCCTGTTTATAGCACCAACTGCTTAAACTAAGTGGGGATCATGTTGGACCAAATTCAAAATCAGACCAAGGCCGATCCTATGAAGAGGAGGACAGACATACCTCCATTCTATATCAGTGCCTTTAAATTAGTCAGTCTTGAGAACCAATTTAGAAAACTCATCCTTGTGGTTTTGTTTCTCTAGAACCCCACTTTCTGTACCACATGTCCTAGACTGGGTTTTCTAGAGAAGCAACACTAGTTAAACATATATTTCTGTTGTTGTTAAGTGCCGTCGAGTAGGTACCAACTCATAGTGACCCTGTATAGGGTTTTCAAGGAGTGACTGGTGAGCTTGAACCACCAACCTTGAGGTTCAAATAGACCTTGCACTCCAGTGCATTAACCCACAGCACCACACCAGGACTCCATTCAATATCTACGTATATATGGTGGTGGTGGTGGTTGTGGTGTGTCATGGAGTCGGTTCCGACTCAAAGTGACCCTGCATAGGGCTTCTGAGGCTATAAATCTTTATGAGAGCAGAAAGCCACTCAATAGAGTGGCTAGTAGTTTCAAATTGTTTACTTTGAGGTTAGCAAGCCAACTAATAACCACTATGCTACCGGAGCTCCATCATAATATATATAGAAATAAGTTTATTATCAAGGAAATTGTTTACAATTGCAGAGTCCCAGGTCCCCCGCAAAAGAGAGGAATCTCTCCCTGGTATCTATTATCTTGGGAGCAGGTCACACCCTCAAGGAAGCATCCCTTCAGCTGATTGGCTACTCATAGTCATTCATTATACAGTTAACTATGCCTGTATTGGATTCCTGGTGTGGCACTGTGGGTTAATGCGCTGGACTGCAAAAGTTGCTGTGAACCGCAAGTTCGGCAGTTCAAGCTCACCAGCTGCTCCTCGGAAATCCTATACAGGGTCACTGTGGGTCAGAATCAACTCGATGACATTTAACAAAAATAATGCCTGTATTAGATTTCATCATCGTGGGATAAAGCACATCTCAACTGCCTTGTTGTTGTTCTGCTATGGAATCATTTCCGAATTATAGCAACTTTATATAGGGTTTCCAAGGAGCAGCTGGTGAGTTTGAACTGTTGACCTTGTGATTTGCAGTGCAGTGTTAAACCTCTGGAAATCCTGGCCAAGTCAAATTGACACAGAACGCTAATTGTCGAGGTCCTATGTCGGG
>NW_006408706.1:5004554-5009134 GCF_000296735.1 Chrysochloris asiatica
CTTAATTATCACATTTCTATATACTTTCAGGAGGAAGAAGAGCATCTGGGTTAAACTGATTATATTCAGAGGTGGTTCAATGGGGCTGCCACTAATCAACCCAGGGTCTGCGTATGCTGTCCCCAGCAGCTAATGATCAGGGTTCTGTGTCTATTTTTAGAAGTAGTCAGAATGGTCCTTAGAAGCCATGGTGGTAAGACTTGTCTCTCACACTTGGGACATGTTATTAGGAAGGACCAGTCCTTAGAGAAGGATTTCATGTGTGGTAAAGTAGAGGGTCAGAGAAAAAGTGGAAGACCCCCACAAGGAGAAGGATTGACACAGTGGCAGCAGCAATGGGCTCAACTATAATAACAATTGTGAGGATGGCACAGGACCCACCATACAGTGTTTTGTTTTGTTGTACATAGGGTTGCTATGAGTCAGAACTGACTTGATCAAGACATCTAACAACCCTAACTACAACAACTATTATTATATTCATTTTGGTTTTGTTATATGGTGTCTTGGTGTGGTGCTGTAGGATAATGTACTGAATGTAGCAATGTACTGAAAGGGTAGTTTGAACTCCAAGTTGTGCAGTTCAAATCCACCAGTTGCTCCTTGGAAACCCCATACAGAGGGAGTATGAGTTGGAACCAATTTGACAGCATTAAGCAACAACAACAAAACCAATTTTGACTAATATAGACCCTTTAAAAGAGAGTAGAACGGTTTCCTAGGCTGACATCTTAATGGGAGTAGAGTTCCTGGTGATTTTCCTGCTAAGCATCTGGTATGTTTACACAATCAACCTTTTGGCTTGTTGTTGAGTGCTTAACCATGTACCACCATAGATCCTACATTCATTTTACAGGTAAGAAAGTGAAAGAACAGAATAGTTATCTAACGTGCTAAAGATCACACAGTTGATAAATGCTGAGGTTAAAGTTCAATTTTAAGAAATTTGGTTCGTGCTTAATAATCACCAGGCTGGTCTAATATATCTCATATGGTTATTGATTATTTTCCAATTAAAATCACTGCCGAACGGCTGGTAGTTTTGAGCTGTTGATCTTGAGGTTAGCAGCCTGACTTGTAACCACTATGCTACCAGAGCTCCTTTGTAGCCATAAAAGGCTTTGAAAATCATTTGGTCTCCAGTCTGGAGCAGCTAGAAGAACAGAAGATACTTCTTGAATGAAAGACCAGCAGGAAAAATCAAAAACAATAACAGCAATCTAATTAACTACTACAAGAACAAGCAAGTTGTTCCCCAGGGAGCCATCAAGGCAAGTGGTCAGGTCCCCTCAAGGCAATCCCCTTTCCAAGACTGAAAATCAATTGGAATACACTAGCAGGCATATGATCCTGCTGCTGACCACACTGGTCACTGATAAGGGAAAGTGGGGGAAAAAACAACAATGAAGTTGTGAACTAAGTCTGACCACATTCAATAGACTCTTGTTAACCTGAATTGAGACCTGGTTAGCCAGCAGTATGACAAGATCTGGGGACTCATGGGCCCAGGGGCAGGGACATGGACCCAGAGGACTAGAACGGAGCATGAAGCATCCAGCTGATATGAAGTGAGGGGAGATGCACAAGAACACCCATACTTGAAGATAGTACCCATTTGACCTGGCATCAATGGCTGGAGGATCCGAACACGGTTAGAGGAAGAAAGAAGAGGAACAACAACAACAAAAGAGTAACCCACTACAAGTGTATGAACTTGACCTATGCTTGTGGATGCAGTATGACAAAGGAACAGACAAATCTCTACATTGAGGATCATTCCATCCCGTTGGTACACAGGGTCGACAGGGATAGGGAACTTAAGACATTGGCTACCCAAAATGGGTGAACTACAAAAGCAAGAAGTGACTGGCTTACAAGCTTTCAATAGGGAATCTAGCTCCAGAGGATACAGGGAAAGGTAGAATCTCCACTGAATTGTTTCCAACCTGTCTAGATGGGGTTGATAAAAGGTGAGGGAGAAAGGACTCCTGTGGTTCAATAGGGAATGATTGCTATCAGGTCTGACAGTGAGTGTTGGAAAGATAAATGTAAACGTTTGGTAACAAAAAGAGGGGAGTGGCTGATTTCGCAGTCCAGGAGTAGAGAGCCCTGGAACCATCAAGGGAGAAAAGCGAAGTAGGAGACCCTGTCCCAGGAGGCAGTGACACTAGGGATGGAGACAGAGAAGATGACATGGACAGAATGAGTGGCTGGGGACTCTGGACTCAAGGAAGGAGAGGGGCTGTGTGCTGGCAGCCTGGGGGCAGGCGTGTAGGGTGTACCCTTTGGTTGTTTGATGATGCATGCAGGGGATTGTGATCATTGCAATGAAACAAAATACGATAGGATGAATGTAAAGATAATGTTCACCCATATAAACTAACACATAATTCACAATTAAAAAAAAAAATCATTTGGTCTGGCCCTGCCAAGACAACCACATTACCAGCCATCACATTGCTGTTGTTGTTAAATGTCATCGAGTGAGTCCAGACCCACAGTGACCCTGTATATAGTTTTCGAGGAGCAGCTTGACCTTCCAGTGAGTTTGAACTGCCGACCTTAAAGTTCAAACCAATCTTGTGGTTGAGTGCTTATCCTACAATGCCACACCAAGACTCCAGCCATCACATTGTTGTTGTTAAATGCCATTGGTTTCCACTCATTGTGACCCTGTATAGGGTTTCGGAGGAGCGGTGGGTGAGCTTGAAGTGCCGACCTTGAGTTTCAAACCGACCTTGCAGTCCAGCGCATGAGCCACAGTGCCACACTGGGATATTGTTGCTGTTGTTGTTGAATGCACAGAGTGTGTTTTGACTCATAGCATTTTTTTACTGTTAAGAGTGGTTTAGAAATTAGTTAATTAAATGTTTAACCAAATATAGCAGGCTAATTTTTAAGTTCATAATTTTGTATGTTTCACTGAATGATGTTATAAATTTTGGTAGAATAAAGTGTCGTGTCCAACAAGTGGCTATACTCTGCAACCCACATGGAGAGATTAAACCTGAGTAGGGGTGATGGGAGATTAGAAAAAAAAAAGGAAGACATAAGACACAAAATGAAATAAGTAATGTTAGGACCAGGTGGGACACAGCACTCTGAGGGAGATACTTTGACTTTAACTTAGGTTCAGCATGTTTATTATATACACAAATCAAACGAGATGCTGGGAGCAGGGAAAAGAAAAACATTTGGTGTTATTGATGCATGCAGTAAGCGGGACTTTATCAGAAGAATGTAACTGCTAGGGAAACAGAGATAAGGCAGCTAGATATTTTTGCAGACTAAACTGAAGGCCATGGATGCATACAAGGACAGACTTTGCAAATTCTTTGTTCCTTGAGGCAGGCTTTGCAATCTCCTCAGGTGGGCAGCCTGACCTGGGAGCAGCCCGATTTTCTGGACCACAACTGTTTAGTTGCAATCCTTTGGTTAAACTGCCCCCAAGACTGACAACTTTGGTTTAGTTGCTCCCAAAATAAAGGTTTACCATCTCTGGTTTAGAGGATGGATTAAATAGCTTCTTTCCTTAAAGAAGTACAACAAATGCTTATTTATTTTCCATTAAAACTTGCTAAGTGCTAGAAGACATACAAAAAATTGAGAACTTCACTCATTTCTTGTCTTCCTAATTTCAAACAAAAATTTAATCTATTTATGTAATCATTGGCAACTCATTTTAAGAAAAGGAGCGTCCTTTGTGAGTAGGGCTGTGATGAATTCAATAATGATTATGCAAAGATTGAGGAAGGCAGTATCTTATAGACACAATAATGATGTGCATTGTTTTTGTTGTTAAGTGTTGTTGAGTCGATTCTAATTCACAATGATCCTGTACATGGTTTTCGAGGAGTGGCTGGTGGGCTTGAACTGCCAATATTGTGATTCATACTGACCTTGTGGTCCAGTGCTTGGCCTACAGTACTACAGTTGTTATTGTTGTTGTTAAGTGCCTTTGCCTGTCCCTCATAGCAACCCTGAATAGGGTTTCCAAGGTGTGGCTGGTGGGTTTGAACCATTGATGTTGCAGTTAGCAGTTCAGTGCTCTCTGTAACATATAAAGAATTAAATAGTTGCTGTGTTCTGCATAATATTTCACATTGCAAAAGAATATGCCTTATCTTTTTTTGAAATCAACACTTGGTAAATCTTTCCATGGGTGAACATTCTTGAGTATATGGACTTTAAACTCTGCCTTTATTAAGCACAAAGTGTTGTTGTTATTGTCTGGTGCCATCGAGTTGGAACCAACTCATAGCCACCCATGCACAGCAGAACCAAACATTGTCCGATCCTGAGCCAACCTCACTACCGCTGCCACACTTGACGCCATCAATGATGCCACCTGGCTGATCCATCTCATTGGGGGTCTTCCTCTCCCTCTCTGACCCTCCATCTTACTCAGCATGACATCTTTCTCTAGCGACTGTTCCCTCCTGACAATATGTCCAAAGTACGAGAGACAAACCTTAGCCATCTTGGCCTCCAAGAAGCACTCTGGCTGCACCTCTTCCAAAACAGATCTACTGGTTCTTTTGGCAGTTCATGGCACTTTTAGTATTCTCCTCCAACACCAC
>NW_006408706.1:5009307-5009928 GCF_000296735.1 Chrysochloris asiatica
TAAGTCTTCCAACCTTCTAAATATTCCTTTATATGTGGTTCAGAGTACTGGGAGCATTCCCTGAGCCTTCTTGGTCCTGTATTCTGTGTTGTTCTCAGCAGAGCTCGTCACTACACTTCCACCCGATCCACAATCTTTTTCTGGAACTATTTATTTTCTTAATGGGAGTCTCAGATTGTCTTTGTTTAGTAATATGTATATAATGCTATTTGACATTTCACTTTCACTTATGGAAATTCACTAGCCATGGGCAGTGTTGGTAATATTTCCTTTATCTGGAAATCAGGAGGATGAAGTGTGATTACATCATCCCGACAACCATGTTTGAGTCTAGTTCAGCAATTAAAATGTTATTTTCATGTTTACTCATGGAGAGGAGTCCTGGTATAGCATTGTGGGTTAATGTGCTGGACTGCAAAGTTGGTTTGAGCTGCAAGGTCAGTGGTTCAAGTTTATCAGCCACTCCTTGGAAACCCTATGCAGTGTCACTATGGGTTGGAACCAACTTGATGGCACTTATCAACAACTCATGGAGAAGCTGCATAATCAAATTAGTTCCAAGAAGGTAGTTTAATTTCATCTTGAAAACAGTGGCAATCATAAATATTCTTTTTTTTTTTT
>NW_006408706.1:5010028-5017631 GCF_000296735.1 Chrysochloris asiatica
CCAGTTTCTCATATTATTTGCTCAGCATACAGGTTGAATAAGTATGGTGAAAGAACACAACCTTGTCACACACCTTTCCCAATTTTAAAACATTCAGTGTTCCCATGCGCTGTTAGAATAACTGCTTCTTGGTCCAGGTACAGACCTCTCAGAAGTACAATTAAGTCTTCTGGAATACTCATACTTTGCAATGTTGTCCATAGCTTGTCATGGTCCACACAGTCGAAAGCCTTTGCGTAGTCTATAAAGCATAGGTAAACATCTTTCTGATTTTCTCTGCTTTCAGCCAAGATCCATCAGACATCAGCAATGATATCTCTCATTCCATGGCCTCTTCTAAATCCAGCTTGAACCTCTGGAAGTTCTCAGTCAATGTATGATTGTAGCCATTTCTGTATTACCGTTAGCAAAACTTTCTCGCTTGAGATATCAAAAAGATTGTCCGATGATTTCCTCATTCCATTAGGTCGCCTCTCTTTCGAATGGGCACAAATATGGATCTCTTCCAATCAGTCGGCCAGATAGTGGTCTTCCAAATTTGTTGGCAGAGATGAGTGAGTGCCTCTTGTGCCGCCTCACTTTCTTGAAAGATTTCAATTTTCAGTCTATCAATGCCTGGTGCCTTGTTCTTTGCCAATTCCTTCAATGCACTTTGGACTTCCTCCCTGAGTATCATTGGCTCTTGTTCATATGCTACCTCTTGAAATGGTTCAACATTAACCAATTTCCTTTTGGTACAAAAGCACAAAGCATTAATAAAATGAAAATGATGGTGCAGACTATTTTTTTCTCTTTTCCATTAAGTTATATTATACACAATGGGCAATGGTGTTTCAGTGCTATATTTTTTGCTTTCCATGGAATTCAAGTCCTGGTCAATGAATCTCATGTGTAGCCACTACCCATCTATCAGTAGAAGCTTGCTGTTGCTATGATGATGCACAAGTTTTAGGTGTGCTTCCAAATGACAGTACACTAGCAAGAAAAGCATGGTGATCTACTTCTAGAAGTCAGCCAATGAAAACCCTATGGAACATCCTAAAGCATCATGGGTGTGGCTCACAGGGTTGGTGCAGAACCCGCCACTTTCTGTAGGATGTACGTGGCATCCTAATAGATGGAAACTAACAACAACAAAGGTATGCACTATAAAGCTTAATTTCCAAATTATCTCTGAATCTTAGTTTGGCGCAAAAAAAGAATAACATGAATTGGCATTTAAAATTTTTCAATGTGTAAACATATAACGTTTTTGTGCAAAGTTCGTGCATGGTAGCAGCATCGCGACTTCTATAGTTTATGCCAGACATGATTCTTACTTTTTGAGAGTTCAATAAATAATCCTTGATATAGCACTGTATGATGGAGTCCTGGTGTGGTGCTGAGGGTTAATGCACCAGACTACAAAGCCATTTGAACTGCAAGATTGGCAGTTTAGGCTCACCAGCTGCTCCTCAGAAACCCTATACAGAGTCGCTATGAGTCGGAATAGATTCCACAGCACTTAACAACAACAACAAATGGCACCATATTATAAGCACTGGACTGCTAACCTCAAAGGTCCTGAGTTCAAATCCACCAGCTGTTCCTCAGAGACCCTAACCAGGGTTGCTATTTATTAGAAACCCACTCCTTGTGGTGGTGTAGGATAAGTACTGGAGTGTTAACCGCTAGGGCCGCTGTTCTAACCCGCAAGCCGCACCTACAAACATTATACAGGGTCGCTATGAGTTAAAACCTACTAGACAACACTTAACAACAACATATGCATTATGTGGCTGACTGGTGTGGCACTGGGGATTAACGTACTGGACTACAAAGTCCCTTTGAATTCCAAGGACAGAGGTTCAAGTTTGCCAGCTGCTCCTAGGAAACCCTATACAGGGTCGCTATGGGTCGGAACCGACTCAACGGCACTAAACAACAACAACAATATATGTTCTATGTATATATGTTGAATTTAAGGCAAATTAGCCTCAAAGGATAAATGAATTACTATTAAACTTTCCTGAATCTTATGAAGCTTATAAATCTACCATAAAACAGTTAAAGGCACTTGGCCTCTCAGAATTTAAGCTCCAAAGGAAGGCTGCTCCAGCAGGGCTTGGGTAGTAAAGTTGCTTCTGGGCCCAGAGGCCAATTTGGCAAGGAACTTCTGACAAACACAGATTATACATGATAAAGTCGCCACACTTTTAACTAAGCAAAGCATAAATGGCCCTTTCAGCATGAGTTAGGAAGTGGGAGGTTACAGAGCCCAGCAAACCCATTTTACTTTTTCAAGGGATTCCCATACCTAAGTGTCTTAAGTTTTCTGCTCCATGAGGCTAAGAATTGAAGCCTCCGTTGGTAGCAGAGCAGGTGCCTCATCAAGGAAGTGCTTCACTCGTTATTTGAAGTATCTCCACGACTACTTTGTCCAAGTACTACTTTTAAATGGGTTTGGGAGCAGTGAAAAAGGTCGGGAAGAAAGATAGACCACGCTGGTGAGATTAAAGATAAGCAACAAAAAGGCGGGCAACAGGAACAGGCGGGCGGTGGCCTAGAGGGCACAGGACACGCCTAGCAGAGGGACGGGGCTGGGGAGGATGGGGGTGGGGCGGGACCACGTGCCAGTCCCAGGGTTCGCAGCTTCAGCGGGCCAGGAGTGTTCGAGAACGCCCAGGCTGCCGGCCGTTCTAGGGGAGAGCATCCCAGTTCCGGGACTGTTCTCGCCAAGCTCTTGAGTTTGTAGCTCGAAGGTACGTCTGCACCTATAATCCCAACCCGGGATTGGGAGGTGCTCGCGGCAGGAGGAGTGTAATGCGAGGCTGAACGCTTGGCGACCGGCGTTGTGCCCCTCAGAACTAGACGCCGGACGAGAGGGGCGCGCTCCAACTCTGCTCGCCGCGCGGCTGGTGGGGGTGGGGGCATCCGTCCGCGGGGAGCTGCGGAAGAGCAGGCGCGCCGCGGACCCGAGGGAGGGCACGGCTTCAGCATTGCCATCAACTCTGAGCCCTTAAAGTCCTTCCTAGGGCAACACAGTCTCCCTCACGCCCCAAACCACCGAAGGCGGCGACACCTGATCCAGCACACAAACACGGGTCCCTTCTGTCCTCGGATACGATTACGCGGCAGAGACACACTCAAACTCACGCGTAGCAGCCAAGAAACCAGGTAAATCGAGGGACCATCCCACTCCTGAGGGTTGAAGGGGGGCGGGCTGGGCGGAGGAGAGGGGCGTTGTTTGCTTCGAGAGGTGAGTTAGGCGAATGGCTGTGATCAAAGAGGGGAGGGGACACGGGGCGGGGGTGGTGAGGTAGTGTTCGGCGGAGTCGGTTCCGACTCAGAGCGACCCTGTATAGAGTTTCTGAGGCTGTAAATCTTTACGGGAGCAGAAGGCCTCATCTTTCTTTCGTGGAACCTCTGGTAGTTTCGAACTAGCTGGCCTTGAGGTAGCAGCCGGACTCGTAACCGCTGCGATGCCAGAGCTCCTTGGGGGCAGGGATAGGAGTCGCAAAGTGCAGATGGAGTTTGGCTGAGGGAGTTTGGAATGAGACGGTGTGGTGGGGGGAGGGGAGAAAGGCCGGCTTTGGAAAGGGTGCTATGGGGGTCTGTCCTGGCTGCCTCCGAATGCTCTCGTACCTTTTCCTCTCCCATATGGCAGCCGCTGAGAATCCTCTCTAGTGTACGATCATTCAGACAGAGAGAGAATAATGGGGCGCTGAGCTCCCGGGCTACGGATCCAATCGAGGACCTTGCAGTTGACCCTTAGAGGGAGGATTTGTGTAGCGGAGCTCGGAGGCCAGAGCCCACTGTCCCGCAGGGATGGGGGCGGGAGGGGGCGGGCTAAGGTGCTTCGGTACCTCTCCCACTATATTCTGCCATTCTCCTAAAGGGAAAAACCGAGCATAAGACATTGGGGGTGGGGAATGTTTCCGGACTGTCTTCACACAACGCAGGGACCATCCTTTCCGCGCGACCCCCAGAAATGGACAGTTGTGTCACGGATGGGCACGAGTCCCACGCGGATACGGCGTGCCCTGGCATTAAGAAGTTTGTGAGGACCTCTAGGTTTAGAGAGTGGGTGACGGCAGGCGGGCGATGGAAGGACGTGCTGAAGGGAGAAGGGCGCCTTGATAGAGCTGGAGGAGTGACCTGGGAGCCCTGAATATGCGGTTTAGGGTTTTAGGGAACAGCGTCGGAAGCTGCAAATATATGCCGCACAATGAGGCAAAGGATAATCAAAGGAGGCAGTAGTGTGAGGGTGGAAGTGTACCAGATCTGTTTGTGTAAAACCACTGGTTTTGAGGGTTCCTAAAGTTGGGAACAGTGAACGTGCAGCTCTGTAGAACTTCCTTAAGGAAAGGACTTCCTGTGAACCGATACTTATATTACTAATTACAATCTCTTTAGGGCGGGACTGAGGTGGAGAACTTCAGAGAAAGGCCGGCAAATGAATGCGGAAGGCTAGTTCTGTTGAGCTAGTCATTCTCTGGGTGTAAAACGGGGAAGGGATGGATTACCTTTGAAACTAGGTGTAACTAGCATTCACTTCCACTATGAGCCAGCAAGTGTGGGTAAGCTGCAAAAAAAAACCTGTTAGTGCAAGTGAGTTTCTAGATGGACAATGTATAAAAACAACCCCCTACTGAAAAACCTTTAGTCTCATCTGACTGTCACCTTGTGAGTTTTCAAGATTAATCAGATGAAAGCATGGCAGTTTGGTTAGGTGCCAAGTATGCTGTTGGTTCTATATCTGATACATTTCACGTTGGGAAAAAAAAAAAAAAAAGTGTTTACTTAGAATAGGTGTGCTTCATTTCCAAGTATATCTGCAAAAAAAAAAAATAACTCATTTGAAGGAAGGATAGAAAGTGCATTTTAATAGGTCAATACATTTAGTAGGAGTATTTGCATTTTGCCCCTCCCCCCCAGATATTAAAATTAATTAAAAAGTCATGAGCCTCAAAAACATATGGCAAAGTATAGTAGAAATTTGTGTTAATTGGTTTAGATCTGAGCCTGTGCTCTTTCCATCTCAGAGAAGAAAACAGCAAATTTAGTTTCTCCTGTAGAAACTACCTCCTAATACTTTGAGCTTTTACTCTAGGAATGTGGCTTCTTTCAGCAACTAATTTAGATAATTCCATAGGAAGCAAACTAATATTCTTTGATTTACCTGCTACCCACAAAGTTAAGTGGATATGTCATGTTGTGAATCTAGTGCTATTGAAACCAAAGTCATTGCCTGGGTGTCAGTTCTGATTCATGGTGACCCTGTATCTGATTTCCAAGACAGCCTCACCTTTCTCCTTCCTATCTACTATTCTAAAGAGTGCTCGGAAACTTCAACCAAGCTCAGTTCCTAATATTTCATAAAAGTTCTATAATGTGTTAGGAATTTGAGCAACTGAGAAGAAAGTATGCTTTGGCTTTTTCTGGGTAATAGTGCTGTCAAGATTTGAACTCTTCTTAAATTCAAAATTTATGCTTGCTGTATGTATTCTCAGGAGCCATAATAGAAGAAATAAAGGAATGTAGTAAATAAAAATATTTGTAACAAAATTAGATTTTTGTGAAATCTACCTTTAGTTTAAAGCGCTTCCCAGTAATTTAATTTAAATTGATTAGACACTTCATGACACCTTTTTAACAGTCATCAGCTTTATCATCATTTAAATTGATGAAAAATGAAGAGAATAATCAAAATTATATGTTTGTATCAAATAATCTAAGGAGCCCTGATAGTTCAGTGGGTTATGAGTTGGGCTGTGAACCACAGGTCAGCAGTTCAAATTCACCAGCCACTGTGATGGTGAAAAATAAGGCTTTCTGCTATAAAGATTTACAGCCTCACAAACCCATAGGGTTGCTTTGAGTCAGAACTGACTGGTTGGCACACTACCACCATAAGATAATATTAATATGATAATGTAAATTCACATTAGTTTTCCAAGGTATACCTTAAGAGTAAGATCTTTTGATAATTTATGTAGTTTATAGTAATATCTCATTTATTTTATACCATCTGTATTACTGCTTATTTACATCAGCATATTTTCAAAATAGCTGATCCCTCACATACATAATTACTAAAACATTAAAAATATAGCCAATCAAAGAATTTCTAAATCTTAACACCCTTTGTTATTCCCTTGGGGGGGAATATTTCATACAAGCAAAGATTTTTTAATTGGGTTGTCTTTAAACCAAATTGATAAAGAATTGAATAGTGTTATTCCTTGAGGTGTATAGAGCTGTTTTTGTTTATACTAAATGGTCTTAGTTTGCTGGGTTGAGATGCTGGAAAGCAGACAGAAGTACCATTCTTCTTTTTATGTTTTTTTGTGTCTGCTTTCTGTTATCAGCTACCATTTTCTACTACTGTCAGGGCTTGAGCAGACCCTGCTACTATAGTATTTGTTGTCTTTTTTTTCATGAAATGGTGTGGGCTCTTTCCTGAATATAAAGTTTATGGACTTTGTGACAGAATATCAAGCCAGTTGACTATGTGACACACTCTTGCTGTTCCCAGGCTTTATTTCTGTGCTAGATTGTGAGCTCAAGGGCTGAGATTCCCAGAAGGATGGCCTTTAAATAATTGTGTTTTTAACAGAAAATTTTTTGTATGAGTTCTCTAGAAATCGGTCTCAATTTCATTGTTTTTCTGAAAAACTGAAGCTTCCCTTAAAAAAGTTTATTTCTTTTCTTTTTTTCTTTTAAATGTTTTATTGTGAATAATTGATAGTTTACATGGGAGAACATTAGTTTTACATTCATTCTATCATATATCGTCTCACTGCCATGGTTGCAGTCCCCTCCATGCAATCCTTCCCCCGTACCCCCCAGGTCTTCAGCACACAGTCTCTCTCCCTCTCTGGGTCTAAAGTCTCCAGCTGCTCCATGTCATCATCTCTGGCTCCATTTCAGGCATCACTGCTTCTCTGGGTAGGGAAGCTTTTCTCCCTTGATGGTCCTAGGGACCTCTGCTCCTAGACTGAAAAGTTGATCACTCCCCTCCTAGCTATAAAACATCTACCTTTACATTTCCGACCCTCACAAACAGTCCTGATAACAATTATTCACTATTGGATCACAAGAGACCCGTCTGCATTTCATTGCATCAGCTCTACCTAGTCAGATTGAATACTACTCACTGGAGATTCTGCCTTCCTCTAGGCCCTCTGGATCAAGGTTCCCTCTGGAAAGCTTGTAAGCCAGTCACTTCTTGCCTTCGTAGCCCCCCGCCCCCCATTTTGGGCAGCTAATGTCCAAATTCTCCATCTCTGTCCACTCTGTGTGTGGAGGGGGTGGGAATGATTCTTGCTGTAAGGACATATTCCCTCTTTTGAGCTACTGCTTCCATAGGTGTAGGTCAAGTTCATCAAATTGTATGAGGATACTTTTTGTTTTTGTTTTGTTTTCCTCTTCTTTTTACTTCTGGTTGAGCTCTGATCATCCAGTCACTGAAGCCAGGATAAGTGGGTATTATCTTCATAGTATTCTGTTATTATCCTTTTGATTTCCTTTGGTTCCGTTGTGACATCTCCCATGTGGTTTCTAATGCATGTTATTTTTGTCTTCTCCCTCTTTTCTTTTGTTAGGTTGGTCAATGGTCTGT
>NW_006408706.1:5020824-5058328 GCF_000296735.1 Chrysochloris asiatica
CTTCATTGCTGTTTTTCCGTCATTTCCCCTTATCAGTGATGAACATGGTCACCAATCAGAGAGTGTATTCCCATTGAGTCTTAGTCTTGGAAGGGGGTTTACTCTGAGGGGATCCGATCCCTTGCCTTGATATCTCCTGGGAGAGCAACTTCCTTGTTCTTGTAGTAATCAGTTGGTCTGCCTATATTGTTTTGTATTTTTCCTGTCGGTTTTTCTTTCAAGAAGTATCTTCTGTTCTTCTAGCTGCCTCAGGGTGGTCTTCCCGTTCTTTACAGATGAAATTTCCCGCCTCTGAATCTTCATATATTCTTAATTGGTAGAATGTTAGATTCATCCTTTCATTAGATAAGTATTTATTAAAAGCATATTGTGTGCCAGGCACCGGGCTTTGTTGTTGCTAGGTGTAGTCCAGTAGGTTCAGACTTTGTATGACCCTCTTTACAACAGAACAAAACACTGCTCAGTCCTGTGCCATCCTTACAATTGTTGTTTGAGTGCATCGTGTCAGTTCATTTCATTGGAGGTCTTCCTCGTTTTCGCTGGCCCTCCTCTTTACTGAGCATGGTGACCTTCTCCAGGGACTGGTCTCTCTTGATAATTTGTCTGAAGTATAAGAGATGAAGTCTCACTATCCTGGATTCTAAGGAACATTCTAGCTGTATTTCTTCAAACACAGATTTGTTTTTTTCTTTTAGTAGTCCATAGTACTTTTAATATTCTTCTGGAGCACCATAATTCAAATGCATTGATTCTTCTATGGTCATCCTTATTTATTGTCGAACTTTCACATGCATATGAGGTTATGGCTTGGGTCAGGTACACCTTAGTCCCCAAACTGACAGTCTTGCTCTTTAATACTTTACAGAGGTCTTGTGCAGTAGATTTTTGTAATGGAATACGTCGTTTGATTTCTTAACTGCTGCTTCCATGGGTGTTGATTGTGGATGCCAAGCAAAATGAAATTTTTGACAACTTCAGTCATTTTTCCATTTATCATGATGTTATGCATTGGTCTAGTTGTGAGGATTTTTGTTTTCTTTTACATGGTGCTGAAATCTATACTGAAGACTTTAGTCTTAGATCTTCATCAGTAAGTATTTTAAGTCCTCTTCGCTTTCAGCAAGCAAGGTGTATCATCTGCATATTGTAGGTTCTTAATCAGCCTTCCTCCAATCTTAATGCCACATTTTTCTTCATATAATCTAGCTTGCTTCTTCATTATTTGCTTAGTATACAGATCGAATGTTGTTGCTAAGTGTCGTTGAATTGATTCTGACCCATAGCGATCTTGTATGAGGTTTCCAAGGCCCTGCTGGTGAGTTTGAACTGCTGCCTCATGGTTTGCAGTCTAGTTCTGATCCTTCATCACCACAGGATACAACCCAGGCCTACACCATTCCTGATTTTAAACCATTCAATATCCCCTTGTTTTGTTCTAGCAATTACTTTTTGGTCTATGTTTAGGTTTCTCATGAACACAATTGAGTGTTCTGGAATACCCATTCTTTGCGATTCATAGCTTGTCATGATCTACACAGTGGAAAACCTTTGCATAGTCAATAAAGTCAGTAAATCATAAGCAATAAAGTCTGGGCTTATGGGATAAGCAAATAAATAAGACTCCAGAACACTCTGAATTTAACAGGGGGAGAGTTAGAATAACAATTACAATGTAATGCCACAAGTTCTTTAAATACTGTGATAGAGTTTGCAGAAACTAAACAGATCATGGATTTAGAAGTAGTCAATTCTATATGAGGGTGGAAGACTAGAGAAACTTCATACAGAAGGTGACTTGAAAGATAAGTTGGTTTGGGCAGGGGCAACATCATGGAGGGCTATGTGTGCCAGCCTAAAGAATATGCACCATTTCAGTTTAAGGTTTAAAACAAAGGAGTAATATACTGAGAAGACTGCTTTCACAGTAATTATAAAGGATGGATTTGAGGTATATGAGGATGGAGGCAGTAAGAGTACTTGGAAAGTATTGGAAGGATCTTAGTAAGGAAGATGAGGGCCTTATAAGTGGTAGTGAGGTGAAGAAAATGATTTGGTCCTTTTTGGTGATGTGGATTAGGTGACTGAATAGATGGCAGGAGGGTATAGGAAGATAGGATAGGTACTTTAAAGATTCAGCTATGAGAAGCAAAGGTAAACAATTCAGTTTGGGACATGTTAAGTATGAACTGTTCTCGAGTTAATTCCTACTCAGATAGGACAGAGGAGAATATGTCATAGTGTTCTGAGATGTAAATCTTTCTGTGAGCAGACAGCCTCGTCTTTTTTTCCACAGAGTGGCTAGTGGGTTTGAACAACTGACCTTGCAGTTAAAAGCCAGGACGCCTTCACAGAATATGAAGTAGATGTAATTAATTAAAAATAACTGGAGATGAGTGCCCGTTAGATCATTGCAGTGAAGTTCTGTCTGCGTAGAGCAGTCTGGGCTTGATTGTTGTTGTTGTTAAGTGCCATTGAGTTGGTTCCGACCCATAGCGACCCTCTAAAGGGTTTCCAAGGAGCAACTGGTGAGCTTGAACCACCAACCTTGCAGTTCAAACTGACTTTGCAGTCCAGTGCATTAACCCACAGCGCCACACCAGGCTTGATAGGTAGCTAGAAAAATGAATGGATGGATAGCTGGGTATACTGACTGGGTAGACTGATTTAGCCGATTTTAGCATATAATTGGAATCCTGGTGTAGCGCTATAAGATAAGCACTGGACTGCAAGTTTGGTTTGAAGTGCAAGGTCAGAGATTCAAACCAGCTCTTGAGAAACCCTATACAGGGTCACTGTGAGTAGGAACTGACTTGACACCACTTAAAAACAACAAGAAGTCTATAACTGGTTGTTGAAACATCATGTAAGTTGATTGGTCTCCCAGGACTGAGTATAAAGAGTGACTGGTGGGTTTGAACTACCCAGCTTGTGGTTACTAGTTCAGTGCTTAGCCTACAAGGCCACCAGTGTTCCTTTATATAAAGAAGATAAGCACTTAAAATTAGATATTTATTTTAGCATACACATGCATTTATGACTTTAATTAGTGGTAATTTGGGAAACAAATTTGTATATATGAACTGGTTTGAAGAGGTAAATAGGCCTTCTATCTATAGTTGTTTTTAAGCACCGTCAAGCTGATTCTGACTCAAGCTACCCTGTATAGGGTTTCCAAGGAGTGGCTGGTGAATTTGAACAGTTGACTTTGTTGTTCAAACCGACCTTGAGGTCGAGTGCTTATCCTGTGGCGTCACACTTGGACTCCAAACAGGCTTGTGGAGATGCTGTTATTTCAGAGTTGGGTAGAGAAATAGGGAGTTGCAAAAAAGAATGAGAAAAGTATGAGAAAGACAGGGGAAGAATCAGAGAACAGCTTTTTAGTTCTTGAATACTAAAATATAACATATATGTCAACTTGTGTACTTTTTAAGTTTGTACTATTTGAACTTTGAAATATCTCATTTGGAGGAAAATTAACCACATGTTGTTGTTGTGAAGTGCTATTGAGTCGATTCCAACTCATAGTGACACTTCATAGGGTTTTCAAGATGCAAGCAGCTGGTAAGCTTAAACCGCAGACTTGCAGTTCAAACGGCTTTGCAGTCTGGTGCATTAACCAACAGTGCCACACCAGAAGTTATTATTTATTAATGCAAACTATATCTAATGCAATAGCTACATAATTATGATTTCATGTTTTTAAAATGTTTTAGTATTATATTTCTTCATAGTAGAATTGAAAAGAGCAAAATAATTATATACATATTTTATATTATTTCAAAATCAAGCAAATAGTTGCAAAGCAATTTATAAATTCTTCACGTAATTATCATCCTGAAATTCTTAAGGATGTATTTTTTAGTAGTGAAACCACTATATCTTTAAACTGATTAGGACAAAAAATTAAACCAATGTAAATGATTATTTTGAATTGAAAATTCAGAAAAACACACAGTATCTCTAAAATGCTCAGAGGGTACACCCTTTTTATCTAATTCAAATGGGGTCCCGGTGTGGTGTTGTGGGCTAATGAATCAGACTGCAAAGTTGTTTGAACTGCAAGGTCAGCGGTTCAAACTCACCAGCTGCTCCTTAGAAATCCTGTGTGGTGTTGCTATGGGTCGGGATCGACTTGATGGCACTTAACAACAACAACAACAGTACTACATAAAGTTCCACCCAGAGATTAGGAACTGACCTAGGATCTTTTAGCAATTCTGCCATTCATAAGCCCAAACAAAGATGCCCATCTTTGATCTTTGTTTTGGCAGTGGACTCTTAAATGCTGATCTATATGTGGTACTCGTATTTCAGTAAATTTTAATATGGCATTTATTATCTCTGTAACAAACAATGATTTGAAAATTTCAGTCTAAACATATGACAATATTTATTCTAAAAAATGAGCTGGTTAATATGCAACATAGAACTGCCAGAAGTTGTAAACTGAAAATCCTCTGAACTTTTCATGTGCTCTACATATAATGGAAGCATCAACAGTGGCTGAGTTAAGCACAGTGGACAAAAAGCACGGAAACTCATTTCTAAAACCAAAAGCTGCTCATAACAAAGTAAAGAACAGGATCACATTCATTAACAGCCTTCAGTTCATCTTAGAGCATAAATAAAACAAAAACCAGTTGCTGAGTCAATTCTGAATCCTGATTATCCTACATGTTACAGAGTAGAACCTCACTCTCAAGGGTTTTCAAGGATGTGACCTTTCAGTTTCTTCAGCGACACATCTTGGTGGGTTTGAATTTTCAAACTTTCAGTTAGCAATGGAACACTTAACCGTTTATATCACCAATATACTTTATAACCAATTAGTAAGGACCATGTTCAATTGCTAACTGCTTTCTACAAGGTGGGTGGTTCAAACTCACCAGTCGTTCCTTGGAAACCCTATACAGGGTCGCTAGGAGTCGGAACCGACTAGATGGCGCTTATCAACAACAATCAGTACAATGGACTCAAATGTCAGTATACTTGAAAATGGCATAGGAATGGACATTTTGTTGTTGTTGTTAAGTGTCTTGGAATTGGTTTACTCATAAGGATCCAGTATAGGGTTCCAATGCTGTCATTGTTTACTGGAGAAGAAAGTTTTATATTTACTTTTCTGCCTCGGAGTAGCTGGTGGATTTGAACTGCTGATCTTATGGTTCAAACTGACCTTGAGGTCCAGTGCTTATACTACAACGTTACACCAAGACTTCTGGGCAACATTTAGTTCTGTTATAATAAATAAAGTTGCCAGTAGTCTATGTAACTTGATGGTAGCTAATAACAATAATCAAGCCCCTCAGGCTGGTTGGTGGAAGCCTGGCTTTTCCAGAGGAAACCAACATCTCCCTCTGGGTTCCACATGCAACTTCCCACCTTTTCTTTCAAGGACCTTGTTCAGTTGGCTCTCTTTGTTTTCCTCCAAATTGTTCACTTCCTCTTGGGTTTCCCCCCAAACTATAAATATAATTAAGCTTGCGTATTCAAAATACCTATCTCAGTCAACCTCAGTAAATCCTAAGAGAGATATAGGGTGTAATCCTTACTGAAGATTACATACAGTCTTTGACTTGTACAAGTTAATGCTCTGGACTGCAAAGTTGGTTTGAACCTAAAGGTCTGCGTTTCAAGCCCACTAACCACTTCTCAGAAACTTTATACAGGGTTGCTATTGGTCAGAACTGACTGGACTGTTAAAAGCAATAACAGTGTAAGTATTTTAAGTCCTGTTTGCTTCTAGCCAGAGAGGTGGTGGTAGTATGCTGTAATATGTTCCTGAAAAGTTGCATAAGAATTCTGTTTTATAAACTGAATTTTTAAAATTAAAAATTTTCAAAACAGCTGAAGGACAGACAAAAACTTAACACTTGTTAAATATAGAGGATGAACATATAGAGATATTTTATTTTACTCATTACACTTTAAGTCTTAAATACATATAGTAAAAAAACAGTGGTTTTAAAGCATATTTTAAATGTACTGAGAGACTGCTCTGTAAAGCAACATCAAAGTAAATTTTCTTATAAAATTATTTTGATTCATCTGTTTTGAAATTTAAGGATTTTTAAGCGTAGTGGTTACGAATTGGGCTGCGAACCTTAAGGTCAGCGGTTCGAAACTACCAGCCGTTCCGCGGGAGAAAGATGAGGCTTTCTACTCCCGTAAAGATTTACACCCTCGGAAACTCTATACAGGGTCGCTATGGGTCGGAACCGACTCGACGGCACTTAACAACAACAACAACAACACATACATACAACAACAACAAAACTTGGACATACCTCTATACTACAGTTGAATGTAATCTCATTCATAAGAATTTCTTGAACTTCTTAGAATAAAGACTTAATCTAATTCTTGCCTAGAGGAAGAAGTTAATCTAATTGTACTTTTGTTACACTATCAGGAGTCCTGGTATGGCACTGTAGGTTAATGAGCTGGACTACAATGTTGGTTTGTGTTGAAAGGTCCGGGGTTCAGTCTCATCTGCTGCTTCTTGGAAACTCTATACAGGGTTGCTATGGATTGGAGCTAACTTGATGGCACTCAACAAAATCATAATTCAAAAACATTACGTGATCATTATAATCTAAAACACTGCCTGTATTATTTTGTACTTTAAGAATGGTGAAAAGGAATAAAATTAATTTTCCTTAGGTGGGGGACAAATTTCTTAATCTGATACTACACCTTACCATCATTATACTATCCATTGAGAAGGCATCAATAGGATTCATATTTTTTAACAAGCTGGTTTACTTCCAGCTTTGAGATGAAAGACCTGGCCCTTAGTGTAAGACCTACATTCCCTTAACTGAATTTTCTTTATGAAGAGATTACTTGTGCTTTACATAGGTTTTGCATTTGTGCTACTGTTCCTACCCTTCAGTTGTACTTACTAGCCAATCAGGATAGCTGAACTAAGAGAAAACTAGTCAAACAGGTTTGCCTGTCTATTTAAAAAAAAAGGGGGGGGGGCGGGATGTGCATACGGTCAAGTATGCAGCTATTTTAAGGAATACTAGTGCTAAATCATTGACTTGATTTTCTACTGGTGTTTAAAGTACTTTGGAGATATTTTAGGAAAAATTTCCCAGTACTTTGAAAAATAGTTTAATGGAGATAAGTGAGAATAAGGGAAGTTGGATGGGGAAATAAGAACTAAGGACTATGAACAAGATAAGAGAGCAAAAGGAATAGCAACAGTGGTAGGAAAAACTAAGAGGGAAAACACAATCCTGACTAAGTTAACAGTGATGCAGTGTAGTACCTGGACTATGAGTAAGCAAGGTATACCATTGATCTAAGAATGAGTATAATTTAAAAAAACAAGCAGTTTTAAACAATCAAAACGGTGAACACCATACCAGATCAAGGCTGTTAGGAATATTGTTGTGAAAACGCTATAGTTCCTTTCTATGATATTGTTGTATCATAGAAAGGTGAGTAGGTTTTGATTCATAGCCTCCTTGTTTAGGATTTCTGATGAGCCCTGGTGGGTTGAACCAACGACCTTGCTGTTAGCAGTCCAGTGCTTATCCTACAGTGCTGTACTTAATTTCTTATAGCAGTTTCCATAGAGTAAATTTGGACTCACAGTGACCCCATGCTTGTCACAATAGAACTGTGCTCCACAGGATTTTCAAAGATTAAGTTTTTTTAAGTAGGTCTCCAGGCCTTTCTTGTCAGGTGCTGCCTCTGAGTGGGTTTGAACCTTCAACATTTCTGTTCCCAGCCAAGTTCTGAACTGTTTACACTACCCAGGGACAAAACTAGGTAAGTTCCAGGATTTTCTATCTGTACATATATCTGTTTTTCCTAAAATTAGCATCATTCAAATTTGAAATGTTTTCAGACAAAATTTTCTGTGTATGAACAGCATGTATCTTAATTCTGTATTGCTGTATCACTTACTTAGAATAGAAAAAAAGATCTAGAGAAAGGTCATATTATAATTTCATTGAACACTTATAAAATTATAGTAGTTGCAGTTTAGTAGGTTTTTCATTTAATGTTTCTAATGGAGTCATTTAGTTGTGCAAATGTTTAATCGCTTGCTACTGACTGAAAGATCGGGTTCAAGTCTCCCTGAAGAAGAAGGAGCTGGCAATCTGTTTCCCCCAACTGGGACTATTGAAAACCTCATGTAGCATAGTTTAACTTTGAAACACATGGGGTTACCATGAAGGGTGTGGACTTCTTGTAACCTGTTTTTCAGTTTTTTTTTTTTTTTTCTTTTGTATTTGTGTGTGTGTGGGAAGACTTCTAGTAGACAGACATTCATTTCTAATCTAGGTGGTGGTGTTAAGTGCTATCAAGTTGGGTTAGAGTAATCACCATGTATTCTAAGGCTGTAAATCTTTGTGGAAACAGAAAGCCTGATCTTTGTCCTGTGGAGCAATCGGTGGGTTCCAACCATCAACTTTGTGGTTTGCAGTTCAATACTCAGCCTATAGAGACACACTACTCTAATCTAGGTATTGCCAATGAAACAAAATTGTGGCAGAGATAGTTGTGTTTAGTTTTTATTTTATATTTAAATTTGAATATAAATATTCCTGCTGTAATGAACCAGTTGTTGTTGTAGTTATGTGCTGTGGAGTCAGTTGCAACTCATAGCCACCCTGCATAGGGTTTCTGAGGCTGTAAATCTTTATGGGAGCAGAAAGCCTCATCTTTCTCCCACGGAGCAGTTGGTAGTTTTGAACTGCTGACCTTGTGGCTTGCAGCCTAATTCTTAACCCCTACGCTACCAAAGCACCTTAATGAACCAGTAGTTAGAGAAAATAAATTAGAATGTTTCCTAGGCAGATATTCATAATGTATTTAGTTATTATTTTCTCTAAATGAATCAGTAGTTAGAGAAAATAATAACTAAATACATTATGAATATCTGCCTAGGAAACATCCTAATTTTGGGCCTCCCTTTCCACGTCTGCCCATAATTCCTTTTATACCAATTGATTCATAGTACCTGCTCAAGCGTGTTGTTGTTAAGTGCCATCGTGTTGATTCTGGCCCATATCGACCCTGTTTAGGGTTTCCTAGGAGCGACTGGTGAGCTTGACCCACTGACTTTGCAGTTCCTGCACCTTTGCAGTCAGTGCATTAACCCCGAATAGTTTTTTCTTTTCCTGTGTAATTTCTTCTTTTTGTTATGCCAAAGTTCTCTCTCTCTAGCGTCTTTTGGTCAGACCAATAGAACTGGGAATAGGAAAAGGAATAAAAATGCATTTCAAGAAATTCCCTCAACAAAGTAAGGAAATGATAATAGATGTTTGTATCAGTTTTCAGTCATTCTTAAGGACTTGGAAAGTGATTATTTGTCAGTAAGACTTTATCTGAGCATATACTTTGGAGTGTATGTTTTCTTCAGATTTCTAAATTATGCAAAATATACAGAAACAAGGCTATTTGCTTTTTCTACTCTCTCCCTTTGCTATTCCAGTCTCAATGTCTTACTCTCCTTGCCCTCTTATTCTAATCTGCCTTTCTGGAAATTATGTCCTTGCTTGATTTTTGGAGGCAACTCAGAGGAGGAATCCTTGTGATTGCCTCTTAGATGTGTCTTGGGGGTGGAATAGAGGACTGGGAGTCCAAGGAACAGAGGTCTGCCCAGCACTCGTGTAGAATTGTTCTTGTTGCTGCTGTTTTTAGGTGCTGCCGAGTCGGTTCTAACCCATAACGACCCTGTATAGGGTTTCCAAGGAGCTGCTGGTGAGCTTGAATGACTGACCTTGCAGTTCAAATGACTTTGCAGTCTGCATTAACCCACAGTGCCACACCAGTATCAGTGTAGGATACTGTCCTTTTATTCAATTCACATAAGATTGACGTGAGTAAAAGTGACTTGGTTGTTTTATGCTTTCAAACCATTGATTTTTCTAGTTAAATTAATTCAGTTTATCGTTCTAATACTACTTAAAATGCATTCTTACTCCGATTTCTTCCCCTACTCTCCAGCTCAAAAGGAGATTGAAGAGAAGGATTTTGAACGAGATATGTTGATTTTCATGGAGCTCTATACAATGGGTGTCTATAACATATAAAACTGTTCATTCAGTAAGCAGCCTATTATATGATAGAATAGAAACTGTTATGTATTAGAGCTAAATAGTACTGTAGTTTTATAATGGTATGTCTAAGGTAATTACTAAGGTTTTACAAATATTACTGTTTTGTATTGTGCATTCTAGAATTCAAGAGAAAGTCTATTACCTGGCATATGGTAGGAACAACTCTGGAGAGACTTTATATAGTGCAGGGAAGAGATAGTATGTTAGGACCCAAGAAACTTGAGTACTAGGCTCCAAACTCTGCCAATGAGTAACTACAAACTAGCTATGTGATGCTAGGCAACCAGTCCCTAGAGGCCTTTTGCCTTTCTCTACAAATAGGAGGGTTTGAACTCAGTTATCTTTTAATGCTTTTAAAATGGTTGCTCTTACTCATCATTTTAAGTTGAAAATATATACTTTAAAAAACATTTGGAACCATTTTGTAATGTATTGATTGGCAATTTAAAGCATATCAGTATTATTTTTGCTAGATAAATTACAGTAATAACCACATATGAAATATTTTTCTGTACTTGCTTACTTCATTGTGATGAATATCTTGTATGATCCTAATTGCTTAGAAGAAGCAAAACTGCACATTTTTATATCTGTCAGTAAGAGAGCATCAAAGAAATGCATTCTATTCTGGAGAACCTATTAAAATCTTTCTTTTCTGGTGATATTCTATCTTTGCTGTTTTATTTAATACTATGAAACAACCTTCTCTTAATGATCTTGCTGGAATTTTGTGATACATAAATAGGAAAGATTACTATTTGTTCTCTGGTAGCGTAGTGGTTATGAATCGGGCTGTGAACCTTAAGGTCAGTGGTTCGAAACTACCAGCTGCTCCGCGGGAGAAAGATGAGGCTTTCTACTCCCGTAAAGATTTACACCCTTGGAAACCCTATACAGGGTCGCTATGGGTCGGAACCGACTCGATGGCACATAGCAACTACAACAACCCATAATTAAGATTCAATAGCAGAACATTATGAAAAATCTTAAGAAAAGCATTTAAAAATATTCAGTCAATTATCATCTTGCTTCTATTTTGACCTCAGTTGAAAATGAGCACTTTTATTTGTTTTTAATTGATTCTGAATTGTTTTTTAAATTTTAATTATTTTTTTCTCTTCTCTGTCAATCTGTGTCTAAAATGTCTGGTTAGTAAAGTCCTCCCCATCCCCCTCCTGCCTTATTGTTGTTAGGTGCGACCCTATGCACAACAGAATGAAACACTGCCTGGTCTTGTGTCAACTTCACAATTGTTACCATGCTTGAGCCCACTGATGTTGCCACTTTGCCAATCCATCTGGCTGGCAGTATTCCTCTTTTTCTCTGATTCTCCACAATGTCCCCTCCTTTCCCCTCCTACGCTTGTTAACCATCAAATACTGTTTCTTATAATGTGAAAACCTTTTCTTGACTTTTTAGAATAGTGTTATTGTGTAGAATTTGTCCTTTTGTGGTTGACATAGTTTACTCAATACCAGGATGTCCTCCAGGTTCATCCATGTTATGAGGTGTTTCACACATTCATTTTTATTCTTTAATATGGCATAGTATTCCGTTGTATGTATGTTTCATACTTTGTTTATCCATTCTTGTATTGATGAGCATTTAGATTGTGTCCATCTTTTTGTTATTGTGAATATTGGTGGCTGTGATCATTGGTGTGCATATAGATATTCATGTCCTGATTCTTCTAAAATATATACCAAATAGACATATTACTGAGTCATATTTCTTTTTGATATTTCTAACATATTACCTAGCAATCCCTCAATATATGGTATTTCTCCATCATTCATCTATTAGTTTGCTATATTATGGTGGCTTGTGTGTTTGCTGTGATACTGGAAGTTATGCCAGCAGTATTTTAAATGCCAGCAGGGTCATCCAGAAAGGACAGGTTTCAGCAGAGCTTCCAGACTAAGACAGACTAAGAAGAAGGAGGGCAAACCACTTCTGAATGATTAGCCACTGAAAATCTTTCAAGGAGTAGTAGATAAAATGCTAGAAGATGAGAACCTCAGATTGACTAGGGAAGAAGACTTCCCTTTTCAAAGTAGTGTTGAGTGGGAACAAAGTTTTTGGGACCTTCATTTGCTGATGGGGCACAATGCAAAATGAGGAAAAACATCTGTAAACATGTATTAATGAGTGGAACATGGAATGTACAAAGTATGAATCTTGGAGAATTGAAAGTTGTCAAAAGTGAAATTAGTCACATAAAGATTGATATGTGTTAGTGAGCTGAAATGGACAAGTATTGGCTCTTTTTAGAGTTGGATAGTCATATGGTTTACTATGTTGGTAGCAACAAATTGAAAAGGAGTGGTGTCACATTCATCGTGAAAAAGAGCATTTCAAAATCTGTCTTTAACTACAGTGATGTTGGTTATATAATAATATCTGTATGGCTACAAGGAAGACCAGTTAATACTACCACAATACAAATTTATGCAGTAACCTTTAAAGCAAATGACAATAAAATTCAACAATTCTGCTGATTTCTTCAAACTGAAATTGATCAAACATGAAATTAAGATGCATTGATAATTACTGGAATGTGAAAGTTGGAAACAAAGAGGAAGGGAAATAAAGCCTTGATGACAGAAACTGTGCTGAAGATCACATGATAGAATTTTGTAAGACCAGTGACATTTTCATTGCAGATACCTTTTTTTCAACAAAATAAACAGCGACTATGCACGTGGACCTTACCACATGGAATACACAGGAATCAAATTGATTGCATCTGTAGAAAGATACAGGGAGAAGTTCAATATCATAGCCAAAATAAGGTCAGGGTAGACCATGGAATACACCATCAGTTGCTCAATGCAAGTTTATGCTGAAGCTGAAGGAAATGAAAACAAGTCCACGAGAGCCAAAACCTGACCTTGAACATATTCCACCTGAATTTACAGATCATCTGAAGACCAGATTTGATTCATTAAACAGTAATGACCAAAGACCTGAAGAGCTGTGGGATGACATCTAGAACATCTTGCCGGAAGAAAGCAACAAGTCATTAAAAAGACAGGAGGAAAGAAAAAACAAAATGCATATCAAAAGAGATTCTGACAGAGGGAATAAAAGCAAATACTGTAAACCGATAATACTTGGATGGGATTGTAATCATTGCAATGAAACAAAATACAAATAAGTTGAGTGCAAAACTGATGTTCTCCCATGTAAAGTATCACTGAATTCATAATAAGGTTTTTAAAACAATAGAGGTTCTGAAACTTGCTCTTGGAAATAGAGAAGCTAAAACAATTGGAAGAAATGATGAAATAAAAGAGCTGAACAGAAAATCTCAAAGGGCAGCCTTAGAAGACAAAGTCAAGTATTACAATGAAATATGCAAAGATCTGTAGTTAGAAAACCAAACGGGAAAACATGTTCGTTTCTCAAGCTGAATGAACTGAAGAAAAATTTAAAGCCTTGGGATTCAATATTGAAGGAATCTATTTGGAGTCCTGGTGTGGTACTGTAGTGTAGGATAAGCACTGGGCTGCTAACCAGAGGTCGGCGGTTCAAACCCACCAGATGCTCCTTGGAGGCCATATACAGTGTCACTATGAATTGAAACCAACTCAATGGCACTTAATAAATGGACAAAATATTGAACAACCCAGGAAGCATCAAAAGAAGATGGAAGAAATACAAAGTCCCTGTACCAAAAATAATTGTTAAGTGCCATTGAATCAGTTCCAACTCATAATGACACTCTGTAGGATTTGCTTGAGTCCTGGTGTGGCATTGTAGGGTAAGCATTGAACCGCTAACCCTAAGGTTGCAGGTTCAAACCCACCAGCCACTCCTTAGAAACCCTATACAGGGTCACTATAAATGGGAGTTGACTCGTTGGAATTTAACAATACAACATAGGGTTTCCAAGAACCTATAAGTGGAACCACCGACCTTTTGGTTAGCAGTCCAGTGCTTATCCTGTGCTATTTAACCATTTCAAGAGGTACCATATGATTAAGAACCTATGATAATGAGGGAAGAGGTCCACTAAGCTGTACTGAAGGCACTAGCAAAAAACAAGGGCCCTTTCAGCATACTTATTTAATCTGTATGCTGAGCAAATCATTTGAGAAGCTGGATTATATGAAAAAAAAATGTGGCATCAGGGTATGCAGATGGCACAACCGTACTGGCTGGAAGCAAAGAGAGCTTGAAGTACTGGTCAAGATCAAAGACTATAGCCTTTGATATGGGTTGCACCTCAAAGCAAAGAAAACAAAAATCCTCACAACTGGACCTAAAATAGCATTATAGTACATGGAGAAAAGATTGATGTTGTCAAAGACTTCATTTTGTTTGTATCTATAAAACACATTCATGGAAGCAGAGTCTAGAAATCAAACAATGTATTGCATTAGGCAAATCAGTGGCAAATAACTTCTTTAAAGTGTTAAAGAGCAAAGATGTCACTTTGAGAACTAAGGTATGCCTGACCTAAGCCATAGTATTTTCAGTCACCTCATTTACATGTGGAAGCTTAACAATAAATAAGGAATACCATAGATGAATCAATGCATTTGAATTAGATGTTATAGATGATTGGCAGTAGAACAAACAAATCTATCTTGGAAGCCTGCAGTACAGAGATAACGTTTCTTAGAAGCGAGGGTGGTGAGACTTCCATTTCTTGTACTTAGGACATGTTTCCTGGAGGGACTTGTTTTTGCAGAAGCACATCATGCTGGGTAAATTGTAGGTTAAAAAAAAGAAGACACCGCACAGGATGGACTGACATTGTGGAAGCAACAATGGGTTCAAAAATAACAATTGTGAGGATGGTGCAGGACCTGGCAGTGTTTCATTCTATTGTAGTAGTGTCGGTACTGACTAGATGGCATCTAACAACAACAACATGTTATTTCCATTTCCAGTTTTTATTGAAAATGCCTATGCATGAATAATTTCATTTATAAATATCAACACAGGGTTGGTATCTATGAGTTGGAGGTTAAAGATATCCTAACTGTTTGACCTCTCTGACATGCTATGCCCCTCCTTAGTCCTTGATAAGAGTCACCACTCCTCCATTTCCTTAAGTCCCAGCGTTCTGCAACATGCTGCATCAATCCACAAAACTTACAGTTATCAATAAGAATGGCTTACAAAATTGCCAGAAATGGTGGCTGGCAAGTCCCAAATCCACATTTCTGAGGTCAGTCTAGAAGAATCTTCTCACTTACATAGTCTCAGGAGCTGAGGAATCCAAATTGGCAGGTCAGATAGCAGGTTGTTGATGCATGAGACTCTGGCAGCTGGATAATCAGATGAAGTGATGGGCCAAAAGCCCTACGAACTGGATGTCAGACATCATGTGCCAGATGCAAGATCCAGGGAAAAGAGACAAGCTTTTTCAAAGCAGTCTTGGAAACTGTAGTCAGACATGCCCTCAAAGGAAACAAAGGCTGGTGACTTGAGTCATACCCTCTACTAAGGTAGGGGCATTCTTAATACTTAAATCCATCATGACCTTTACTCCTGGTTTGTTGTTGTTGTTAGGTGCCTTTGAGTCAATTTTGACTCTTAGCAATCAGTATAAGGTTTCCCAGGAGAAGCTGGCAAATTTGAATCGCTGACCTTGTGATCCAAACAGACCTTATTTCCAATACATTATCCTTCAGTGCCACTCCAATACTCTGTGTCCTTGTTGTTCTTGTTGTTATGTGCTGTTGAATCGGTTCCAACTAGTAATGACCCTATATAGGGTTTCTAAGGAGCGGCTGGTAAGCTTGAACTGCCAACCTTGCAGATTCAAGCCGACCTCCTTGCAATCCAGTGCATTAACTGATAGTGCCATACAAGGACTTCTGAGTACTCCTTAGCCCCACCTTAATCTTTACTCCTTTGCAACTGATTTCAAAATAGATCCATAATCACAGGCATAGTGGCTAAGATTTACGATATATCACAAAATGTAGAAATCTGGATAAAGGGCCATAATAAATAGATAATTATGTGCCCTGCAGCTTGCCATTCAGTTTTCCACAGAGGTTGCATCATTTTACAGCCCCATTATCAGTGTGTATGGAGGTTACAGTCTTTCCACACCCTTGCAAGCATTGCTGTTTTTTGTGTTTTTAAACTTTGTTGGCATGCGATTACATCTCATTGTTTTGATTTGTGTCTCTAATTGTTAATGATGATGAATTAATGTTTGTTGTCCACCTGAATGTCTTCCTTGTTGAAGTTTTTATTTATGTCAACTACCCAGTTTTAAAAGGAGCTCCGGTAGCATAGTGGTTATGAATTGGGCTGCTAACCTTAACGTCAGCAGTTCGAAACTACCAGCTGTTCTGCAGGAGAAAGATGAGGCTTTCTGCTCCCATAAAGATTTACAGCCTTGAAAACCCTGTAAAGGGTCGCTATGAGTTGGAACTGACTCCATGGCACACCACCACCACCCAGTTTTAAATTGGATTATTTGTCTTTTGGTGCAAAAGTGTTGAAATTTTCTATACATTTTAGAGATTACTGTTGTTAGGTGTCATTGAGTTGGTACTGACTAATACTGACCCTATCCACAACCGAACGAAACATCGTCTGGTCCTGGGCAAACCTCACAATCATTGCTACACTTGAGCCCATTGCTGTTGCCACTCATCAATCCATCTCATTGGGAATGTTCTTTTTATCCAACCCTCCCCTTTACCAAATATGACAATCTTCTCCATTGACTGGCCCCTACTACTAATATGTCCGAAGTATGAGAGACGAAGTCTCGCCATTCTGGCTTTCAAGGAACACTCTGGCTATACTTCTTCCAACACAGATCTGTTTGTTCTTTAGGCAGCCATGGTACTTTTAATATTGTCCTCCAGCACCATAACTCAGATGCATCAGTTCTTTTATGGTCTTCCTTATTCACTGTTTAACATTTGCATGCATATGAAGCTTTTGAAAATATCATGACTTGGGTCAGTTGCACCTTAGTCCTTAAACTGACATCTTTGTTCTTCAACACTGTAAAAAGGTCTAGTGCAGAAGATTTGTCTAATGCAATACATTATTTGTTTTCTTGATTGCTGTATCTTTGAGTGTTGATAGCTGATCCAAGCAAAATGAAGTTTTTATAACTTTAGTCTTTTCTCCATTTATATGGACATTGTTTACTAGTCCAGTGGTGAGGATTTTTGGTTTCTTTACACTGAGATGCCACCCATACCAAAGGCTGTGATCTTGGATCCTTGGTCAGTAAGTATTTTAAGTCCTTGGCTTTCAGCAGTTAAGGTTGTATCATCTGCATATCACAGGTTATCATCTGCATATCACAGGTTGTTAATGAGTCTTCCTCCAATCCTGATCCACGTGTTTTTTCATATAAGCCAGTTTCTCCAGGGGGAGGGGGGGTTATTTGCTCAGCATACAGGTTGAATAAATATAATGAAAGAATACAACCCTAGTGCACACATTTCTTAATTTTAAACCATTTGGTGTTCCTTTGTTCTGTTCAAACCACTGCCTCTTGGTCTCTGTATAAGTTCCTCATGAGCACAATCAAGTGTTCTGGCATACTCATATTTCGCAATGTTGTTCATAGCTTGTCATGATCCACACAATCAAAAAGCCTTTGCGTAGTCAATAAAACACAGGTAAGCATCTTTCTAGTATTCTCTGCTTTCAGCAACAATATCCCTCATTCCACATCCTCTTGTGAATCCAGCTTGAACCTCTGAAAGTTTTCTGTCAATGTATGGTTGCAAGCATTTTTGTATTATCTTTAGTAAAACTTGACTCACGTTGGATATCAATGATAATATCCACATTCCATTGGGTCACCTCTTTTTGGAATTGGCATAAATATAGACCTTTTCCAGTCAGTTGGCCAGGTAGTTGTCTTCCAAATTTCTTGGTATAGATGAGTGAGTGCCTCCAATACCATATCAGTTTGCTGAAGGATTTCAATTTGTATTCCATCTATTTCTGGTGGCTTGTTCTTTGCCAATGCCTTCAATGCACTTTTGAACTTCTTCCTTCTAGATTACTGATTTTTCATCATATGCTACTTCGTGTAATGGTTGAACATCAGCCATTTCTTTTTGGTACGATGACTTTGTGTATTCCTTCCATCCTATTTTGATGTTTTCTGCATCATTCAGCATTTTACCCATAGATTCCTTCAATATCACAAGTCAAGATTTGAGTTTTTTCTTTAGTTCCCTCAGCTTGAGAAATGCTGAGCCAGTTCTTCCATTTTGGTTTTTTAACTACAGGTCTTTGCACATTTGTTATAATATTTGACTTTGTCTTTTTGAGCTGACCTTTTACATTTTCTGTTCAGCTCTTGTACCTCCTCACTTTTGTCATTTGCTTTAGCATCTCTATGCTTGGGGAGTAAGTTTCAGAGTTTCTTCTGATATCCATTTTGGTCCTTTTCCTTCTATTTTGTCTTTTTAATGACCTTTTTTTTCCCCTTCCTGTATGATGTTTTTGATGTCATCCCACATCAAATACATCTAATGCATCAAATCTGTTTTTTAGATCATCTGTAAATTCAGTTAGGATATATTCAACATCATATTTTGTCTATCATGAGCTTGTTTTAATGTTTTTCACCTTCAGCCTTAACTTGCATATGAGCAATTGATGATCTGTTCCACAGTCTGTCCCTGGAGTTGTTTTGGCTGATGGTATGGAACTTTTCTACCATCTCTTTCCACAGATGTAGTCAATTTGATTTCTGCGTATTCCACCTGGTGAGGTCCATGTGTATAGTCATCTTTTATGTTGTTTAAAAAAGGCATTTGTAATGAAGAAGTCATTGTTCTTCCAAAATTCTATCATGCGATCACCAGCATCATTTCTATCACCAAGGCTGTATTTTCTGACTACTGATCCTCTTCTTTGTTTTCAACCTTTGCATTCCAATCACCAGCAATGATCAATACGTCTTGATTGCATGTTTCGCCAATATCAGACTGAAAAAGTTGATGTTGAACTCTTCAATTTCATCACCACTGGCTTTTGTGCTTGGGGCATACATTTAAATAATAGTGGTATGATCTGGTCTTCCAAATGTATATGTCTATTATCCTATCAGACAACTTTGTACATCAAGACAGATCTTGGTATGCTCTTTTTAATGATGAATGTGATGCCATTCCTCTTCAACTAGGAATACCATAGCATGTGATTGTCATCAAAATGGCCAATACACTTCTATTTCTGCTCACTAATGCCTAGGATATTGATGGTTATGCATTCCATTGTATGTTTTACATTTTCCAGTATTCTTAGATTTATACTTCATACATTCCATGTTCTTATTATCAGTGGGTGTTTACAGTAGTCTCTCTTCATTTTGAGTTGTGCTCCATCAGCAAATGGAGGTCTCTAAGGCCTTACTCCATTTGTGTTATCACAGCCAACTCTACTTTGAGGAAGCAGTTTTCCCCAAGTTGCATTTTCAGTGCCTTCCAACTTGATGGTCACTTCTTCTGGAACTTTACATGACCATATTCTTGTTATCTTTATATTTCTATATTCATGTTTCAATATTCTGGTGTTGACAGTGTTCTGATGCTGTTCATAAGGTTTTCAGTGACTAAATATTTGGAAGTTGTCCGTCTCTCCTTCTTCCTAGTTTGTCTTCTTCTGAAAGCTCAGTTGAAACCTATCTACTAAAGGTGACCCACTCGTCTATCAGTTTGTCATACTGTGGTGGCTTGCATGTTGTTGTGATTCTGGAAGCTATGCCATGGGTATTTTAAATACCAGCAGGATCACTGGTGGCATAGCTTCCAGAATCACAGCAACACAAGCCACCCCAGTACAATGAACTGACAGACAGTAGAAACATATGTGATGGGATTTCAAAAAGTTTGGAATTATTTTTTAATTCAATTTTTTCATGGAATTTTTGAAGTTCTTTTGTGCTTTCAATATAGTAATACACTTTAAAACTAGGTTTAACTGTTATAAAGTTTGAAAGCAATGGCATAGCACTGTAGGATAAACACTGGACCGAAAGGTCTGTTTTAACTGCAAGGTCGGCAGTTCAAACTTACCAGCTGATCCATTAAAACCCTATATAGGGTTGCAATGAGTTGGAACCAGCTTGACTGCACTTAACAAAAACAGCAACACTTCCTTTAATGAAGTCTTGGTGTGGTGTTATAGGATAAGCACTTGTTGTTGTTAAGTGCTGTCCGGTCAGCTCTGACCCATAGCGACTTTGTATAGGATTTCTGAGGAGTAGCTGGTGAGCTTGAACTGCCTACCTTGCAGTTCAATCGGCATTACAGTCTGGTGCATTAACCCACAGTGCCACATGTTCGAACTCACAACTGTGCCTTAGTAACCCTATACAGGGACCCTATGAGTCATAACCAACTCAATGGCATTTAATAACAACAACATTTCCTTAAATGAAAAGGAAAATTAAATTTCCTTTTTTTTAATTGCAAACTTTTATCTCTATCAATTATTTTTAAATTGTAGTCAGTGGATCAGCAGCATCAGCATTACTTAGGAACTTAATAGAAATGCAAATTTTTGGCTCCATCCAGATGTATAGAATTGGAAACTCTGGGGTATTTTAACTCTGGCTTTGAACTTGTTCAGACTGGTTCAGTCATGAGCAACAAAGAAAAATTGGAACAGACCAGCTTTCTTAAATTTGAGCGAGGTGGAAAGATAGTCAGAATGGAGAAAATAATCATTGAAGCACTGAAATTGTATACTTGTAAGTTGCATACTGAGCCCTTTCCAGAGCTTCATGTGGGCAATTAGATTATTGCCAGAACTATGGAGAGTTATACACATCTAAAGCACCAAGGTCTGCATTGTTTCTAAACAGAAGATTAAATTACTAGCAAGGTGTAGACTTGTAATTTTTTCCTGTTCTGTTCACCCACATTGCACGAATTTGAGTCTGTTCCGGTTTAGTTTTATCAACCATGATTGACCCAAGAAGAACCAATGCTAAGGCCTAGTTTTTTAACAAACCCTACTGTGCTGCTAATGGTAAGCTTGGTGGCTCAAACTGAACCAGTGGCTTCACAGTAGAAAACCTTAGCAAGATGCTTCCATAAAGACTACAACCTAGAAAACGTAATGGGGCAGTTCTACTCTGTCACTTGGGGTCAGTGTGATTCAAAATCAACTTCATGGCACTTAATAACAATGGGTGGATATTACATGTTAAAGGTTTAGAACACTGATTTATGTTACCAAATATCTAGCCAGTCCAATTTTCTCATGCTATGATCATATTTGATCGTTTTAGGGAAAAAGTAATACTTAGTTTGGATTACAAAATTCTTCCCAGCTTAGTTGTATGACCTAAACACATAATATCATATTTTACTTTTTAATTGGTTATTTATATGTGTTGTAGGATCCCTGGTGGTACAGTGTGTTAAGCATTGGACTGCTATATGAAAGGTCAGCAGTGCAAACCCACCAGCAGTTCCTAGAATGAAAGATGAAGCAGTCTGCTTCCTTTAAGATTTACTACTCCTTATTAGTTTTATGAAGCTATTCTCTGCCCTACAAAGTCACAGTGAGTCAGAATTGACTCAATGGTAGTGGGTTTTTGTAGTTTGTTTTTATTTGTATTTTAAAATATTCATTCTAGTATTCTTGGTGCAGTTAAAACACACATATGTGCGTGCGCGTGGGCGTGCGCAAACAGGCGGAGGTTTTAAAAAGTTTGTGAAAAATGGAATTCACTGATAATGACACTCTCCCAGGATATTTTTGAAGTTCCCTTGTACATATACTACTAAATTTGGTTGGATTAGATGTTAGTTTCTGTGTTTTTTGCTGTGGCAATTTGTAAGTATAGCCCTATGGTTTTCAATCTATACTCAACTTGTTGTTGTTGTTAAGTGTCAAGTCAGTTCCAACTCATAATGACCCTGAAGCTTTTTAAAACCTTTGTGGGAGCAAAAAGCCTCATCTTTCTCCTGTGAAGCAGCTGGTGGGCTCAAACTGTCGACCTTGTGGCTTGCAGTTCAATGCTTATTCTATGGAGCCATTATACTATCTACATTCACTGGAGGAGAATTGAAAGAAAAATTCTAAGACCTAAGCCTCATGCCCAGGGGATGGCAGTTTTTCAGACCTCTCATTTTTTAAAATGCTCCCTAGGTGATTATAATGTACAGCTAGAGTCAAGAATTACTAGACTGTGGCCATGTGTTCCAAGATTGACTGAAGACTGTATTAGTCAGGCAAAAAAAAAAAAAAAAAAGTATATAAGTCATTATGTTAAACAAATTGGCTTTTGTATATGTGTGATTAAAACAGAATTTGTTTTCTAATAGGTTATTGGTATTTTTGACTGGTGGACCACACTATTGATCATGTTTTATTTGACTTTTACTCTCAAGCCTTACTTACTCAAAGTGCAGTCTATGCACCAGAAGCATCCATGTCACAGGAGTGCATGTTAGGAATAATCATTTGGGGTCGTAACCCAGGATTACTGATTCAGAATTTGCATTTTCATAGTATCCTTACAGAATTTGTCTTCACATTAAAGTTTGAGAAATACTTCTTTATAAGATAAAGTTCAGGTGAATTCATTTCTCTTAATTTTTCCCACCATATTTTCTATTGAAATAAGAAAATAGAAAATGACTTAGCTACCTTTATGATCCAAAGAATGTCAATCTCATTAAGCCTAATCTTAAACCCATTTTCCAGTAAATTTTATAAATGTAAGGGATCTTCAAGAACATCCAATTTAAGAATCTCACCAGGCAAACAGAGTAATTAAGTGATATGGCCTAAACTGGAAGGGCTAGTAATCTAAGGATTCATAGATGCATGGCGTAGGAGGGGACTTAAAAAAGTTTGCAATGGAATTAGTCCATAGACTTTTTGAAGCCTCCTCATACCTTTCCTTAAAAGTGATTTTGATTGATATTGTTTTTAATAACTTAAACTACCTGAAATTTGAGCTAGCTGAAAAGGTGGTCTTAAGTTATCCAAATATGATCCAGATCCAAAAAAATAATAATGTTAAATATTTCAATCCTATATCAATCTGGACTCCTGGTGTGGCACTGTAGAATGAGCACTGAAATTCGAACCCACCAGTTTCTCTTCGGAAACTATGAGTCGGAACTTATGAGTCGGAACCAACTCTACAATACTTAACAACCACCACAAAAACACATCAAAGTTGGCCTTGGTAATATTTTACTAATACACTAATGTTTCAGATTAATTTGGAATTTGTGAGATTAAAATATGTGATAATGGGAGAGCATGTAATATAAATTTAAGGAAAATTGATAATTGAAATGTCCTTACAGAGTACTAAAATTCTATTCATATGCTTCTGAGAGCTGCAAGTACTTTGTAAAGAGTAATTAAAAAATTTTTTTTAATTGTGAACTGAATGATACTTTACATGGGAGAACATTGGCTTTACACCATTGTTTCTTTGCAATGATTACAATCTCTTCCGTGTATCATCATTCAAAAATATTTGCTTCCATTCCGTTATTTATTTATTTATTTATTTTTTTGTGAGGGGGGGGGCACGTGGGGAGATGTAAACAAATACACTCAATAATATATAATAATTTAAACTACCAAAGGGCACATTCTGCAAGCCTGCCCCTGGCCACCAGCACTCACTCTCTCCTTTCCATGAGTCCAGAGTCCTCAGCTGCTCCTGTAAAGAATACATTTTTTTTTCTTAAATGTTTTATTATGAATTATGTGATAGTTTACATGGGAGAACATTAGTTTGACATTCATTCTATCATATATCGTCTCATTGCCATGGTTACAATCCCCTCCATGCAATCCTTCCCCCATACCCCCTAGGTCTTCAGCACACAGTCGCTCTCCCTCTCTGGATCTAAAGTCTTCAGCTGCTCCATCGCTCCACATCCTCATCTCTGGCTGCATTTCAGGCATCACAGCTTCTCTGGGTAGGGTCCCCTCTCTGCTCTTCTCCCTTGATGGTCCTAGGGACCTCCGCTCCTAGACTGAAAAGTTAATCACTCCCCTCCTTGCTATAAAACTTCTACCTTTACATTTCCAACCCTCACAATCAGTCCTGATAACAATTATTCACTATTGTATCACAAGAGACCCGTCCGCATTTCATTGCATCAGCCCCGCCTAGTCAGATTGAATACTAGTCACTGGAGATTCTACCTTCCTCCATGCCCTCTGGAACTAGGTTCCCTCTTGAACGCTTGTAAGCCAGTCACTTCTTGCCTTTGTAGTGCCCCCCCCCCCACACCTCCCATTTTGGGTAGCCAATGTCCACGTTCCCATCCCTGTCTACTCTGTGTGTGGAGGGGGTGGGAATGATCCTTGCAGTAAGGATTTGTTTCCTCTTCTGAGCTACTGCATCCATAGGTGTAGTCCAAGTTCATCAAATTGTATCAGATTACTCTTTTTTTTCCTCTTCTTTCTTCTTCTGGTTGAGCTCTGATCATCCAGTCTCTGAAACCAGGATAAGTGGGTTTTATCTGCAAGTGTGGGTGTTCTTATGCATATGCCCTCTCTTCTTATCAGCTGGACGCTTAACTCTCCACTCTAGTCCTCTGTGGCTATGTCACTGACTCTGGGCCCAAGAGTCCCCAGGTCTTGCCACACTACTGGCCAACCAGGTCTTCACCCGGTGAACCTCCTTTCTTTCGATTAGTACCTGAGCACAAACTGTTCGCACCACCGTTTCTGACTCATGGCAACCTTAAGTGTTAGCATAGACCTGTACCTTATAGGGTTTCACTAGGTGCTGAATTGGAATCCTGGGATGAATGAATGAATCTTTATATCTTTTCATACTGAAGGGATACAAAATTTAGAGAAGTTATAATCAGGAGAAAGAATGTTAGAAAAGGACACTTACAATTTACAGCTCAAACATGGTAAATGAATAGAAGTTGTTGTTATTAGGTGCCATCGAGTCGGTACCGACTCATAGCGACCTTGTGCACAGCAGAATGAAACACTGCCCTATCCTGGGCCAACCTCACTACTGTTGCTATGCTTGAGTCCATCGATGCTGCCACTTGGCCAATCCATCTCATTGGGGGTCTTCCTCTTTTGCTCTTACCTTCCACCTTACCAAACATGATAACCTTCTCCAGTGACTTGTCCCTCCTGACAAAATGTCTGCAGTATGAAAGACAGAGTACCTGGACCAAGAGGCAGTTGTGCTTTATTGACTATGCAAAGGCTTTCAATTGTGTGGATCATGACAAGCAAGGGACAACATTGTGAAGTATGAGTATTCCAGAACACTTAATTGTGCTCATGAGTAATCTGTACATGGACCAAGAGGCAGTTGTTCAAATAGAACATGGGAACATTGACTGCTTTAAAATGAAGAAAGTTGTGCGACAGGGTTGTATTCTTTCACCATACTCATTCAACCAGTATGCTGAGCAAATAATCTGAGAAACTGGGTTATATGAAGAAAAATGTGTCATCAGAATTGGAGGAAGACTCATTAACAACCTGAGATATGCAGGTGATACAACCTTGCTTGCTGAAAGTGAAAGAGCAAAGATGTCATCTTAAAGACTAAGTTGCACCTGACCCTAGCTGTGGTGTTTTCAGTAACCTAATATGAATGCGAAAGCTGGACAGTGAATAAGGAAGACAATAGAAGAATTGATGCTTTTGAGTTATGGTGTTGGAGGAGAATATTGAAAGTACCATGGGCGGCCAAAAGAATAGAAGAGGTAGTCATAAAACATGTTTTCTTAGAGTGGTTAATTGAGGTGCATTTGTTCCACCTGAATGTTATTGTTGTTGTTGTTAGGTGCCATCAAACCAGTACTGACTCATAGCGACCTTATGCACAGCAGAACAAAACTCGGCCCGATCCTAGGCCAATCTCACTACTGTTGCTGCGCTTGAGTCCATTGACGCTGTACTTGGCCAATCCATCTCATTGGGGATCGTCCTCTTTTTCTCTGACCCTCTACCTTACCAAACATGATATCCTTCTCCAGTGACTGGTCCCTCCTGATAATATGTCCGAAGTATGAGAGATGAAGTTTGGCCATTCTGACCTCCAAGGAGCCCTCTGGCTGCACTTCTTCCACACGGATTTCTTGGTTCTTTTGGCAGCCAGTGGCGCTTTCAATAGTCACCATAACTGAAAAGCATCAATTCTTCTACGGTCTTCCTTATTTACTGTCCAGCTTTCACATGCATATGATATTCTTTGCTTTCAGCCAAGATCCATCGAATATCAGCAATGATATCCCTCGTTCCGTGGCCTCTTCTGAATCCGGCTTGAACCTCTGGGAGTTCTCTATCAATGTATGTTTGCAGCCATTTCTGTATTATGTTTAGTAAAACTTTACTCGCTTGAGATATCAAAGAGATTGTCCGATGATTTCTGCTTTCCGTTGGGTCATGTCTCTTTGGTATGGGCACAAATATGCATCTCTTCCAATCAGTCTGCCAGATAGTTGTCTTCCAGATTTCTTGGTAGAGATGAGTGAGTGCCTCCTGTGCTGCCTCACTTTCTTGAAAGGTTTCAGGTTTTGTTCCATCAATTCTTGGTGCCTTGTTCTTTGCTAATTCCTTTAGTGAACTTTGGACTGCCTCCTTCGATATCATTGGTTCTTGATCATATGCTACCTCTTGAAATGGTTGAACATGAACCATTTCTTTTTCGTACAGTGACTGTGTATTCCTTCCATCTTCTCAAGATGCTTTCTGCATTATTCAATAATTTGCCCAGAGAATCCTTCAACAAGGAAAGTTGAATCACAATTACATTAATTTATTCAATTATCATAACACAGCAACCAAATTTTACCAAAATGCTTCTCCTAATGGTTTCTTAAATTGTTGAGGGAGACAGAATAATAGATTAAAAAAATAAAACGAATTTATTCAAAAACACTAGTAATGATGCTTAATTATTATTTGCTTTCCTGGATTTCTTTTTAAAAATTTACTTTGCTGGATGATGTTTTATAAAGCTTACTTGAAAGGTGCTTTGAAGAGAGATGAGGTTACCCTAACAATATTTGATATAGTACCATGGATGACCTCTGGTCGTGGTTATGATTGATATATTCACTCATGTTTTTGCAATCTACATTCTGCCAAATGCCAGGGAAGCATAAAAATACTGAAAAAATTTAGTTGTTCAGCTAGCCAGACTATATTACTTGATTTGAGGACTCAATGTACCAGGCTTTTTTTTTTTCCCTGAAATAGCCCAATTCACCTTGTATTGAATGATTTTAATTTTGTCATTAGTCCTTATTCTATTTTTCCTTTAATTTGGAAAGCTTTGATTAATTCTTACTTACAATGACAGATTATGAATCACTGAACTGCCTGCTGAAATGGCAGGCTGTCAAAAACAGATTTATTTCATGAATTTAATGTGCTTGTCATCTTTTTCCTGTGTGGTTCTTCCTCCTGACTGGTTTCCATTTTAGAGTTACTAATGAATTAACCTTGACAAGGAATAAATCAGAAAAGCTATTCCTTGTGGCCGCCAAAGGTGATTCCCCCACTGTTTTTGTTTTGTCTTGTTTAAGTAAGTAGATGCAATAGCATTTTCAAATAGAGTTTCCAGAAGGTCTATATGGAGTTAGACCAAGTGGGAAAAAGAAGGCATATATATCTAAGTCCATATTTCATCTTTAGAAAAATTTCAACAATTATAGTGCTCCTTCATCAGATTTCATCATCTCTTAACTATCACAGCTCTGGTAATACAGTGAATTAAATGTTGGGCTGCTGATTGCATGGTCAGCAGTTCAAACCCATCAGTTGATCCCAGGGAGAAAGATGAGACTGTCTACACCTGTAAATATTGACAATCTCAGGCACCCTATGGAATAGTCCAACCTAGTCCTATAGGGTTGCTAAGATTGGAATTGACTTGACAGAAGTGAGTTTGACTTGGTGAGGTCTAACCATTTATACCAAGGAACTTGAAGAACATAGCAAATCTTTTTACCCCCTTGTGGCTGTTAGGGTTTTAAATTTTCCTTTGGCCTGACAGGGAGAATTTTTTTAAAGGATGTGTTTTGGACATGGGAAATTTAAGTCAAGTGCTACTAAAAATCCTTTTTTTCCTACATTGATCCACACTTAAATGTTAAATGGACTCCTGGTGTGGCGTTAATGCACAGGACTGCAAAGTCAGTTTTAACTGCAAAGTTTTAAGTTTCAAGCTCACCAGCTGCTCCTTGGAAAACCTATACAGGGTCGCTATGGGTCAGAACTGACTTGATGCCACTCAACAACAATAACAAATGTTAAGTGGCTTTCATATAGTGAGGGGAGGGCACATGTATTAAATATCATATTGTTTCCTGTATTAAATACAAACATAGAAGTCAATTTTTAATATAAAGAAAAAATGATGGATAGATATAGAAAAATTTATTTGAAATTTCTTTAATGTGGGGCATGATGTACAATAAAATAGTCACAGTATCACAGAAATCAGGAGAGAATTTGAAGAAGGAAAGGTAAGTAAGTGCTGGAAAAAGGAAAATTTCTGAACATTAGGAGGTATTTAGTGCTATTACCAAAGAGCATTTGGGCAAAGTTATGATTGAGTCAAAGACTGACTGTAATCATTTGGGGATGAAATGGAACCCAGAAAGCCGACTGATGTTTTAACAGTGAGTTAGACTCTAGATCAAGGGACATATTGGAATGAAGGAGTGGGTAGAAAATGTATGTGTATTTGGTAGTAAGCATCAAAAATCTGAATAGGAAAAGGAAACAAAATTACTCAGTTTGACAATCCAAATTAACCATTGATCTTAGTTTAATATTTTACTTTATTAAATATTTTACTTTGATAATCATATTTGATTTATACAGGTAATACCTTTTGTTACAAACATCTGGCTTATATACAACCTGTGGTTATGACTCAGCCCCTGTAAAGCCTATTACAAGAATGGTGTGGGGGTGGTATATTACCTCCACTGATATTGTAAGAGGAAAATTGAATGAAAATCATCAGCCCCAGGCTGATTCCTATGAGATGGAGGTCAGACATGCCTCCAGTCTCATCTTTTGCTTAGCAATTTTGACACCAACCATCCATCCCACAGCACTTCTCCACTGGGTTTGATAATCCCTCGCAGTTGCCACATAGAACTAACAGACTACACTATTATGGGGATTATTAGGGTAGTTAACGGGATAAAAGATATTCAGGCTACAATTCTTCAAGCTAAGCACATTTCTCTCTGCTTCTTGGTTTCTGCCCTGCAAAAAAAAGTTCTTTTCCTGTTACAGATAAATGCTCAAATGGCAAACTACTCCAATGTAAGCCTTTGGCCTGAAGTTGCTCAGCACTAGCTCCATGAGTGAACAAATTTATTGATCCTCTGATTAAGTGCCAGCAGGCAGTGCACTCAATCAATGAGCTAGCTTCCTTCCCCAAAACACAGCTTTACTTGATTTGTAGGCCAGTAAGTCCACTGTACTCACTGTTGTGCTCTGTCTCTTAGTTCTGCTGCTGCTGCTGCTTTGGTATCATAGCTTTCTCCTGAATCTAGAAGTTCAGTACAGAGATTTCTGGGTCCAAAAGATTCACTCCACTCCTGGCTCTTCTTTCTCCATGGGCATGAGATTCCTCCACTCTTGCTTCTAAGATGGCTCTTTTCAAACCTAAAGAGATGGCAAAGATGAACAATCCCTCATTAGAGTCCCATACATATAGGTTACACTTCAATGTAAAGAAGTAAAAAATCCTCACTATTGGACCAATAAATAACTTCATGATAAATGGAGAAAAAGATTAAAGTTGTCAAAGACTTCATTTTGCATGAATCCATAGTCAACAGTCATGGAAGTAGCAGTTAAGAAATCAAGGGTTATACTGCATTAAGCAAATCTGCTGCAAAAGACCTTTGTAAAGTGTTAAAGAGCAAAGATGTCAGTTTGAGGACTGAGGTGAGCCTGACCGAGGTATAGTATTTTCCATCTCTTCAGAAAATTGATGCATTTTAAGTACGGTGTTGAAAAAGATATTTAAAGTACCATGGATTGCCAGGATCAAGATACTCAGGAAAAAATACAGCCAGAATGCTCTTTGGAAGCCAGGATATACTTCAAGTCTCATACTTTGAACAAGTTATTAGCAAGAACCAGTCCCTGGAGAAAGACATCATGCTTGGTAAAGTAGAGAGTCAGTGAAAAGGAGGAAGATCCTTAAATGAGATGGATTGATGCAGTGGCTGCAACAATGGGCTCAAACATTCCTACAGTTATGAGAATGGTGCAGGACTGGGCAGTGTTTTGTTCTCTTGTGCATAGGGTCACTTGGAGTTAGAGCTGACTGGAGGGCACCTAGTAACAATTGTAATTTTTTATGTAAGAGAGTTGCATCAGCTTTGCATTTTATGAAAATGTTCCTGGAGAGGTCTAGGTTGTGTTCAAAGAGTTCAGTTAGTAGGTAGCTGTAATCTATGCAGAAGATGATGGAAATTTCGGTTTGAATAATGGTGGAAGACATGTGGCAAGTTGGACACATTTCTAGAGGATACCTTGGTTGTGGGTAGAGTGTCTTGGTGATGGCAGGAGATGTCAAAGATGACGCTGAAAATAATGGACTCTGTTAATCCTCAGTGTTGTGAAATTTTACTAGCATGCATATAGTGAAAATCTTTATTCGTCCTTCTCTGTATTATTTGGTCCCTTTTAGTCCTTAGACATTTTATTTTTCTTTCAGTCTTACAGAAATTGTATTCTATTGGCTCGTTTAGTTCTTTTTGTTGTTGTTGTTAAGTGCCGTGGAGTCGGTTCTGACTCATAGAGACCCTGTACAGGGTTTCAGAGGCTGTAAATCTTTGCGGGAGCAGAACGCCTCATCCTTCTCCCATGGAACAGCTGGTAGTTTCGAACTGGTGATCTTGTGGTTCACAGCCCGATTTGTAACCACTACGCTACCAGAGCTCCTTTTAGTTCTTTTTAGTAATGTTTTATTTTATTTTCCCTGATATTTTCTGTCTATCTTTTTGGTGTTTATCCTTGGAAGCCACGATGGCCAGACTTCATCTCTCTTGTTTCAGACATGTTGTCATGAGGGACCAGTCATTGCAGAAGGATACCATGTTTAGTAACATGGAGGGTCAGAGATAAAAAAGGGGAAGACCCCCAATGGGGTGGATTGGCACAGTGGTAGAAGCAATGGGGATCAGGTATAGATTGTGAGGTTGGCACAGGACCAATGTTTCGCTCTGTTGTACATAGGGTCACTATGAGCCAGTACTGCCTCAGTGGCACCTACCAGCAACAACAACAACACATGCAGATTCTTCGATATTTCTATCATTTATTCAATGATGATTTTTTATAATCATTTTGAATTTTCAAGTATTTATTGTTTTTGCTCTTTTTCAAAAAAGTTTTTGTTCCTGTTTTTTTCTTAGGGGAGGGGTTCTTTTTGATTTTATCATTTTAATTTTGTTCTATGGATATAAAATTATCTCAAGGGAATTCCTATGGAATTTGTTAAAACTCTTTTTCCCTACCCTAATTATCTTTTTTATTTCTTTTCCTTTAGAGTTATATGTACTCTCTCCCCAACCCACGACCACTGTTGATTCTTCTATTGCTTATTGTTGGTTTCCTTTGAATGTTGGTGAACTAAGTTAAGTAGTATGAATAGTATGAATGCTTTGATTTTTCTCTCTTTTCTGTATATGAATGTACGCCTTTTGCCCAGCAAGCCTTGTGATTAACTGGGAGGTTGAGCTCAAATTACATGTATGGGAGTGGTATGTTAAATGACCAATACCTTTCCTTTAGAGAGTGCAGATGAGAAACTGTATCCCCTTCCCATGTGTCTAATCCTTCTTCAGGGAGCTTTTTCACTTTATGTAGAGAACTGATCTGCTTTTTAACTTTTGGAGTAAATGAAGCTACCACTGATTTGCATATGCTGGCGTAAAAGGATGATGTGGTGGATGGGGCAGATTGGTAGAGCTTCTCCTTAGAGCATTCTTCCTTTTGAATTCTAGCTTGTGTCACCTACTCTTTCTCTTCAGTTCGTTCTAAGCCTTTCTGAAAGCACTTTTTATATCTGCAGTAGGCTACCGTTTGTTCTGTGTCATACCTTGCCCCACTTCCTTTTATCTCTCTTAATAAGGTATTTTCAGCTACTTTCTAGAAATCTGACAAAACTCCAATTCATTGATGACTGTAGCAGTACTGCTGACACCCCAGTTCCCCAAGCAAATTTTCATAGGTATTATGAATGCTTTCCCTTTCCCGTTTTAAACTATCATTTCCAGTGGTATTTGGGAGGAAGGGAATGGAGACAATTGTGTTCAATCTGCCATCTTGAAATGTAAACCTCTGTGCTACCTATGATCTAAACTTCCCTAAAATACTTCAAATGATCATATGACAAAATCTAATATTTGTATGGGTGAATGTCTATACATTTAGTAGTATTTCTTTATTTATGTATCTATATATACAGTTCTTGTATCTCCAGGAAAGCCTTGTTATATTTCTTTGTTGTTTTGTTGTTAAATGCTGTCGGGTCAATACCAACTCATAGTGACCCTGTATAGTGATCACGACGAGCAGCTGGTGGATTTGAACAGCTGACCTTGTGGTTCAAACCAATCTTGTGGCCCAGTGTTTATCTTATAGCAGGCACCACATGAGTATATTTCTAATTTAGGCCAGAAAAATTTCTCTTAGATTCTTTTACTTTTTTTCCCCATTTTATTGTGATTATGACATTTTCTTTTTAAATATTTTATCATGTTTTTTATTAGTAACTCATGTCCACTGCAAATTATTTTATAAATAGATAAAAAACATTAAATTAAAATCTCCTATAACTGCTGCTACTTAGGGGAACCCATTATGTTTAGGTGCCAAGCATTCCTACATGTGTATTCCTACATTTACCTTTTCAAAGTGTAGTTATTGCTGTTCGATGCCCTCAAGTGGGTTCTGATTCATAGGGATCCTGTGGATAAAAGAATGAAACACTCCTGGTCCAATGCCATTCTCACAATTGGTGCTTTGTTTGATACCATTGTTGCAGGCACAATGTCAATCTGTCTCATTAAATGTCTTCCTCTTTTTCAGTGACCAAGTGTGATGTCCTTGGTTCCTCCTGATAGCTTGCCCAAAGTATGTAAGATAAAGTCTTGTCATCCTTGATTTCAAGTAGCATCCTGACTGTACTTCTTCCAAAACATTTATTTTTCTGCCAGTCCATGGCATATTTAGTGTTCTTCACCAACACTATAATTCATAGGCATCCGTTTTTCTTTGATCTTCCATATTTATTATCCAGCTTTCATATGCATGTAAGGTAATTGAAAATACCATAACTTGGATCAGATGAACCTTCATTCTCAGAGTGGCATCTGCTCTTTAACATTTTTGTTGTTGTTGTGGTTATGTGCCGTGGAGTCGGTTCCAACTCATAGCGACCCTACACAGGGTTTCCGAGGCTGTAAATCTTTATGGGAGCAGACCGCCTCATCTTTTTCTCGCGGAACCGCTAGTAGTTTCAAACTGCTGACCTTGTGGCTCGCAGACCGATTCTAACACTTTATAAAGAGGTATTTTTCTTTTCTCTCCTCTTCCAATGGATTATAAGCTTCATAACACAGATTCCCAGCCACCTCATTTCTGACTAATTCCCAATGTCTTATTGAATAACTAAACGAATTAATACATGACTCAAATAGTTATTTCTGATAGATAGAATCTGTATTTGTGTGTATTTGTAAGTTGTAACTGGGGAGTAGACCTTTACGAATTAATACATGACTCAAATAGTTATTTCTGATAGATAGAATCTGTATTTGTGTGTATTTGTAAGTTGTAACTGGGGAGTAGACCTTTCTTATTGATTTGACTTGATTTCAATTGATCCATTGGAGTTTTCTAGAAAGAGAATCTTATTATTTTCAATAAATCTTAATTTCCTTCTCTATTTTCCAATTTTTGTTGTTGTCGTGTGCCACTAAGTCTTTTCCAATACATAGCAACCCTATATGACAGAATAGGCCTGCCCCATGGGTTTCTTAAACTATTTCCTTCAAGAGAACAGATTAGCAGGTCTTTCTCCCATGGAGTGGCCAATAGGTTTGACCCTTCAACCTTTTTGTAACAGGTAGGTTCTTAGCTGTTGCACTAGAACCTCTTTTCTATCTTTACAGGTCATTTGTTTTCTCTTACATTAGCTATGGCATTCAGAATAATATTTAGTAACAGAAATCGTATGAAAATTCTTAAGTTTGTCACCAAACTTTCTGGGTTTGAAAAATCACTTATACGGGTTGTTGTTGTAGTGATGTACCGTCAAGTCGGTTCCGACCCATAACACTGTATAGGGTTTCCAAGGAGCAGCGGTGAGCTTGAACCACTGACCTTGCAGTTCAAATGGCTTTGCAGTCTGGCTCATTAACCCACAGCGCCACACCAGGATTCCTGCATTTGTTGACTGATATGTTGGATGATACTGCTCTTAAAGTCTTTTTTTGTTTGTTTGTTTCCCTTGTGATATGGGTAAACGTTTACAGAGAAATTGGTTTTCCATTCAACCATTCATACTAATTTTGGTTTGTGATATGTATGGCAACTCCCACAATATAAACAGCACTTTTCCCACTTTTTGCTTGTGCTTACCATTTCCTTTTTCTTTAAGTTTTTATTGTGAGGTTTACATGGGAGAACATCAGCTTTACACTCATCCTATTGTATATCGTTTCATTGGAATGATTATAATCCCCTCCATGCATCGTGACATAACCGAAGGGTACTTCACACAGGGCCGCCCTCCGGCTGCCAGCACACAGCCCTTCTCCCTCCTTGAGTCCAGTGTCCCCAGCTGCTCCATGTGTCCACGTCATCGTCTCTGTCTCCATACCTAGCTTCACTGCCTGTCTGGGTAGGGACACGCTCTCCATTCTTCTCACTTGATGGTTCCAGGGATCTCTGCTCTTGGGCTGCAAAATCAATCATTCTCTTCCTTTTGTCAAAAACATCTATCTCTATATTTCCTAGCTTCACAGTCAGTCCTGATGGCAATTATTCACTATTGTACCACAAGAGTCTGATCCCCATTTACTTTTGCCTGCCCAGTTCCAATGGATTGGAAATCATTCAGTGGTGATTCCACCTTCCCCCGCACCATCTGGAACTAGGCTGCCTCTTGAAAGTTTGTAAGCCAGTCACTGCTTTCCTTTATAGCCCACCCCCACCCCATTTTGGTAGCCATTGTCTAAGTTTATTGCCCATCCCTGTCAACCCGGTGTACCGAGAAGGTGGGAGTGATCCTCACTGTAAAGATTTGTTCCTTTTTTGAGCTACTACATCCATAGGTATAAGGAGCTCTGGTAGAGTAGTGGTTACGAATTGGGCTGCGAACCTTAAGGTCAGCGGTTCGAAACTACCAGCTGCTCTGCGGGAGAAAGATGAGGATTTCTACTCTGGTAAAGATTTACACCCTCGGAAACCCTGTACAGGGTTGCTATGGGTCGGAACCGACTCGACGGCACTTAACAACAACAACAACAACATCCATAGGTATAGGTAAAGTTCATCAAATTTTAGCAGGTTACTTTTTTTTTTTTTCCCTCTTCTTTCTTCTTCTAGTCGAGTTCTGATCATCCAGCCATTGAAGCCAGGTCAAGTGGGTATACTATCTGCAAGTATGGGTGTTCTTGTGAATTTCCCCTCACTTCATATCAGCTGGACACTTCACTCTCCGCTTTAGTCCTCTTGTGGCCAGCCATGTCACTATCTCTGGGCCCAGGAGTCCCCAGGTCTTGTCATACTGCTGACCATCCAGGTCTCCACCTGGGTTCACAGGGGTCTATTGAATGTGTTCAGGCTTAGCTCACAACTTCATTGCTGTTTTCTTCCTCTTTCCACATGCCTGACCACATGCCTGCTCATGTATTCCCTTTGACTCTCAGTCTTGGAAGGGGGTTTACTCTGAGGGGTCCCAACCACTTGCCTTGATGGCTCCCGAGCTAACAACTTACTTGTTCTTGTAGTAATCAATGAGATTGCCATTATTGTTTCAGATTTTTTCTGCGAGCCTTTCTTTCATGAAGAATCTTCTGTTCTTCTAGCTACTCCAGGCTGGTCTACTTGTCCTTTCCAGTGGAAATTTCCTACCTCAGTCGGTTCTGCATGGGGTTCTGGATTCCACCTATGGTCTTGTGCAATGTAAAGGCTCCATAGGAAGCCTCTTTCACTGGGCAACTTCTAGCTCCCTTTAAGATATTCCAATCAGTTGTAGGCTGAAGATGGATTTACAAGCTTTCTGTAGTGATGTTTCTGGCTTTCCTACCCCCTCCCCTCCCCGCCGCCCCCACAAGTGTCTATTTTACAATGGTAAGCAAGGGAAACAAAGATTCAAAAGATAGCCGAGCATCTTAACATTATTCCCCTCTTTTACTCCTTCAAACTATGCCTCAATCCCTGTATCCTGAAGCCCTATTGTTCCAAGGTAGTACATACATCGTCATTTACCTCTGTCCCACTTAGCCCATGTGAACCTGCCTATCTGTGCTCCCATCAGCCTTGTTCTTCCATTCTCCTCTCTCTTCTTGTGTATTGCCCCACCACTCCACCCCTTGTACCCAAGCTATCCTGTGTCTATTCCATACCATGTGCTCTATCTTCCCCTCCGTCCCTCCCCTCCTCTCATCCCATACATCCTGGTGATCAGCAAATATATATATATATAATATGCCCCCCCTTTTAGTGTGGGTTCTTTTTCTTAGTCTTTTACAACAATGGTCCTATGCAATATTTCTCCTTTTGTGACTGACTGATTTCATTCAGCATAATGTCCTCAAGGTTCATCCATGTTAATGTGGTGCCTTTCAGCTTCCTTGTTGTTCTTCAAAGTAGCATAATATTTCATTTTGTGTATGTACCACAGTTTGTTTATCCGTTCTTCAATTGATGGGCACTTATACAGTCTCCATCTTTTTACTGTTGTAAATAGTGCTGCTATGAACATTGTTGTGCATATATCTCATATTTTGGCTGTATTTCTTGTGGGTAAATACCAAGTAGAGGAATTGCTGGGTCATAAGGTATTTGTATTTGCAACAGTCTGAGGAAGTGCCATATTGCTTACCAGAGTGGTTGGACCATTTTGCAATCCCACCAGCAATGTAAGAGGGTCCCCATCTCTCTGCATCTTTACAAGCATTTATTGTCCTCTACTTTTTTGATGTTTCCTGTTATTGCTGGTGTGATGATATCTCATTGTTGTTTTGATTTACATATCTCTAATGGCTAGTGACCGTGAACATTTCTTCATATGTTTGTTGGCTGCCTAGATCTCCTCCTAGATGAGGTGTCTGTTCATGTCCTGTGCCCATTTTTTAATTGGATTATTTGTCTTTTTCTTGTAGAGGTGTTGTAGTTTCCTATATATTTTAGAAATGAGTCCCATGTCTGATGTGTCATTGCAAAAGATT
>NW_006408706.1:5062035-5063356 GCF_000296735.1 Chrysochloris asiatica
TTTACTTTATCAGAGATTAGAATTGCCACTGCTACTTGTTTATTGTTGCAGTAGGTTGGTATGTTTTTTTCCATCCTTAAACTTTTAGTTTGTTTTTGTCTTTGTGTGTAAGGTGTGTCTCTTGCAGGCAGCATATTGAAGGGTCTTGCTTTCTTATCCAATCTGCCACTCTCTCTTCACTGGTGCATTCAATCCATTGACATTCAATGTAATTGTTGTTAGGCATGAATTAAAATTGCTGGCATCATATTAATTTTTTGGTACTGCTGTTCATTCCTTTCTTCTGTATGCGTTCTCATGCTGAGTTTGTGTTTATTGTGCTAATTTTTGTTGGGTTCTTATTAGTTTTTATGTTTACTTGGACGTTCATTTTCATAGTAAGTTGTAAAGTACTAAGTTTCTTTGGGGTTACCTTATAGTCACTTTTCTCTCCATTTATTAGACTCTGTTGTATCTTGTAGTCTACCTGACCTCCTCGCCACTTGGATCTCTGTACCTACATTTTTCCCTTCTTTGACGTTGATATTATTTTGATCTTCGGTTGACCTCCCAGATCATTTGAAATTTATGTTGTTGTTTTGTTCTGTTCTGAACTCTGCTATCTGTTGGCTGAGTTCCAGGTGGTGTTGCCATACCTGTCATTCTCTGGTTGTTTTCTGTTCTTGCTGGTTTTCAGTACAAAGAACTTCCTTCAGGATGTTTTGAATTGCAGGATTGGTTTAAACAAACTGTCTTAGATTCTTCTTATCCTGGAATGTTTTGATTGGACCATTGTATTTATTTGACAGTTTTGCTGGATAGACGATTCCTGGTTGGCTGTTTTTTTTTTTTGTTTTGTTTTTGTTTTTAGGTTTTTTTTTAATGTCTCCCCATTGCCTTCTTTCCTGCCTGGTTTCTGCTGAGAAGTCAGAGCTTCATCTGATTTTCTTGCCTTTGTAAGTGATACTTTCTTTTTTCCTGGCTGTTTTTAGGATTCTCTCCTTGTCTTTGATTTTGGAGAGCTTGATTATTATATGTCTTGGTGACTTTCTTTTGGGTTCTATCCTTCCTGAGGCACATTCAGCTTCTTGAATGCTTATCTTCTTCTCTTTCAAGATGTTAGGGAAATTTTCTTCCAGAAGCTCTTCAACTATCTCCTTTTTGGACTTGTCTGATTCTTCCTCTTCTGGAATGCTAATAATTCTTAAGTTGTTCCTTTTCATGTTATCCAGCATGAACCTTAGACTCTCTTTAGATTATTTTATACTTTTTTTCTGCTTATTCTTCTATCTTAGCAGTATTGAGAGATTGTCTTCCAGCTCGCCATTTCTGGCTTCCATTT
>NW_006408706.1:5064103-5068569 GCF_000296735.1 Chrysochloris asiatica
AATTAAAAAAAAAACCCACAAAATAAAACAGGAATCAATCAACATGTATCTTAGAAGTCCTTCCAAGAGTCTCAGAACTCAACAGCCATGGAGGCTGCCACCGTGTCTTCTTTGCTCAGCCTGCAGCTCATTTAAGGCTCATTAGATGACTTGTGTTCTAGGGTTTTACCATTAGACTTGTTCCGCCAAATCCAAGATCCTGAATTTATCCAAATTATAGAAACATGCTTTCACCACCCATCCACCAAAGTACCTCCCATTCAGATCCACAACAGCTTATTTGCAGATTCAACCCTCTCAGATTCTAAAAATATTCGTACTGCTTCATCATCAGGGGCACCAGGAATTTCAAATATTCCGCATTTTTCAACTTTCCCATATTTTTCACATTCTTCATTGATTTCAACTTCCAGGTCTTCATCTACATCTCCTGCACCAACCATATTCCTTAGTAGGACCACTTTAGTAGGACACTTAAATATTTCAGTTAATGGATTTGAATCTAATTTTTTGGATGCATCTTTCTCAGTAGCAACCCCAATAACGATCTTGTCTCCTCGCTTGCTTGTTTTTTCTTCTGACAGTGCAGTGCTCAGCCCTTGTTCATGCTTCCCAAGACCTTGACCTTCTCGGAAGCTGTACTTCTGCATGATTTTATGTGCTACTGTGCTACCCATGTTAGCAAGGAAGGAGTTACTAGGCCCGGTTGGAGAGCTCGGCCTATCTTGTTCATCATATACTGGGGGAGGAATAGCAGCTTTGGAAGACTGTGATCAAGGTCTCGAATCCTCTTCATAGGGAAAATCTCGGGGTAGTTCTTTGTCTTTTTCTACAAGAGAAGTGGGTGACGCAATAGCAGCTCCGCCCATACTTCTTTTCCTCCTCTCTAGCTCATAATCTTCATCTTCATCAGAATCTGGATCCAGTCGCCTTGAAAATCCACTAGCTTCATGTCTGTCTTTACACTGCTTTTCTCTTTCTTCTATTTCTTTCTGTTGTTCCAGTTCCCGCTGTGTTTGTCATTCCTCTCTTTGGCGCTTTACTACTTTCTCATAATCATTAGGAAACATAGGATCATATTAATCAGCCAAGGGAATCAAAACTTCTCCCGCAGAAAATCCACTAGGAACAGGATCCTTTAGGCCAGCTGCCACGTGAGGTGGTGTGTCCACAATTTTCCGGTCGTCTGAAGAGCCGCCTCGTTTCACGTCAATGACTGGGGCAAGGACTGTGCTTTGCTTTGTCCTTTGGTTCTTAGCTTGAGTGAGAGCTGCCTTCTTCACCTGAAGCTGAGACTGAAGAAGTTTGAAATTTTTGGACCAGCCTTCTGTTTTTGAATCACTGGTCTCAACTCCCAGGTCATCATAGAGGGGCATCTTTGCAGTTTAATGCCGGTCCGCCCGGCCGACTTTCCCTATGGGCCGAGTGGCGGCAGCACAGAGCCTGGGGCCGAGGCGCTCAAGCTCCGTACCGAGCCCGGAAATGCACCATTTTTAATGCTGGTTCTCTGTACTGGTTTGGCAGTAGCCCTGCCCTCTGAACTTCACCCAGGTGGAGTGGCCACAGAGGGAGTCCCGTCTTGATTGATTCCAAACTGAAAGTATTTTCATTTATATTGTGAGTTTTCCACTTGCATGTGTGGGAAACTGAGGCCCTGCACCTTACGCTAGATCCAGAGCTCTGATGATGTTCCATGAGTGGAGCTTCTCTGGGTTTTCAGTCCCTCCCCCAAGGTGTCTTTCCTACTTTGCTGTCTCTGCCACCTCTAAAACCGGAACTCCTTACCATTTCCTTTTGTCTATCTTTCCTATCCCTTCCTGCTTTCTGAGCTTTATCCCTGGGCAAATGCTGCCTATCGATAGCATATGGTTGGTTGTTCTAATGAATGCACATTTCCCTGATATTATTGATCATACCTCTTGGTGTTATTGCTGACCTTATTGGCCTATCATTTGGCTGAAAGTGGAGCCCTGGGGATGAGTTTAACTGCTGGCCTGAAAGGTGGCTAAGGACTGTAGGTTTTGGCATTCCACTAATCTTTTAAACCAGGAAGCCTGGTATTTATATGATTTTGAATTCTATTTCTCACTTTTCTCCTTATGCATCCAGGACCTCTTATTAACAATATTGCAGTGTGATCAGCAGTAGTAGCCAGTCACCATAGTTCTTGTGGTCTCAGGTCATCGAGGCTGGGATTCACATGTTCATCCCCAGTGAGATGGATTGGCATATTGGCAGCATCAATGGGCTCAAGTGTGGTAACGATAGTGAGGTTGGCCCAGAATAGGGCGTGTTTCGTTCTGCTGTGCATATGGTTGCTATGAATTGGTACCAACTCAATGGCACCTAACAACAACATCATTAGTCTTTCAGACTAATTGTTTTCTTGCACCTTTAATTTTTTTCACTCTTCACTCTTCTTTATTCCGACTGGGGCGATACCTATGATGGTGGTGGTGGTGGTAGTGGTGGTGTGCTGTCAACTCGGTCTGGACTGATAGTGACCCTGTGTAGAGTTTCAGAAGATGTAAATATTTACAGGAGTAGGAAGCCTCACCTTTCTCCCATGGAGCAACTGCTTGATTCACACTGTTGACCTTTTGGTTAGCAGCACAATGCATAACCACTGTGCTATCAGGGCTCTCTTGATACCTATAGTTGCATCTTATATATTGTTGTTGTTGTTGTGAAGTGTCGTCAAGTCAATTCCTACCCATAGCGATCCTGTATAGGGTTTCCAAGGAGTGGCTGGTGAGCTTCAACCCCTGACCTTGCAGCAGTTCAAACAACTTTGCAGTCTGACGCATTAGCCCACAGTGCCACACCAGCACTCCATCTTATATAGCTGATCACAATTCTCTACTCACCAAAGTAGGATGTGGAACAATTGTGTTATTCAACCCTATCCTAGCAATGTTATAAGAGACAATCAAGATAGCATTAACTTGTGTCATAAATGCACATACACACAGCATTGTAGTAAATTATTTAACCTCTCTTCTAGCCAGAGTGTTATAAACTTCCACCAAACAGCTTTTTCCTGATGGGTCTGAAAGGTTGCTAATGGATTATATAATCCTTTTGTGAGTGACTATTTAATAGGTTTAATTGTGAAAACTTGACACTCAAATGTAAATATAAAATGAGCCATCTCAGAAGTAGGAGAATTTGTGGGGACCTCACCACTATCAAAAAATAAGAGCCAGGAGTGGTGTGTATCCTTTGGACCCCAAGATCCCTGTGCATTCAACTTCCTTGACCCAAGGACAGAAAGCTGTGACAGGAGTGGCAGAGGAGCAGCAGCAGCAGAAACAAGAGTCAGAACACAAGACAGAGCAGTAGGCCTCCCAGTCCATAGAGTAAGTAAAGTTGAGTGGCGTTGGGCGAGAGACTAGTTTATATAAGGGGGTGTCCCCAGGCAGTTAATTGGGGGAGCTAGCTCCATAGGAGTTTGCTGATCTATGGAGCTGGAGCTAAATGCCGTCAGACTGAGACTTATGCTAGAGTGGAGTGTTCTTTGGGCATTTGTCAGCTGCCGTTAAAGAGCTCTTTAATTTTGCCAGAAAGGCAGAGGCCAGACCAAAAGGCTGAGGGCCAGAAAAAGCATGGGCATGGCAGAGGAGAGGTGGTCTTGACTGGAAGAACTGTAAGCATTTCTGACCCTGAATTATAACCTGTAAGCTTCACAAATAAACCTCATTACTGTGACTTTGGTGTCTTGAGTTCTACATGACCATTGCAATATATTATTGTACCTAGCTGAGTAGAGGCAGCTGTGTGTCATAAATTTTGTTGTATAAGGAGCTCTGGTAGCATAGTGGTTACGAATCAGGCTGTGAACCGCAAGGTCAGTAGTTCGAAACTACCAGCTGTTCCGCAGGAGAAAGGTGAGGCTTTCTGCTCCCATAAAGATTTACAGCCTCGGAAACCCTGTACAGGGTCGCTATGAGTCGAAACCGACTCCACAGCACTTAACAACAACAAACAACATAAGTATATGTATATATATGTATATTCTTGATGTTGTAAAATGTCAGGTGCTGCCATATGTGTATGTTGAAAATCATGGGTCATAATTAAACTTTTAAATTCCCACTGTGCTGTCTAGAATCCTTAATACTAATATACAGATTGATACATGCTTATATGGGTGTTTTGATAAATATAAAGTTATAATAGCTTTTTATTTATTAAGAATTTTTGGTTGCTGTTGTTAGGTGCCATCGAGTTGGTACTGACTCATAGCGACCCTATGCACAACAAAACAAAACACTGCCCGATCCTGAGCCAACCTCACAATTCTTGACATGCTTGAGCCCATTGATGCTGCCACTTTGCCAGTCCATCTCTCTGGGTGTCTTGCTCTTTTTCTCTGATCCTCCACATTACCAAACATGATATCCTTCTTGAGTGACTGGTCCCTCCTGACAATATGTACAAAGTATGAAGTTTGGCCACCTTGGCCT
>NW_006408706.1:5069059-5082425 GCF_000296735.1 Chrysochloris asiatica
GTATCATCTGCATATTGCAGGTTGTTAATGAGTCTTCCTCCAATCCTGATGCCACGTTTTTCTTCATAGAACCCAGCTTCTTGTATTATTTGCTCAGCATCCAGGTTGAATAAGTATGGTGAAATAATACAACCCTGTCGCACACCTTTCCTCATTTTAAACCATTCAGTGTTCCCATGTTCTTTTTGAACAACTGCCTCTTGGTCTAGGTACAGATTCCTCATGAGCACCATTAAGTGTTCTGGAGTACTTATACTTTGCAATGTTGTCCCTAGCTTGTCATGATCCACACAATCAGAAGCCTTTGTGTAGTCAGTAAAGCACAGGTAAACATCTTACTGCTTTTAACTTTTGGTAGCATATCATATTTTATAAATGGAATCCTTAACCACAATGGTTTTAAAATTAACAGTATTAAAACTATAAGTGAAAGAAAATATATCAGAAAAATCACTTCTCCAGTAGACTCTTTAAGGATACCTCTGGGTTAGCAAGAATTTCAACATTTCTAGTTATATTAATTATCATGTTTTTAGCCAGAATGATTTAATGAGGTTAAGGTGCTGTTTAGCTGTTTCATAATTCATATTATATTTGAAGAGGATAACATGGTTGTGTAAATGTTGCTTGTTTACTGTATTCAACCAAGGTATTCAGTCAGTATGATTTCATGAAACCTTAAATCTTAGTAGATTTTTAGAAGTCATTTTGAAATGTGAATTTGGTATTTTGAATAATTAATTTTAGAATTTATTAATAGAATCTACATATTTTTAAACTGCTTTCTAGAGCTATTCTCTCTAGTGTGGTAGCCAATAGTCACATATATACCTATTTCATTTTAAATGACTTTAAATGAAATTCTACTTAAAATTTAGTTTATCTGTCAAATTAGCCACATTTTTATTGCTATATAGCCACACATGAGTGTTGTTGTTAGGTGCTGTCAGTTCGTTCTGACTCATAGCGACCCTATGCACAATAGAATGGAAAACTGTCTGATCCTACTCCATCTTTACAATCATTGTTACACTAGAGCCCATTGCTGCTGCCACTCTCCCAATACATATTTTTTTAGAGTCCCCCTCTTGTTTCTTGACCCTCCACTTTACCAAACATAATATCCTTCTCTAGGGACTGGTCCTCTCTTAATATGTCCAAAGTATGACAGACAAAGTCTGACCATCATGGTTTCTAAGAAGCATTCTGGCTCTACTTTTTCCAATACATATTTGTTTGTTTTTCTGGTAGTCCACGATACTTTTAATATTCTTCTCTAACACCATAACTCAGATTCATCAATTTTTCTTAGGTGTTCCTTATTCATTGTCTTACTTTAACATGCATATGAGGCTATTGAAAATACTATGGCTTGGGTCAGGCTCACCTTAGTACTCATACTGACATCTTTGCTCTAGAACACTTTAATTGCCCTACCTGTGGCACTGTGGGTTAATGTGACAGACTGCAGAGTTGTTTGGACTACAAGGTTGGTGGTTTAAGGTCACCACCTTCTCCTCAGAAACCCTATACAGAGTTGCTGCGGGTCGGAATCCAGTCGATGGCACTTAACAACAACAACAATGCAGTATATTGTTCATTGGCATAATTCAATGTATTGTTTGATTTTTTTTGGACTGGTGCTTACATGAATGTTGACAGTAGATCCGAGCAAATGAAGGCTTTGACAGCTTCAATCTTTTCTCCATTTATTATGATGTTTTTATCGGTCTAGTGGTGAGGATTTTTGTTTTCTTTACCTGAGGTGCAACAGATACTAAAGGCTATGATATTTGATTTTCATCAGTAAGTATTTTAAATTGCCTTCACTTTCAGCAATCAAGGTTGTATCATCTGCATATCTCAGATTGTTATTGAGTCTTCCTCCAATCCTAATGCCACAATTTTTTTCATATAATCCAGCTTCTCAAATTATTTCCTTAGCATACAGATTAAGTTTGGTGAAAGAATACAGCCCCATCATACACCTTTCCTGATTTGAAACCATTCAGTATCCCTTTGTTCTGTTCCAAATGACTGCCTTTTGTTCTGTTCGCATAACTGCTTCATGAACACAACTATTAAGTATTCTGGAATACTCGTTTTCTGAACTGTTGTCCATACTTTGTCACGATCCACACAATTAATAGTCTTTGCATCATCACTAAAGCACAGGTAAACATCTTTCTGATATCCTCTCCTTTCAGCCAAGATTCATAAAAAGTCAGCAGTGATATCCCTTGTTCTAAGTCCTCATCTGAATCAGGCTTCAACCTCTGGCAGTTCACTGTCAATGTACAGTTACAGCCAGTTTTGAAGTATCTTTAGTAAAATTTTACTTGCATGTGTTATTAATTATATTGTTTGATGATTTCCACATTCTGTTGGTGACTTCTCTTTGGATAGGCACAACTATGGATCTCTTCTCATCAGTTGGTCATGTATTTTCTTGGCATAATAAGTGAATGCCTGCAGTGTTGCATCAATTTGTTGAAAGACTTCAATTTGTATTCCATCAATTCTCAGAGCCTTGTTCTTTGACAATGCCTTCAGAGCACCTGGGACTTCTTCGTTCAGTACCACTGGCTCTTGATCATATGTTACCTCTTGAAATGATTGAACATGTACAATTTCTTTTTGGTTAAGTGACTATGTATCTCTTCCATCTTCTTTTGATGCTTTCTGCATCATTCATTATTTTGTCCATAGAATCCTTTAATATTGCAAGTCAAAGCTTTAATTTTTTCTTCAGTTCTTTCCGCTTGAGAAATGCTGAAAATGTTCTTTGCTTTCGGTATTCTAGCTCCAGATCTTTGTATATTTCATTAAAATACTTGACTGTTTTGAGCTGCACTTTGATATTTTATTTTCAGCACATTTGCCTTCTCATTTCTTTTATTTGCTTCAGTGTCTCTATAATGGAGAGTAAGTTTCAGAGTCTCTTCTGACATCCATTTTGGCCTTTTCCTTTTTTCTTGTCTTCTTAATGATCTTTTACTTTCTTCTGTGTGATGTTCTTGATGTCATCCTGCAACTCTTCTGGTCTGTGGTCATTAGTGTCTAATGCATTAGATCTGTTCTTGAGAAGATTTCTTAACTCAGGTGGGATATGTACAATGTCACATTTTGGCTCTCGTGGACTTGTTTTAATTTTCTTCAGACTTAACTTTCATATGAAAAATTAATGGTCTGTTTCATAATCTGCTCCTAGTCTTGCTTTGACTGATGATATTGAGCTTTTCTACCGTCTCCTCCCACAGATGTAGTCAGTTTGATATCTGTGTATTCCATTTAGTGAGGTCCTTGTGTATAGTCACCTTTTATGTTGTTTAAAAATATTTGCAATGAAGAAGTCATTGGCCTTGCAAAATTCTATCATTTAATCTTAAGCATCATTTCTATCACCAAGGTCATAGTGCCAACTACTGATCGTTCTTCTCTTTTTCCAACCTTTGCATTTCAGTCACCAGTAATTATCATTACATCTTGATTGCATGTTTGATCAATTTCCCACTGAAGAAGTTGGTAAAATTCTTCAGTTTCATCATCACTTCATTTAGTTGTTGCTGCGTAGATTAGAATAATATTTTCCTTGTAGGAATATTGATTTTATCTTATCATACACATCATTATGCTACAAGATTAATCTTGAAATGTTCTTTTTGATGATAAATGTGACACCATTCCTCTTCAGTTTGTCATCTCTGGCATAGTAAAGTGTGTATTTGTCAGATTTAAAATGGCCAATACTAGTCCATTTCGGCTCACTAATGTCTATGATATTCGACTTTGTCTCACTAATGTCTATGATATAGATTTTTATGTGTTTCATTTCATTTTTGACAACTTCCAAATTTCCTAGATTCATAAATCATATACTGTGTGTTCTGATTATTAATGGATGTTTATAGTTGTTTTCTTTGTTTTGAATTGTGCTCCATCAGCAAATGAAGGTCCTGCAAGGTTAACTCCATTTTTGTCATCACAGTCAACTCTAATTTGTGGAGGCAGCTCTTCCCTAGTCATATTTTGAGTGCTTTCCAACCTGTGGGGAACAACTTCTGGTGCTGTATCTGACAATATTCTGTTGCGATTCTTAATGTTTCATTATTCAATATTCTGGTGCTATCTGACAGTGTTCCACTGCTATTCATAAGATTTTCAGTGGATATATATTCAGACGTCTGTCTCTCCTTCTTCTTGTCTGTCTTAATGTGAAAACTCAGTTGAAACTCGTCCACCATGGGTAATCCTGCTATTATTTAAAATACAGGTGACATAGCTTCCAGAATCAGAACAACACACATGCCATCACAGTAAGACAAACTGACAGATGAGGTGGTATTCTACATTGGTTGTTGTTGTTATGTGTCGTGGAGTTGGTTCCAACTCATAGTGACCCTGCACAGGGTTTCCGAGGCTGTAAATCTTTATGGGAGCAGAAAGTCTCATCTTTCTCCCGTGGAACAGCTGGTAGTTTCGAACTGCTGACCTTGCGGTTCACAGCCCGATTCTTAACCACTATGCTACCAGAGCCCCCTTTACATTGGTTTGTTTTTGTTATGTGCCGTGGAGTCGGTTCCGACTCATAGTGACCCTGTATAAGGTTTCCGAGACTGTAAATCTTTATGGGAGCAGAAAGCCCTATCCTTCTCCCGCAGAACAGCTGGTAGTTTTGAACTGCTGATCTTGTGGTTCGCATCCCGATTCGTAACCACTACGCTACCAGAGCTCCTTGGTTGGGGCTACCAACTTGCACTTCTTGGATGTTCATTATTTTTGCAGCCCGATTTGTTACCACTAAGCTATCAGAGTTCCTTCTACATTGGTTGTTGTTGTTATTAAGTGCCATCGAGTCAGCTCCGACCCATAGCAACCCTGTGTAGGGTTTCTGAGGAGTAGGGGCTACCCTATTGCACTTCCTGGATGTTCATTATTTTCAGCATTGCAGAGATTCCAGAGGTTGTGCCTTAAGAAACCACCTTTTTTTTTTGTCATAATTTCTTTTTACTTTATAATAATAACTGAAATATTAATATTTACAAAGGAAGAATACAGAAACAATGAAAACATGTTTCCCTTTTATTATCATATGTGTTGTTTTTTGTTTTAGTTTTTTTTTTTTTTTTTTCCTTTGGGGGCGTGGGGGTTACTTTCGGTGCATATGACTCAGAACTAACTCTATACCTCCTAGCAACAACAACACGCTAGATAAATTATTTTAAGTGTAACTGAATGAACTAAGTATGTCTTAATGCCTGCTCAGCTTCATGCAAACCTAACGGAGAACACAGCTCCCTTCTATTTGTTCATCAGGTGTTTGGACATACAAGTAATGAAGCCCAACAATAATTACAGTGGTGGACAGTGGCTACTGCTTTTTGCTTAAAATTCACAACTGTAATCCATAGCATGTCTATTTAAATTTCCATGTTTTTTTCTTTGAAATTGGGAGATGGTAACAACAACAGAGAGATGCTTTAGAGAGTTAGTACATTCAAATAAAAGGCCTGGAAAACTTTCTCCAAGTCTGTTTACTTCATTCTCTTTCTTTACAGACATTAAAATTGTCAAACTCACTTCATTTCTACATAATTCCTCCGATTATTTTAAAGCCCTCATAATAATTTGAGCAAAGTTTGACAGGCCCTTTTATAAATTAATAATATTTATTACTTTTCATAGTAGAGTTTCAGCTTATCTAGAAATAGTCTGAAATGTCTTTTGAGGGAGGCAAGTACCCTGAAATATAACATATCTTATATTTCTGTATTGATATGGAACAAGCCATCATTTTCTTGCTAATGTTTTTTGTTCTAGGTTGTTTGTAGTGATTAAATGTGGAGGAGGTATAGTTATTAAAATTCCATTTGCATGGTGGAGATTTCAGCAAATAAGATATTTAATATATGATAATAAAAAATAGTTATTGATTTGGGGATGTATAAATATCTTCCTGGAATTCCTTAAAATGAAAGTTTGCATGTGCAGTTTTTTTTTCGCCTTTTTTCTGTTTGGGAGCTAATCTAGAGTCTAAGAATATTGAGTAGGGTAGGGGAGTTTGCATACTATATGTCCTCTGTATAAAAAGTAAGTTTTGTTGTTGTTAGGTGCCATCGAGTTGGTACCGACCTATAGCGACCTTATGCACAGCAGATGTTAAAAAGATTCTGTCTTGTGTAATCTGTTATTGTGGTAAGGTAGTAGAATCATTAGTCTCCAGGTTTATAGTCATCATCTGACTTTCTGTTTGCATCTGAGTTATAGATGAAACAGAGAAAAGTGTTGTCTGCGGCATATTCATTCATAAATCACTTCTTCCACAAGTGTTTGCTGAGCGAGAGTTAAACTTCTTGAACTTTTCTATCAACAGTTTATCTCCCTGAAACCAATCAGAGAATTGATATAAATTACATAGGGACTGCCAGGTACTCGTGACATTTAAATAAGGGAGAAATCATGTGAGCAATATTTTTTCTGTATATGAAGAGAAGTCTTCCTAGTAGAGGTACTACTTGAATGAATTATTTTCTAAAGCAATATTTCTTTGGTATGTTTTAGGCACAACAAAATGTAACTGCTGAGATAAAATTATTATTCATATAAGGGATATACATGTTGATAGATTTGGAAATAAAAATTCTAGATCATTTGCCTGATTTTAACATTGACAGTTTATTACATGACAAATGTTTCACAGGTATGATTCAAGGAGGAGATAGCATTTGTCATTCAACCTTACAGTAAATTTATTCCAAAATGAAAATATATTTCTCCCTATGACTAATGCAATTAGGTACTCCCAAATAGATGCATTTTATATGTTTATGTCAGCTTTAGTTCCAATTCTAGACTCAAAATAATCTTTCACAAATAAAATGGTAGTTGAAATAATGAGATAGGATGGTTTTTCAGAATCATTCCTTCTTAGGCAAAGATTTGTTGTTGGGTGCTATCAAATCATTTCCAACTCAAAGCCAGCCCAGGTCACAGAGTAGAACTGCCCCATAGGACTTTCTTGGCTGTGATTTTCACAGAAGCAGATCACCAGGTCTACATCCCCCAGAGCCACTGGGCGGGTTCAGAATATCAACCTTTTAGTTAGCAGCAAGTACTTAAATGTTGTGCTTTAAAGTCTTCTAGGAAAAGAGTAGTAATGATTATCAGAGACTTGAGAAAACTAGGCTTTGTGATTATATATTTTAAAGCATAATGATTGTATTCTGTTGTAAGTTGTTTTCTGGTTGTCATTTCAGCTATGAAGTCTTACACTCTGTATTTCATGCTCCTGTGGAGTGCTTTCGGGATAGCGAAGGCTGCCAAAATCATCATCGTGCCGCCAATTATGTTCGAAAGCCATATGTACATTTTCAAGACATTAGCGTCGGCCTTGCACGAGAGAGGTCATCACACGGTGTTCCTTCTCTCAGAAGGCAGAGATATCGCTCCATCAAATCATTACAGCCTCCAGCGCTACCCAGGGATCTTTAACAGTACCACCTCGGATGCTTTCCTGCAGTCCAAAATGCGAAATATTTTCTCTGGGATATTGACAGCAGTCGAACTATTTGACATACTGGATCACTACACTAAGAACTGTGATATGATGGTTGGCAACCATGCCTTGATTCAGGATCTGAAAAAGGAAAAATTTGACCTGCTGCTGGTAGACCCTAATGACATGTGTGGATTTGTGATAGCTCATCTTTTGGGGGTTAAATATGCTGTATTTTCAACTGGTCTTTGGTATCCAGCTGAAGTAGGCGCTCCTGCTCCATTAGCCTATGTTCCAGAGTTTAACTCACTCCTCACAGACCACATGAACTTGCTGCAAAGGATGAAAAATACCGGCGTTTACCTCATTTCCAGACTAGGAGTCAGCTTTCTGGTTCTTCCCAAATATGAAAGGATCATGCAGAAGTATAACCTGTTGCCGGAGAAGTCCATGTATGATTTGGTTCATGGGTCCAGCCTGTGGATGCTGTGTACTGACGTAGCACTGGAATTTCCAAGACCCACCTTGCCTAATGTTGTATATGTAGGAGGAATCCTAACCAAACCAGCCAGCCCACTACCAGAAGTAAGGTTTGCTGAACTATTTTTTTTTTTTTTTTAATATAAAGTCAGTTTTTATTTAGGGGGTGAGATACGATTGGTTACCAATTGATGATTTGTGCTACTCTGAAAAACAGGTGTGACACAGAAGCCATCAAGGTCCCTTATTTATGATGCACTACTTTCCTGGAGTCCTAGTGTGGTGCTACAGGTTAATGTTCTGGGCTGCAAAATAGGTTTGAGCGTCAAGGTTGGAGGTTAAGGCTCATCAGCTGCTCCTAGGAAACCTGTGCAGGGTCACTATGGGTTAGAACCGACACTGTGTTGCACACACACACACACACACACACACATGCACTTTCCTGCTTGGATTGAGCATTCATACAATGCCAACACACCATTCGAGTATTTGGTCAGTAGACTGACAAGGAAACATATTCTTGATACAGTGTATGAGAATGTGCCTGGTGGCAATAGTCGTTAAGTGCTCAACTGCTAACTACAAGGTCAGCAGTTCCAACCCACCACCCAATCCCTAGAAAAAAGATGTGGCAGTCTGCTTCTGTCAGTTTTACAACTTTGGAAACCTATGGGACTGGTGTACTCTGCCTTGTAGAGTTGCTTTGAGTTGGAATCAACTTGAGGGCAATAGGTTTTGATATGCAATGTGAGGAGAATGTACTTTTTAGATGGTTAGTGTTACTGAGTGTAAATGAGGTTGCTTTAGATTAAAAGCTGAATGTCCTGTGTCCAGCCATTCCACTCCCAGAGAAACAGAGTAATAACAGCAACAAGAAACAGCCCCAGTTCTTTAAGCACTGGGCTTGGATTAGGTTCCATGAACTCAAATGAATATACCAGCTGCTTTCAAGTGTATTCCCACTCGTGGAGAACCGCATGTGTGTCCAGTAGAACTTCTTTGGAAAGTCTTACCAGAAAGTTTGTGTCTCACAGTGAAAAGTAGGTGGTAATTTTGATTAAACTAACAACTCATTTTTAAGTTAGTAAGCAAATATAGTTGTTTTATGAAAATTATGCCCTATTGCTATTCCATTTCAGTCAAGGAATTAATGAAACTAAGAAAACCTGTCTGCTCTCTAAGGCAATTTTTTTTTTTTTTTTCTTGTTCAGCTACCAGTAGATCTTTTGGTACTTCTAGTCTTCTTATTAGTTTGCCTATTAGTTATCTCAAACTCGTTGTTAAGTGCCATCGAGTTGGTTCTGACTCATAGCAACCCTCTAATAGGGTTTCTGAGGAGCAGTTGGCTGGTGAGTTTGAACTGCTGAACTTTTGGTTAACAGCCCAATGCTTATCTCAAACTTGTTGTGTTATTAAGTGCCTTGGAGTCAGTTCTGACTCATAGCAACCCTTTGTAAGGTTTCCAAGGAGCAACTGGTGTGTTTGAACCACCGATTTTGCCGTTCAAACTGACCTTGTGGTCCAGTGCATTATCCCACAGTGCCACACCAGGACTCCCACTTCAAACTAGCAATAGTTGTACTTAAGTATCTGCTGTGGTAGTGGATTTTTTGACTTCAGACCAACCTTTTGAAATTGAATTAACATCTGATGTCATATGCCAGGAAGCTTAGAATCTGTTCCATGATTTTCCCAATTGAAACTATTTCTACACTTGACTTCTGAAAATAGCTGTTCTCAGTAACTCTGCTATATTGTTTATTACCAGTTTCATTCACTACATTAAAAAAAAAAAAAAAAATCTTCCAGGGCCTCGATGAAGAATTTTTCCTATAAGGAAAATTACTAGGCAGAATTTTCTCATGGAATAATAATGCTATTGGAATACATAGCCTGTAGACTCCAAAAGGACTTGTGGTATGGAACTGGAGGAAAAGTACCGGACTGCTTAACACAAGGTCAGCAATTCCAACCCAGCAATTCTGAAGCTGCTCTTCAGAAATCCTATACAGAAGGGGAGGAAACCCTTTTCCTGCCAAAATTGATAACATCATTCACAGGCTATGCAAAATTATCAACTTAAAAGTTAACCTGCTGTATTTGCTCAAACATTTAATTAACTCACCCCTGATGTGATAGCTGGAATTGAGGTTGCCTTGGTAGGGCCAGATGTTCACCACCCCTGCTATACAGGATTGCTATGAGTCGGATTCAACTCAACAGTACTTAACAACAGAAATAGGACTCATAAGACACTCAGTAGAAACGTATTTATAGAAAAATATTTTCAGAAAATACCTTGATATATTTGCTATAATACTGAAACATAGAGCTGACCAAATTCATGGTCTGTATGACACCACCATTTCAAATGGCTGCTTCCAGTAGAGACCACAAGGGCCCATTTATTCTCTTGGACATCAGTTTGTAAAGGGTAGGGATTAATCTCAGCTTATCTCAGCCATTCATGGATTTTCCTAACTCTCTATGAATCTGTAAGTGTTTTTATCCAGACTCCCCATATGTTACTCTCCTTGCCACCTTTTAGAAGCAACTCTAAAAGAATTGGTGAACAAGTTTTTCTTTACCTTAGTAACTGAGTGAATTCACTGTGTTTCCTCTGTTGTTGTTGTTGTTGTTAAGTGCCGTCGAGTCGATTCCGACCCATAGCGACCCTGTACAGGGTTTCCGAGGGTGTAAATCCTTACGGGAGTAGAAAGCCTCATTTTTCTCCCGCGGAGCGGCTGGTAGTTTCGAACCGCTGACCTTAAGGTTCGCAGCCCGATTCGTAACCACTACGCTACCAGAACTCCTTGAGTCTTCACATTTTCACAACTAGTGAACTGCCTGCTACTTTTATTTTTATTTGTTTTTTGGGTGTTCTCACTCGAGTCATCTGTTTGCAGAAGGAATCAGTAATGAAAAGTAATCATTTTATTTGCCTTTTATTCCCTTTCAATCTCTGTACATTTTTCTTAAGTACCTTATAGATATAAAGTACCTGTATAAATATAAGGCAATATTTTATATTTTGTTTTCTACACAACAATTTCTTATCTAGCATAAGAAAATTTGCTTAACTTCTCCAACATGAGTCTTTTTGCCTACCGGTGTCCTAACTATTTTTGTAACTTTGTTTTACTCTGAAAGCATCTTTTGAGTGGTTCTGGGAACCTTACATAAGATGTTGCTCAAAGTGAATTTTTTATTTGCCGTAATTTGTAGTTTTATATACTGACCTGACTGATTTTGTAGACTTCCTTGTTCTTTTTTAGGGTTGTGGGGGGACAGTAGTGGAGCTTTTTTAGTTGATTCTTTTTAAAAATATAATTGCTTTAGCTGTTCAAATGAGTTTGGTCAATCACATACTGCACACACCTGTGTATTTACAAAAGTAAAAAAGTTTTACTACAAAATCATAGAAATCTTTATTAAACAAAAATATCTAAATGTGAAGTTATTGTTTCATGATATAGTCTCTATCTGGGTCTGTGTATTCTGAAGGTGGTGATTTCATCTTTCTAACCCCTTTCTGAAGAATTCTGTATTCTTTGAATTCACACTACATCAAAATGGCAATTTTGGCCTTCTCCAGAGACTCAAATCATGCTTCATTGAAATGATTTTTGAGGTTTGAGAACAAAAAGAAGTTTGAAAGGGCAAGATCAGGGTTGAAGGATAGGTAGGATAAGGTTTCTTGGAATTCTTTTAGGCTAGCCCTTGCTACTCTTGAAGAGTGAGGTGGTACATTGTTATGATGGGGGAAAAAAGCAATAAGAAGATTCCTCAGCACAACTTCCCTGGCCTTTTTTTTCTCACCAGTGCAGTTTTCAGTTTTCTTAAAAATTCTTTCTAATATGCTCCTTTGATTGTTCTGTGCCCTTCAAGAATATCTAACAAAGTTGTTGTTGTTAAGGGCTGTTGAGTTGTTTCTGACTCATAGAGACCCTGCTAGGATTTCCAAGGAGCCATATCCCTTTGGAATCCCAAGAAACAGTAACCATAACCTTTTTTTTGTTTGTTTTGTTTTCAATTGTGAATTGAGTGATAGTTAACATGGGAGAACATTAGCATTACACCATCGTTTCATTACAATGATTACAATCTCCGTGCATCATCATTCAACAGTATTTGCTTCCCTTTTTTTGTTTTGTTTTGTTTTGGTGGGGGGGGGGTGTACACAGAAACACTCAGGAATATATAATAATTTAAACAACCAAAGAGCACATGCTGTAAGCTTGCCTCCTGTCTGACAGTACCCAGTCCCTCTCTTTCCATGAGTACAGAGTCCTCAGTCCTCTGCTGCTCCCTCTCTCCATGTCCTCATCTCTTCCTCCATCCTTTGTGTCACTGCTTCTCTGGATAGGGTCCTGCACCCCACTTGTGCTCTTCTCCCTTGGCCATCCCTACTTTTTTTTATTTTTTAGAAGTTAAATAACCTTTATTTTAGGGTCAGGTCCTGGTGTGGCACTGTGGGTTAATGTGCCAGACTGTAAAGCTGTTTGAACTGCAAAGCTCGGCAGTTCAAGCTCACCAGTCACTCCTCGGAAACCCTGTACAGGGTAGCTATGGGTCGGAACTGACTTGATGGCACTTCACAACAACAACATAGCCACAAAAGCTTACATTTGTTCTACTATCTCTATTTTTTCAAATCAAGATAAATAGTAATAAAGAAAATATTTTATAGTTAAGCTAGCCATACCATAATCAAGCTATTTTAGGGATATCAGGTGTAAAGGAGAAAACAACATGAAATGATACACATAGTTCAGTTTCTATAGGGCTATGCTGTGATTTTCCTTTAAAAAAAAAAAAAAAAGTCTGTGAAAAGCGATGTGGGGAGGGGCGAACAACAAACTCTGAAAATCTAGATAGTGCTCACAGGTGAAGACTCTTCCACTTCTCTTTAGCTAATTTTTGCATTCCAATTAACTCTACTTCAGAGAGGCTGCCATTTATACTCCCTAAAGCACAGATAAAAGCCCTGCTGGGAATATGTGTTGGTTTAAACAGTTGATCCTAAGGATAGTACCAGTTGCCTTATCAGTTTGTTGTTTTTTTTCAAAATACAGCGAAGCACCTTAACATTATTTCCCTTTCCCCCTTTTGCCAATTCCAACCATGTCTTAATCCCTGTATCCCAGAGCCCTATTGTTCCAAGGTTGTGTATACATCGTTATTTACCTCTGTCCCACTTATCTCATGCAAACCTGTCTAATTGTTTTCCCGTCAGCCTTGTTCTTCCATTACACTCCCCCTTCTTGTGTATTGCCTCCCCAGCATCCAGACTATCCTGTGTCTATTCCCTACCCTGTGTTCCACCTTCCCCTCCTTCCCATCACCCCAGTCCTTCCCACCCCTACATCCAGTAACCAGCAAAGAATACCC
>NW_006408706.1:5083720-5085727 GCF_000296735.1 Chrysochloris asiatica
GATGGGTTTATTTCTGTATTCTCTATTCTGTTCCATTGATAAATGTATCTTTCAATGTATCAGTACCAGGCTGTTTTGACCACTGTTGTTGTATTGTTGTTCTGTACCTTCGAGTTGCTTCCAATCCAAAGCGACCCTGCATAGGGTTTCTGAGAAGCAGCTTTGAAGTTGGGGAGTGAGAGGTTTCCAACCTTATTCTTCTTCTTAAACAGTGCTTTGCTTATCCTGGGTCTCTTTCCTTTCCATATAAAGTTTGTAATTTTTTCCCCCATCTCTATGAATAATGTAATTGGAATCTGGATTGGGATTGCATTATATGTGTAAATTGCTTTGGGGAGTATTGACCTATTCACAATGTTAAGTCTTCCTATCCAGAAGCATGGTACATTCTTCCATTTTTGTAGGTCTGTTTTGGTTTCTTGTAGTAATGTTTTGTAGTTTTCTTTGTATAGGTCCTTTGTTTCTCCTAGATATTTGACCCTTTGGGCTGCTATTTTAAATGGTATTGCTTCCCTAATGTCCAATTCAGTGCTGTAGTTTTTGGTATAGAGGAATCCAACTGAATTTTGTATGTTGATCTTATATACTGCCACTATGCTGACTCTTCCAATGAGGTTTTTTTTTTTTTTTACTGAGTCTTTGGGGTTTTCTATGTATAGGATCATATCGTCTGCAAATAAAGTTTTACTTTCTCTTTGCCAATTTGGATGCCTTTAATTTCCCTGTCTTGCCATATAGTTCTAAGATAAGACTTCCAGCACAATATTGAATAGGAATGGTGACAAAGGCATCCTTGTCTGGTTCCTGGTTGCAGAGGGAAAGCTTTCAGTTTCTCTCCACTGATACTAATGTAAGCTGTTGGTTTTCACCATAACCTTTTGAGCTGATTTCTCTGCCTTGAAATGAACTGACTCTGCAGAAGCCACTGCTTTGATTGGAATATATATATATATTTGAAGGTACCCTAATGAAACTAAGACAAACTTATTGCTGAGAGAACTTGTCTCCAGCCATCCACTGATTAAAGAGACAGTGGATTAAACATGTTTTATTTAGAATAAACCAGTGAATGCATAAACTGGAACCCTTGAAGCAGTAATTTTTTACTTAGTCTCTTATTCGTGTACACATAGATACTATATTTATGATCAAACTCTGTTAGATTATCAGTTTGAAGGTTTATTTTCAGTTCACTGGGCCATTTATAGCTCTTCAGCTGGGACTGTTTTGAAGAATGATAATAATTCTTACCCTGGCATCTATTTCTTAACCATGGTGAGGTTTTGTATGCTTCTGAGCACATGAGTTCCTATTGGTATTCTTTTGGAAGATTTATTGAATGCAGTAAACTATATCTTTAGGCTTCTAAAGTTACCACGTTTCTCAAATGCTTGAAATTTTACAGGATCTGGTGACACTAAAACAACAGGGTCCAGCAAGTGACCACTTAGTACACTGGATTCACTAATAACAACTTAATTGTTATTGGCCTTGATATTTTATACTGGAAATAGATTAGGTTTTCCAGATATCTGGAAATGATTTGACAGTGGATTTGAATTTCATAACCTGGAATAAAGAGAGAGAGAAAATTTCTAGAAAAACATTTTTAGAACCTTTCATGATGGTTGAGCTGAAAGAAACTTTAGCAATCACTTAGTTCTTACCATCATTTTATTTATTTTCCCTCAAAATAGGATAAATTTGCTAGATGAGGAAATACAAGGAGTTGTAGTACTTCACTCAAGGCCATGGAGCTAGTTTGTGGCAAAGCCAGGTGTGATGTAGATTATTTTGTTATTGATTGAATGTTTTCTGATGATCCCTTCGTCTCTTGTCATTCATTTTTGCATTTAAAACGCTACAAAACTGGCAAAGATAGACGTTTCTTTCTTTTTTTTATTTTTTTATTAAATGTTTTTATTTTGGATTGAGTGAAAGTTTACAGGGCACATCATCAGCTTCACATTCAACCATTCATATAGCTTGTTTCATTACATTGAGTAT
>NW_006408706.1:5088968-5105293 GCF_000296735.1 Chrysochloris asiatica
ATTGGTATTGCATTATATGTGTATATTGCTTTGGGCAGTATTCACATTTTCACAATGTTGAGTCTTCCTATCCATGAGCATGGCATTTTCTTCCATTTTTGTAAGTCTCTTTTGGTTTCTTGCAGTAGTATTTTGTAGTTTTCTCTGTATAGGTTGTTTGTTTCTCTGGTTACATTTATTCCAAGGTATTTCATCCTTTGTGTGGCTATTGTAAATGGGATTGCTTTTCTAATGTACTTTTCAACACTGGATAGACGTTTCTTTAATGTTATTTATATTATATATCAAAGACTGGGATTAATATAAGAATCAAATTTAACTGTATTTAGATCTTAGTTTTACTTTGTGGTGGTGGTTATGTGCCATGGAGTCGGTTTCCAACTCATAGTGATCCTGTACAGAGTTTCCAAGGCTGTAAATCTTTACGGGAGCAGAAAGCTTTATCTTTCTCCCGCAGAACAGCTGGTAGTTTCGAACTGTTGACCTTGCGATTTGCAGCCCAATTCATAACCACTATGCTACCAGAGCCCCTTAGTTGGAGATTTAATAATAGAAATCAGCCTAGATCTATTTTTAAATTCAAAATGTTATATTATTGTAGAAAGATGAAATAGTGTACCTTGATGATTGTTGTTGTTGTTAAGTGCTGTGGAGTACGTTCCGACTCAAAGCAACCCTGTGTGGGGTTTCTGAGTAGTGGCTGATGAGCTTGAACTGGTGACCTTGCATTTCAAACTAACTTGCAGTCTAACACATTAATCCACAGTAGCATACCAGGACTCCAGGACCATGTTGATTAGAATCACTTTTAAATTTATGGTATGAATGTGGATGAAGGAACCAACTTTTCATCATGCTATCTATTACTGGTGTGGCGTTGTGAATTAATGCGCCAGATTGCAAACGCATTTGAACTGCAAGGTCGGCAGTTCAAGCTCACCAGTTGCTCCTTGGAAACCATATACAGGGTCTCTATGGGTCAGAACCTACTCGATGGCACTTAACAACAACAAAAACATCTATTACTAAGGCATCCTGGTGTGGCACTGTGAAATAATGCAAGGGATTGCAAGGTTGGTTTGAACCACAAGGTCAATTGTTCAAATTTACTCGCTGTTCCTCGGAAACTCAATATAGGGTTGCTATGAGTCGTAACTGACTCGACAGCACTCAACAACAACAATCATCTATTACTAATGGAATCCTAGTCTGGCGCTGCAGGAAAATGCGCTGGACTGCAAGGTCGGTTTGTGCTACAAGGTCGGCAGTTGTAACCCACCAGTCACTCCTCGGAAACCCTATCAGGGTCGCTATGAGTTGGAACCAACTCGACAGCATTTAACAACCACAACAAACCTATTACTAGGCTGCCTATAGTAAATCAGTTGTCATCAGATAGATTTCACCTCATGATGTCCCCATGGGTATCAGAGTAGAACCATGCTCCATGGTGTTTTCAATGACTGATTTTTAGAAAACAGATAGTCAGGCCTTACTTCTGAGCTGCCTCTGGGTGGAATCAAACCTTAAACTTTTAGTTAGTATCTGGGCACATTGACTGTGTGCAGTACTTGGGACTGCAATTACCTATGGTGGTGGTGGTGATAGGTGATAAATGTCATCCAGTTGGTTGCAACTTTAATGACCCTGTATAGGGTTAGCGTTGTTGTTGTTGTCAGGTGCCATCGAGTCGGAACCGACTCATAGCGACCCCATGCACAGCAGATAGAAACAATGTCTGATCCTGGGCCAACCTCACTCTGCTGCCACACTTGACACCATCAATGATACCACCTGGCTGATCCATCTCGTTGGGGGTCTTCCTCTTTTTCTCTGACACTCCACCTTACCCAGCATGACATCCTTCTCCAGCGACTGTTCCCTCCTGACAATATGTCCAAAGTACGAGAGACTAAAGCTTAGCCATCCTGGCCTCCAAGGAGCACTCTGGCTACACTTCTTCCACAATAGGGTTATCGTAGTGGTTACAAATTGGGATGCGAACCTTAGGGACAGCAGTTCAAAACTATCAGCTGCTCTGCAGGAGAAAGATGAGGCTTTCTGCTCCCGTAAAGATTTACAGCCTCAGAAACCCTCTACAGGGTCACTATCAGTTGGAACTGACTCCACGGCACATAACAACAACAACATAGGGTTTCCAAGGAGTGGCTGGTGGGTTTCAACTGCCAACCTTGCCATACCAGGTCTTTCTACCTATGTTGTTAAGTGCTGTTGAGTTCTGACCCATAGCAACTCTGTATAAGGTTTCCAAGGAGTGACTGGTGAGCTTGAACTGCCGACCTTGCAGTTCAAACTGACTGTAGTCCAGTGCATACTGGGACTCTATGTTAGGAGTCCTTAACAGAAGATATGGATTAAGGGGAAGAGGTCTGGGTTAGATGCCATCCATAGAGTGATTTTCTGTGGTGCTTCAGGGCAATGTGCTAGATCGCAAGGTCAGTTTGTACTGCAAGGTTGGTGGTTCAAACCCACCAGCCCCTTTTCTATGGGTTGGAATTGACTTGCCAGCACTTAACAACAACCGTTACAGAAGAAACCAAGGATACCAAATAGGTTTACTTAATCTAGGAAGGAGGCCTGTAGAAGGGGTCCTATTTGAATAAGTACTTGACCGTGGAAGAAATGATGTTATTTAATGTTAGGTAATAATAATATGAAAAGGAGCTTTAGTAGTGTAGTGATTACAAATCAGGCTGTGAACCTCAGGGTCAGCAGTTTGAAACTACCAGCAGTTCTGCGGGAGAAAAATGAGGCTTTCTGCTCCCGTAAAGATTTACAGCCTCGGAAACCCTATACAGGGTCGCTATGAGTCAGACCCGACTCCACGGCACATAACAACAATAATATGAAAGAATGTTGTTGTGCATGTCAATCTAGGGAGACCACAGGTGGTTTGTTTTCTGCCACTTTTTAGCACTCACAACATTGAACTCTAGTCTCACCTGTTAGTCTCACCTAATATTTTAACTATTCGCTTACATGGTTTTGTTCCTAACAGGATGGAAGGTGCCTCGATTGGGCAATCCTACTTTTTTTTTTTTACTTTATACCCTCAGTGCCTGGAAAATGGTTGTTGTTGTTGTTAAGTGCCATCCAGCCAGTTCCGACTCCTAACAACCCTGTATAGTGTTTCCAAGGCTTTAAATCTTTGTGAGGGCAGAAAGCCTCATCTTTCTCCCATGGAGTTGGTGGGTAGGCTCAAACTGCCAATGTTGTGGTTTGCAGTTCAATGCTTATTGTATGGAGCCACCACAGTCCCCTGGAAAATGATAGGCACTCTGTAAGTGTTTAATATTAAATGAACCGTGTTAGCTGGAAATAGTTGTCAAAATATAGGTGATTCAGTTAATGTGATAATATTGTTAATGTTATAACAATTTTCTGTGCATTCTAAATTTATGTCTACATATAATCACAGTCATTAAGCAACCAAATATGCCAGGGAAAATTCTTTCTCATGAATTAGAATAGCTACTCTTAATGTTATTAATATTGAGAAAAGGAAAACCAGACATTTACTCAGTTGGGGAACTAAACTGGTGTTTACTGTGTTCAAAGTTTACAGATGAAAATGAGTATTTAGTGAAAGACAGGACGCCTATTGGGAGCTAAGAGTAGAAGTTAGGTAATTTGAAGTAGTACAGCACAATGCTTAAAGTGGTCAACTAGTAAACAGAAGATTGGCTATGTGAATTTACCATCGGCTCTGTAGGAGAAAGATATGTCATTCTACTTCCTTAAAGCTTTATAGCCTTGGTAATTCCATATAGTCACTATGTGTCAGAATCAACTCATCAGCAACAGGTTTTTATAGATGTATTATTGCCAGCCTTAGGGGTATTTTACAAGCTGTAGAGTCTTGGTATGGTGCTGTAGGATAAGCACTGGACTGCTAACCTCAAGGTCAGAGGTTCAAATTCACCAGCTGCTCCTTGGAAACCTCATACAGGGTCACTATGAGTAGGAACAGACTCGATGGTAGTTAACAACAACAACAAAGACATTTATAATGTAAGGAAACAGTCACAAGGAAAAATAAAGAAAAATAATTGGAACTAAAACAAGTAAGAGACCAAGGACAGGTTTATGAGACATTCAAGCTCTCTTTGCCATTTTGCCATTTTGCCATTTGCTAGTACTCCTGTGTCCCCGCAGAGAAAGATTTTTGGGGAAAGTGAGGGATTGAGAAGTCGATTAGTCACTTCTGAGCAGATCAGTTGATGGGAAGAAGATCAAAACCAAGAAATGAAATAATAGAGTCCTGGTGTGGTGCTGTGGGCTAATGCGTCAGACTGCAAAGTTGTTTGAACAGCAAGGTTGGTGCTTCAAGCTCACCAGCTGCTCCTTGGAAACCCTGTACAAGGTCTCTATGGGTTGGAATTGACTCCATGGCACTTAACAACAACAACAACAACATTCAGTATCCATCGATTCACATAGAAACTGTTATTTATCATCATATATGGTAGTTGAAGGGACAACTTCTCCAACTGTGAATGAAGGATCTAGAGCTTTGGGACCTCAGAGTAACTGAGACTCAAAGGCTTACTCCAGGATTGCAGCAGATGTAGAAAAATAAGCCCATTTTAATATTACATTACATTTAAAATTATTTTATCTAGTGAAATTTAAAGATGTATATGGAGTTACAATATTAGACTATATTGATTAAACTGTCAACTTTTAAATAAATATAATTAATTCCAAAATATAACCTCTATAGTTAGTTTCTTGGAGTCCTTGTGTGTTGCTGTGGGATAAGCGTTAGACTGCCAACTGCAAGCCGCTCCTCGGAAACCCTATAAAACAACAAAACAATAGTTAACTTCATACTTTAGATACCACTACTAAGGAGCTCTGGTAGCGTAGTGGTTACGAATCGGGCTGCGAACCTTAAGGTCAGCGGTTCGAAACTACCAGCCGCTCCGCGGGAGAAAGATGAGGCTTTCTACTCCCGTAAGGATTTACACCCTCGGAAACCCTGTACAGGGCCGCTATGGGTCGGAACCAACTCGACGGCACTTAACAACAACAACAACAACTCTGGTAGCCTAGTGGTTACGAATCGGGCTGCGAACCTGAAAGTCAGTGGTTCGAAACTACCAGCCACTCCGCGGGAGAAAGATGAGGCTTTCTACTCCAGTAAGGATTTACACCCTCGGAAACCCTGTACAGGGCCGCTATGGGTCGGAACCAACTCGACAGCACTTAACAACAACAACTCTAAAATAGCTTTTGTAGAATATGTTCATCTACATAGTACTTCTATGGTGTTTTGGTAGCTATATGAAGATCAGTATATTGAGGACGATAATGTTTTGAAGAGACTGTTGATTTCATTCAGATTAGTAATCTAGTTCACATAGCTGCTATATTATGTTGCTGTTGTTAAGTGTTGTAGGGATGGTTCGTTCTCATAACGAGCCTGTATAGGGTTTTCAAGGAGCAGCTAGTGGGTTTGAACCACTAACCTTGCTGTTACAACCTAGTGCTTATCATTTGGTGCCACACCAGGACACCATACCAGACTAGGTATAATCTACAAGCTGTAGAGACATTTTTAATGTAGGGAAACAGTCATAGAGAGAAAGAAATAACATGACAGTTGGGCAGAAATGATAGATTTCTTTTGGAAAGTCAGAGTCTCCATATTGTTGTTGTTGTTGAGTGCAAGCAATCAAGTCAGTTCCTACTCATAACAACCCTGTATAGGATTTCCAAGGAGTGGCTAGTGAGTTTGAACCACTGACCTTGTGTTTCAAACCAACCTTGTCCTGTACATCATTCCGTAGTGCCACACAGGGACTTCATAAGAATAATCTGGTTTCTTACTACAATATTTATTATCAACCTACCAAACTGTTGCAAGAAGTATCTGTGAGACTATTTTACACTATTGAATTTTTTCCCAAATCGCTCTGGCTTTTAGTTTTCACCTTTTCAACTCTTGGGAAAGGGACTCAACTGCATTAAAATGAGGCTAACAGTATACCCCACTGGGTTGTGGTATATAAAAGCTATGGCAATACATGTTTGTAATAGTTACTGTTAAGGAGCTCTGGTAGCGTAGTGGTTACAAGTCAGTGTGCTAATCTCACGGTCAGCATTTCGAAACTACCAGCAGCTTGGCCGGAGAAAGATGAGATTTTCTGCTCCAGTAAAGATTTACAGCCTCGGAAACCCTGTACAGGGTCATTATGGGTCGGAACCTACTCAACGGCATTTAACAACAACAACAAGGTTGCCTATTGGTCCAGTTGTGAGGGTTTTGTTTTATGTTGAAGAAATATACTGAAAGCTGTCATCTTTGATCTTCAACAGTAAGTAGTTCAAGTTCTGTTCACTCTCAGCAAGAAAGATTGCCCCATCTCATACTGAAGGCTGTCAATGAGTCTTTCTCCAATCCTGATGGCCACATTGTTCTTCGTCCAACTTCTCATAATAATAACTCATATATTCCAGTTTCTCGGGTTATTTGTTCACCATACAGATTGATAAAAGGACGCACCATACACACCATAAGTATGATAAAAGGACGCAAACTTCGCACACAAGTTTTCAGGTTTTTATTTTTTATGTATATATAAAAGGAGTCCTGGTGTGGTGCTATGAGATAAAGCACTAGATCACAAAGTTGATTTGAACCTGTCAGTCAGTGACCCAAGCTCACTGGCAGCTCCTTGGAAAATCCTCTACAGGGTTGCTATGAGTTAGAACTGACTTGGCAGCACTTAACAAAAACAACATATATATAAAGAACGTCCCATTGATGAACAGGAATTTATCTTGTCTTTTTCATGATGAAAAAAGCTCTGTATTTCAAGAATAAGAAAATTCTCAATGACTTGTGTGAAAGAAAAAAAAATAGACATTTATTATAGGAAAAGAACATAAAGAAAAAACCAATTCATATATATTAAAATTACTCTTTGTATCACAAAAATGGAAATTTCACAATGTGTTGTTTAATGAGAAACAATACTATTTCCCCCTTTCAAGTAAGTGAAAAGATAAAACAAAACAAAACAAAAAAGCCTGATATCATATTACATACAAAAACTCTGTATTACATAGTTAGGGAAATTAACAATACATTGTACAAACTAAAAATAAATGTATATATGAGCATTGTTGTTAATTGCCTTCAAGTCACTTCTGACCTGATTAGGGTTTCTAAGGAGCAGCTGGTTGGCTTGAACCACCGGCCTTGAAATTCAAACCAACCTTGTGACCCAGTGTTTATCCTACAGTGCCACACCAGGACTCTTATGTAAATGTAGAGAAAGGAAATATAGGAGGAATAAAGGAAAAGAAAGAAAGAATTGGTGATGGTTGTGCAACAGACGAGTATGGTTGATGGGGCTGGATTGTACATGTAAAAATGGTTCAAAGCTTGAATTGGTAAATATGAAAAGAAAGAAAGAGAGAAACAGAGAAAGGAAGAAAAGGGAAGAAAGAAAGAATTCCACTTAATGAATAGAATTAAGTAGAATTCGTTTTTGTCTATTCATTTCCAATTCTTTTTTTTCTCTTTCTCTCTTTTCTTTTACTTTTTCCTATTTATTTATTTGTTTGTTTGTAGGCAAGTCCCCAATGGTTGGTCTTTATGAGAAAGTAAGTATACGTTGTTTTCCTGCCAGAAAATGGGGGAAAAAAGTAGACAAAAAAGATCAATTTCCTTTTGGTTTCCTTTTTTCTCTTTTCCATTCTTTCCTTTTTAATCTCTCTTCCTTGTCACTCAAGTAAGCACATTTCTACATTATGTTGTTGTTGTTAAGTGCCATTCTCATAGTGACTCTGTTCCTGAGAAACAGCTGGTGAATTTGAACTGCTGTCCTTGCGGTCGAGTGCTTTATCTTACAGCGCCATACTGGACTGTTTCTACACTATATAAAATGCATAGTTCTGCCTTCACTCCTACCCCTTGTAACCATTACAGAAAGCTTATTATAGAATGAAAATACTTCTTGACTTTGTACAGTAGTGGTCTCCCATATTTGTCCCTTTACAGACTGACTAATTTTACTAAGCATAATGCCCTCCAGGTTTCCCCAGGTATGCAGTGTTTCACAGATTCAAAGTTACTCTTCAACATGGCATAATATTCCATTGTGTATGTGTATAACAAAGTTTGTTCAACCATTCCTGTGCTGATGGTTATCTAGGTAGTTTCCATCCTTTTCCTATTATGAATAATGCTGTATTGAACATGGGTGTGCATCTATCTATTCGTATTACAGCTCTTATTTTTTGATGTTATGTAGCAAGTAGAGAGATTGTTGGGTCATACAGCATTTCTATTTCTAACCTGAGAAAATGTCACACTGTTTTCCAAAGCAGTTGCACCCTTTTCCCACCAACAATCCCATAAACTCCATATTCTCTTCCACGTTTATTGTTTTCTGATATTTTGAACTTTGCTATTAATGCTGGGGTAAGATGATATTTTATTATTGTTTTGATTTACATCTCTAATGTCTAATGGAGGCATCCTGTAGAATAAGCACTGGACAGATAACCTAAAGGCAATGGTTCAACCCTACCATCTGCTCCTTGGAAACCCAATACAGGCTGGCTATGAGTCAGAACTGCCTCAACAACACTTAACAACCACAATGGCTAGTGCAGTTCTGATGTGGAACTATAGGGTTAGCACTGAACTGCTAAATACAAGGTGTCAGTTTAAACCCTTCAGCCATTTCTTGGAAACCCTATGCAGGATTACTATGAGTTGAAACTGACTCAATGGCACCTAACAACAGCAACAATGGCTAATGATCATGGCTATTTCTTTATGTTTGTTGACTGCCTGAATGTCGTCTTTGATGACGTGTCTGTTCATGTCCTCAGCAAATTTTTAAATTGGATTATTTGTCTTTTTATTGAAGTATTGAAGTGTTCTGTAAATTTTAGATAAGTAGTCCCTTGGCTGATGTGTTATTGCCAATTTTTTCTCTCAGTCTGTGATTCTCTTATTATTCTTTAGGTTAAATGTTGTGATGCAAAATATAAGTGTCTAATTTTCAGGAGGTCTCATTCATCTATTTTGTCTTTTGTTGTTTATATATGTTTTCAGTTATGTTTGATAATGTGTTTATGCCATGAATCAGAGCACCAAAGTCTGTTCCTATTTCTTCATCGATAAACTTTATGGTTCTAGATTTTGTTTTTAAGTTTTCAATCCATGATGAGTTCATATTCGTATATGGTGTAAGATAAGAGTCGTGTTTCATTCTTCTGAAAATGGATTTGCACTTTTACCAGCACCATTTGTTGACTAGACTGTCTTTTCCCCATTTAATGTGTTTTGGTCCTTTGTCAAAGATCACTCAAGCATGGGTAGATGGGTTTACTTCTGGGTTCTCAATCCTATTCCATTGATCTTTGTGTCTTTTGTTTTACCAGTTCGAAACTGTTTTGATTACTGTAGCTGTGTAGTAGGTTTTGAGATCAGTAAATGAGAAGCCTCCTATTTGATCTTCTTTTGAGTAATGCGTTGTTTTTCTGGGATCTCCTTCCTCGCCATATGAAGTTGGTGATGACCTTTTCCATCTTTTTAAAGACTGTTGTTGGAACCTGGATTTGGGCTAGTGTTAATATTTTCACAATGTTAGGTCTTCTTATTCTTTTGGATGCTATGTTTTCTGATTTTAAATCACATAGTCTCCTCTTGTTCTTTTGGAACAACTGCCTTTTGGTCTGTGTACAGGTCTTATAGGAACAAACCTAGGTGTTTTGGAATTTCCATTCTTTGCAATAATTTACTATGAACCACACAGTCAAATACCTTTGTGCTTTGAGTGTCACTTGGACATCTTTTTCCGATACCATCATTTCTTGATTATGTGCTACCTCCTGAAATGGTTTTGTATATACCATTTGTTTTTTTGTTTTGTTTTTTGATACAATGAGTCTCTGTATTCCTTCCATCTTCTTTTGATGGTTCTTGCATTGTTCAGTATTTTGCCCATAGAATCTTTCAGTTTTACAGCTGGACGTTTTCATTCATTCTTTCTGCTTGAGAAATGCCAAGCGGTATCCTTCCCTTTTGTTTTCTAATTCCAGGTCTTTGCACATTCATTGTAATACTTTGTCTTCTGTATGTAGTTTACCCCCTGAAATCTTCTAATCTGAGGTGCATTGTTCAGCACTATTATCAGATCTTGTTTCACTTCATCTAAAAGATTTGCTGGCTAATTTGTTTTTCTTTTTTTCCAAAAATAGAGGACCAGGTCCTTCTTCCTAGTGTGCTTTAGTCTGGAAACCCTGCTGAAACCTCTCCAACATGTTTAATGCGGTTGGTATTTGCAATACAAATTTTTTTAGCATCTACCACTTCCATGTCACTAGTTAATAAATGACTGGTAAATTGTACTAGACACAATTAGATTTCCAATGAGATGGATTGAGACAGTGGCAGCAACAATGGGCTCAAACGAAACAATTGTGGAATAGGCAGTGTTTCGGGTTTTTTTTTAATGCATAGAGTCCCTATGTTACAACCAACTTGTTGGCACTTAACAGCAATAATTAAATTTAGAAAAGTGGCATTTATATACCCTTGGAAAGACTTGATTTGCATAGGTTTTTAAGAAAAACACTAGCACAAATACCAGTTCCTTTCTGACTCATGGAGAGACATCATGTATGTTAAAGTATAGTTGTGTTTCAGAGGATTTTCTGTGGCTAGTTTTTCAGAAGTAGCTCACCAGAGACCTTTTTTACTGAGGTGTGTTGCTGGGTAAACTCAAACCTCCAAATTTTTAATTAGCAGCCAATTGTTTTACTACATTGCCACCACCTAGGGACTCAAAGATTGCTGTTAAGTTATATATTTAATTTGTTTAGTACCTACTATGTTCCAGTGTGAGACTTGGACTGTTTTGGTTTATTCCTTCTCATTGATGATACAAATAGGGCATCCTCAAGCAGATTTCTGGATGTGTTGTATTTTAAGTGGTTACTGTTAAGTGTTATTGTGTCTGTTTCGACTTGAAGTGATCCTGCATATGGTGTCCAAGGTGTAGCTGGTGGATATGAACTGCTGACCTTGCCACACCAGGAAGCCATATTTTAAGTAATAGTTTATGAAGGTAGACAAGAAGTTTATGAAGGTGGTTCTGTTAACAATTGCACCAGTAATAAGAATGCAAGTTAAGAAAAAAAATCTGTCTTTTAATGAAGAAATGTCTACTGCTGATGTCCTACTTGTAGCATCACTGAGAAGGAATAAACAAAAACAGGAATCCATATTTTAACTAATAGTTTATGAAGGTGGACAAGAAGTTGTTGTTTTTAAGGGCTGTCGCCATTGAGTCGGTTCTGACATATAACAACCCTGTATAGGGTTTCCAAGGAGCAACTGGTGAGTTTGAATTTACGATCTTGTGGTTAGAAGTCTAGTGCTTATCCTACACCAGGATAAAAAGTAGTTGTATAAAAAGGTTGTGTCTTGATTTTATAATTTATGTTATGATTATCTGATAAATTTTAAGCAAGAGTCCTGGTGTGGCACCGTAGGATAAGCACTCGGCCTCAACCTTGGTGGTTCAAACTCACTAACCGCTCCTTGGAAACCATAGACAGGGTCGCTATGGGTCGCAATCGACTCAATGGCAGTTAACAACAACAATTGGAAATAACTTTAAAGATGAGTGATTTTTACTTTTTGGAAAAGTTAACAATAATTCCAAATGTCATTGATTTTATTTTGCAAAATAGAGAAGAAAAATGTATTGTCATGTTTTTCCCCATCCAGAAAATATAATTGAATTACCATTTTTCTTTTCTTAAAATATGCTTTCAAAGAGAACTTAAAAAGATAGTCCATATGCATAACTTGGTTTCTTCTTGCTTTTTAAAAACTGGATATTCAGCTTTTTGTGATAGAGTATTTGTGAATAGGATTTTGTAAATATGTTTCTTCTGAAAGGCAAAATTTGAGACTACTGGGAAGTATTTCAAGCCTTTGAAAAATTTGATACAAATTTGACAAAGCTTATACTTAACGGAATACTATATAAAGTGAATAAAAGGAGTAAATTTGCCCACTCTGCTGCCAACACTTAAGATTCATGAAAACTTGGCTCAGTTATAAATAAAAATAAAAGAATAATCAATCATTAGGCGCATAACACTACTCTGTTGTCTGTTTAACAGTGCCCACCAAAGAAAATATTTCCTTTTTTCTTTTTTGCAGCTTATAGTTGTTTCAGTTATGTTTTAAGTCTTTGTTTCATAAATAGAACTTTAAATGAGGCTTGCTCATAGAATCTTTGAGGATTTCAAGGATAAAAATTTATTCTGACATGAAATTTGGGTCCGTTTTCTGTTAAAAATGAAACAAATCTACATTGTTTTCAGCTATTCAAAATTGTTAGATATCATTCAGAAGAACGTTAAACAAATACACAAAGTGAAGATATTTGTGTACCAGTTTATGTAATACTTAATTTCAGTTAAATGCAAAACAGTTCTTTTTGAGAAATTCTATAGGTGTAATAATAATGTTTTTACACAAATGCTTTAGTTTATCCTTTAGATTTTTAGCAACAACATTTACATCTCATTTAATTATTATGATTTAATGGAAATCATATATAATATGTAATTTCAACTGAGTATGCTACTTGGGTTAGAATTATATTCTGTTCAGTACAAATAGTTTTTCAACAGACATGACAAATCCTATACAGATTTTAGCTTTGTTTATATGCTGTACAGAATCAGCTTGAGGGCTAATATTGATAACTTAGCCTCTTTCAGCTGAATAGGGCTTCAAAAGTTTACATCCAGCTTTTGAGTACTTTTGTTTTTCTGTTAAAAAAAAAAAATCAGTATTAGGCACTACTGGTTACTACCAGCTGAAGCCTCACTCTCAAGTCCCAGCTGTGTATTTAGCATTTAGTCATGCTAAGAATTGCTAATTAGAAAATCACATTGGACAAAGCGCACCCAGTAATGTTGATACAATACCATTTTTGTTTGAGAAACATAAATAAATAATAATCTTTACATTAATGGTTTCATTAAAAAGTATTTTGTGTTGAATATGAAAAACAAGCAGTCTTTTAGCATGATAATGATTTGTCAGTATATCATTCTTTAACAGGAATTCATAATCTCTCCAAAAACATGACCATCCTCAAAACAGTCAGATTTATAGTTGGCCTTTTGATTGTTTTCTTTCTTCACTTATTCCTGTTCCACCCCTTAACAGCATCTTTTACTCCTCTTTGTTCTTCCTTCCTCCCCACACATAAGCTTTCTACTGCTCTCCACTCCTTTCTGTGCCTTGCTTTGTCCTTCTTGTACATTGTAGAGGAGTCCCGGTGTAGTGCTGGACTGCAAAGTCGGCTTGAACCATAAGGTTGGCAGTTCAAGCTCACCGGGTGCTCCTCAGAAACCCTATACAGGATTGTTGTGGGTTGGGACCAACTCCACAACACTTAACAACAACAACAATACACTGTAGAAGGAGCTCTGATACTGTAGTGGGTTATGAGCTGGGCTGCTAACAGCAAGGTCAGTTGCTCCACGGGAAAGAGAGAAGGCTTTCTGCTCCTGTAAAGACTTATAATCTCAGAAACAGTTTACAGGATCACTGTGAGTGGAATTACTTGATTGCAGTGGGGCTTCCTAATTCTCCCAAATCCTCTTTTTTTTCTGTATCTCAAGTGCAGTTAGTTGTAGCCATGAATGAGAACTAAGAAATATATATATATATTGTGCTATGTATGTTAATGATTGATAGCAATTTAATGCATGTATTGCCTTTTTCTGGTTAGTAAATATTTTATATTGAAATACGAGACCTGGAGACAGTAGTACTAGCAGCATAATTAGCCTAACTAGTAAATAGCACATATATCATAGTGCAAGGGTCTTAGAGCACACATTTTAGGTGACCCTGATAACTGGGTGATTATACTATTAAATGGACAGCAAGGTCAGTTTGAGCCGCAAGGTTGGTGGATCAAACCTACTAGTCATTCCTTGGAAATCCTATATAGTGTTGCTATGAGTTGGAACCAACTTGATGGCATATAACAATAGCAGCAGCATACTCTTAAAGAGAATAAAGAACTATTTTCAGCTTATTACAACACAAGATCTCACAGTCATTATGAGTTCATAGATAATACAGAATGTTAGTGCTTTTTACAGTGCTACACAGAATGGGTGCTTAACATTTTCTTTTGGAGTCCCGGTTTAGTGCTCTAGGACCAAACTGCTAACCCCACAAGCCCATCAGACACTCCTTGGTAACCCATACAGGGTTGCTATGAGTCAGAACTGACTAGATGGCACTTAACAACACCACTTTCTTTTAGATATTGGGCTGCTAACTGAAAGACTAGTGGTTCAAACCTACCTTCTGCTCCTTTAAAGATGTGCAATCTCAGACACCCTAAGCAGACTCACTGTGAGTTGGATTTAAATCGGTGGCAGTGGATGGGTAACACTTTTTGTTGACATTCCGTTTGTGGTTTGAAAGGCGCTCTTGTGGTGCTGCAGGATAAGTGTTGAACTGATAACCGCAAGGTTGTCAGTTCAAACCCACCAGCTGTTCCTCAGGAGAAAGATGAGGCTGTCTACTCTCATAAAGATTTATAGTTTCAGAATCCCTACGTAGGGTTGCATTGAGTTGGAATTGGTTTGGGTGTTCTAGGCCCAACGGATACCATGGTGAGAAGCTAAGATGCACAGAAAATATTTGTGCACTAAAATGTCTTACATTGTACCAATTTCATTTAAAATGTTTCCTTGCTTAGAAATCTGAAATTGAGGAAGTAACAGAGTCGTATGTTTGTCTGAAATTTAGCAAGTCCACATTTGTAGTTTGTTTAGCTTTCGTAGATAATCTTTGCTGAACTAATTCATATTATCAATACTGTGTCAGTGTATGTCTTAGGGTTCTCTGAAGAAGCAGAATCAGTAGCTACTAATCTGTACACACACACACACACACGCACACACATTTATTTTAAAGAATTGGGTCATGCCATTCTGTCAGAGGGCTAACAAATCCAAAATCTAAAGGGCTGGAAATTTCTGTAATCTGTCAGGCAGCGGAAAGAGTGAAGTATGAGAACTGATTGAGTTCTGGCAAAATGTCTACTTGTAACCAACAGGTAGAATACACTTTAAGGATAACTTTTGTGTTTAAGGCCTTCTACTGATTGAATGAGGCCCAACCACATTATTAAAGTAATGTGCTTTACTTAAGGCCAACTGATTTAATTAGATTAAATTACATATTTGCAAAATACGTAACTATATATATAATTTAAATACCTAGTCACACTGCCTGGATCAGTATTTGGCCAAACAACTGAGCACCATATCCTAGTCAATTTGATATATAAAAGTAGCTGTTGCACTGTAATAACAGAAGAGTCCTGGAATTGAAGGATCTCATGTTTGAGTCCCATGTCACTTACTAGATTTGTTATCGTAGACTTGTCACATGAACTTTCCAGATGCAGTTTTTTATTTGTAAAAAGAGAGTAACAGTAATACTGTCATCTACACCAAAAAATTTGGTTGAGGATCACTTGAAATAATACTATTTGTAAGTATCTATAAATTACAGATCATCATATAAAAATAGAGGATTACTGAAACACTATGTAGAGATGATACCTTATAAATTAAAAAAGAAAGCATTTGCTAAGAGAAACTGCACTTTTAAAGAAACATTTAGTAGAGAACCAAAGATCTGTGTTTCTGTGCCATTTCTACAACTGAACTTCAGTAACAGCTTTTTAAGCAGTTTTACTTCTCTGGGTGACAACCAAGAGCTCAAAGTAAGTAAAAAAGATATTTCAAAAGGCACAATAAATGTTCAGGAACTAAAGTGCATATACTTGACACAATAAACACCCTCCTTGGACTTTGTTTATACCTAGTGCCATAAAGCACAATTAAATTTATATGTTTCACATACTCTGTGTAATTAGAGAAGGAAGGGCATTGCACGTAAGTAGTATCAGTTCTTGATCGACAAGATCAGTATTTGTTATCATCCAGTCAATTCTAAGTCATGTGTATTAGGGTAGAACTGTCCTCTTGAATTTTCATTGGCTGATGTTTCAGAAGCAGATGGCCAAGCCTTTCTGTAGAGGTACCTCCTTTGGGTGTACTTGAACTGCAAGATTCCATTGGCGTAGGTCTTAGCTACCATGCAAGCTAAAATACCCAAAATGACTCCATTTTCAATAGGCCTCAGATGTATCTGTGCTTAGAGTAAGGGATCTGGAACTACTTAACTAACAAGAATACAGTTGATTCTTTTTTTTTTT
>NW_006408706.1:5110963-5119779 GCF_000296735.1 Chrysochloris asiatica
GTCGGGTATTCTGTGTTGTTGTTGGTGGAGCTCTCTGCTATATGTCCACCCGATCCACCATCTTGTTTGTTCCCCAAGAATACAGTTAATTCTTGTGGGGAATGAAAAATTTGGGTTGAATTGACCTTTAGAATTACAGCAAAAATATGTAGCCTCAAATCATATCTATCATATTTAATATATGTCTTAAAGCTTTGTCATGTTTCTTGAAACTGATTTTTCTATAGACTATGTCCTGGTGTGGTGCTGCAGGATAAGTACTAGACTGCTAACCAGAGGTTGGTGGTTTAAGCTTACCAATCCTTGGAAATTATATACAGGATTGCTCTGATTTGGTTTTGCTGTGAGTTGTTGTTAAGTGCCGTCGGTTCCTACTCAATGGCACTTAACAACATTTCACTATACTCAGACCAGATAAATACCATTTAGAGAATGTTTAAATTCTTTACTTGAGTCCTGGTGTAGCACTGTGGGTTGTGTGCTGGACTGCAAAGTCAGTTTGAATACAAAGACCAGAGGTTCAAGCTTACCAGCTGCTCCTTGCAAACCCTATACAGGGTCACTATGGGTTGGAACCGACTCGACTGCACATAACAACAACAAGAAGTTACTTACTGGTTTATTTAATGGATATACATTAGCACTTTTCTAAGTCCAGAGACTGTGTTAACTCCAGGGAATACAGCATTTAGCAAACAGACTTGAATCCTACCCGAAAAGAGCTTAAGTCTTGTGGGAAAGATAGACATTAAATTATTAATTGCATTGATTTACATTTAGAAGTTCTATAAAGGAAAAGCCACAGGGCATTGGAGTTGGCCTAGGAGTTGTTGTTAAAGTGCTGTTGAATCCGTTCTGACTCCTGGTGACCCTGCATAGGGTTTCCGAGGAGTGGCTGGTATGGTTAACCGTCAGTGCTTATCCTACAGCACATCAGGGATTTATTAATAGTAACCATTAAGACTTCTTTTGATGAGTGTCCTAAAGGGTGTTTCACGTAGTTTTTCTCTCAGGCTGGTTTCGTGATTTGTGCTATGAAAATATCTGCTAAGTAACCACCTTATAACTTTAAAACTAAAACTTTTTGAAATGAATAGCTAGGAATCACCCAAAACAGGCAGATTTGGGGGGCACTGTGGCACTTTAGGATAAACACTACCAACAGGGTCGGCTGGAACCCACTCAACAGCTCCCAAAAGCTGCCCTACTCTATTGCCCTCTCTCCATCGCTCCCTCTGTTCCTTTTACTACCCTTCTCATAATAATTTATTGAAGGTCTTCATGTATGAGGTGTTATCCCTTTCCCATTTTAACTTCATTTCTGTTAACTGGGAGTAGGGATCTCCTCCTATCACTGTAACTTACATTTGTGGTTATTTGGACCTTTGCTATATGCTGAATGCTCACTGTTTTGCTAGAAAGACACTCCCTCCGACCTGTTGCCTATTTGGGCATGATTCCACTAGGTTTAATAGGTTTCACTAAATTTTATAGATTGTTAAGACAAACATAACAATACTCAGACCCAACTGTCATTCTTAGTTGAGTCTACAGAGCATTTTCTAGCTTCTGTCTCCATCTCACTGAGGCTTTCTGGTCTCACAGATTTTCCTATTCTTTTGATAATTTCCACTAAGAGCATTGCCTCAACTTTGTGAAAATAAGTAAACCTATACCCTTGGAATATTCATTCATTCACATAGTGAAAATATTTGTTGAGTGTATACTATGCAGAAGGTAAACTATTGGACGCTGGGGAAGAAGGAGTAAAATGCCAAAGTCCTTAAAGCTATCAAGGATTTTTCATGTAATCTCTTACATTTATAGTCCTGTGAGCTCCCATTAATCTTTCTATTTGCCAAAGAAAACACCAGTTGGGAGTAAAGGACGTTGGTCTTGGGATCTCTGCCACCTTCTTATCAGACTCTAGTCATTCCTTTCACTTTCATTCATCAGCTCTTTCAACCAATAGTTTATTGGCAGATGTTATTCCAAATGCCATGACCAATTGGTGCACAGACCATGCCTTCTGTTAAAGAAACTTGAAGAGTTTGCCAAACCTAAACCTGATCTTGTGAGCATTGTAATATACCTGACCCTATTTGGCCTGAGGACTTTCACAGCTCCCTTAAACCAAGGCGAATTGAAGCAAAGAGGGAATGGGTTTTTGTGCCCAGAAAGCAGTACTAAGAAAGTTAGTCTTAGTGAGCTTTAGTTAATTTGGAATAAAAATCTGTGTTCCTTATCTGTTCTGTCTCTTTGCTTTTACATTTTCTTCTTTGGCTGTGTCTTTCATTTTTCATTAGTTTTCAAGTGTAGCTTCTTCTGAAAACCATCCCTCTCTTAATTAGAATGAACACAGACTTTAACATAAGGCAAAACTGTTGTATTTTACTCTGGGTTTTATGTTTACTAGTACTTTTAGTTAAGGAGCTCTGGTGGTATTTGGCTCCTAACCATAGAGTCAGTGGTTCAAACTCACCATTCACTCTGCAAAAGAAAGATTAAGCTCTCTGATTCCTTAAAGATTTAGTCTTAGAAACCCTATATTAGGTCACTGTGAGTCAAAGAACTACTGGTGTGGTACTGTAAGATAAACTCTGGACTGTGAACCACAAGGTCAGCAGTTCAAACCCACCTGCTGCTCCTCTGAAACCCTATGCAGGCTCACTACGCAAGAACAACATGAGTCAAAATCAACTCAGTGGCAGTGGTGTGTTTTATTTACTTTTATTGAGTAAGTTATTTAATTTCTCTGGACCTCAGCTTTTTTATCCATGAAATGAGAAAAGTAAGTGTTGTAAAATGAAGAAGATACTTGTATTAAGTACTTTAACACATTCCTTTCCCTTTGGCTTCATAACACCATCTTCCAGAAACAGCTTGGAATGAGGAGGTCACATGATGGAGTTATTGAATGCTTTATTGGATGCAGGATACTAAATTTGTTTAATTTAGCCTGATATTTAATGCACTCTCCTTTTTTTATTGTTAAGATTACAGACTATAGGTCTCACGTAAAGAGCTGTTTCTTGAAAGAGAAAGATCCATTGGGATCCCACAACTGCAGTATTCTTCAGGAGGAATTAATTTATACATATGGACTCCAGAAGACCCTAGCTGTCATTCAAAATACATAAATTAGAACACCTGAAAAACAATACTGCTAACTTGAAAAAAGATCGATGCTCTAAGATCATGTATTGCTAGATTTTATTTAACCTAGAATCTATCCTATAAAATATCATTGAAAAGAAAGAATGGTCTCATACCTTAATATTGAAACCCTGACTTTTTGAGACTGTAATCATTGTAAAGCACTGGACCACAAGGTTGTTTTGAACCACAAGGTTGGTGTTTCAAACTCACCAGCCCCTCCTTGGAAACTCTACACAGGGTCTTTATGAATCAGAACTGACTCAACAGCACTTAACAACAACAATAATCATTGTTACCAAGTTTAGAGTAATGTCCCTGGAGAAGTTCTGCCATAGTTTTGAGTGACACTGTTGAAAAACCCAACAAGCAATATCTCAACAAAAATAAGTAAATCAATAAATAGAGACAGCTGACCATACTCTTTGCTTAATCAAAGGATTCCCTGAAAAGATTCTTAACATAAAAGCACATTGAACTGTTTAGTGACGAATCATTATCTGTTTATCAAGAGGGGATTAGAATTTGGGACTTGTTAAATAAATGTAAGAACATTTTTAGTGGGTTTTCCTTTTATATATCTGCCCGGCCTTGTACAATATTTACAGTGGTTGTTTTTGAGCCCATCGTTGTTGCCACTGTGTCAGTCTGTTTCACTGGGTCTTTGCTGGCCCTCCACTTTTCCAAGCATGATGTCCTTCTCCAGGGACTGGTTCCTGATGACAAAAGGGACTGATTTATTTGTTCTTTTGGCAATCCATGGTACTTTCAGTGTTCTTTTTCAACACCACAATTCAAATACATCCAGTCTTATACGGTCTTCTTTATTCATTGTCCCATGTACATGAAGTGACTGAAAATATTATTGCTTGGGTCAGGCACACCTTAGTCCTCAAAGTGGCATCTTTGCTCTTAAGCACTTTAAAGTAGTCTTGTTTGCTTAATACAATATGTTGTTTGATTTCTTGGCTCCTGTTTCCATGAGAGTTGATTGTGGATCCAATCAAAATGAAGTCTTTGAAAGTTTCAATCTTTTCTCCATTTATCATGATACTATTTATTGGTCCAGTGGTGAGAATTTTTGTTTTTTTTACACTGAGGTGCAGTCCATACTGAAGGCTATATTATTTGATCTTCATCAGTATTTCAAGTCCTCTTCACTTCCAGAAAACCAGTTTATGTTATCTGCCTATCTCAGATTGTTGATAAGTCTTCCTCTAATCCTGATGCTACATTCTTCTTTATATAATATAGCTTCTTGGAATGTTTGCTTATTGTACAGATTGGATACAGCCCCGATAATGCAGTGGCTGAAACACCTTATTTAAAATCACTGATGAGGATGTGGAGAGACTGGGAGCTTCCTACATTACTGGTGGGACTGTAAAATTTTTCAGCTTCTTTGGAGAATGATATGGCGCTTCCTCAGAAAGTTGGAAATAAAAATACCTTATGACCCAGTAATCCCTCTGCTTGGTGTATATCCATAAGAAATACAAACCAGGACCTGAGTATATATATGCACACTGATGTTCATTGCAGCACTATTCAGAATAGCAAAAAGATAAGCACAGTCTAAATGCCCTTTAATGGAAGAATGGTGGTAGTGTGCCGTGGAGTTGGTTTCTGACTCATCGCAACCCCTGCATGGGGTTTCATAGGCTGTAAATCTTTATGGGAGCAGAAAAGCCTCATCTTTCTCCCACGAAACAGCTGGTAGGTTCAAACTGCTGACTTTGAGGTTAGCAGTCCAACTTGCAACCCCTATGTTATGGAATACTATGCTAGGTTGAAGAATAAAAACAAATCTGTGAAACACTTCATAACTTAGAGGAACCTGGAGGATATTATGCTGAGTGAAATTAGTCAATTACACAAGGACAAATATTGTACGAAATCATTATTGTAAAAGCTTAAGGAAAAGTTTCCAGGCTAAAAGAAATATTCTTTGATGGTAACCAGCAGTGGGAGGGAGGGGGTAGTAATTTGCTGCCTAGAGAGTATAGACCCATTTTCGCTTGGGTGATGGAGAGGACAATATAAAAAAGGGAGGGTGGCAGAAGAATAATGAAGGTAAGTGAAGACACAGTAAGGTACTCATGGGCTAAAAGAGATAGAAGTAAATAGTGAAAACGTGGAACAAAACATATATACAACCTTGGAACAACAGTGTTCTGTGCCTAGATACATGGGTTGAGACATAGGCTGAATGGGTAAGAGAGGAAGAGTGGAAAATATATGTATATATCCCACAGCGTATAAGAGCTTAAAAGAAAATATTTGAGCATGAGTATTTGCCTTTACTGAAAATGCAGCAATGAAGTAATAGAGCACACAGCAGGCAAAATGATGAAAACTTTCTATATACTATCAAACATCCTAAGGCAATAAGTTCATGGACCTGGGGGTTCAGGACCATACTCTCAGGGGATACCAGATTAGTTGGCATAGTATAATCCACAGAGACAATGTTCTTCATCCTGCTTGAGTGAGTAACATTTGGGATCTTGAAATCTCATGAACGGCTGTCTAAGGTGTACCTATTGGTCTCTCCATGTCCGGAAGAAAAAAGAGTGATAAGACTTGAAGAGGCTTGGAAACAATTAGTCCAATAGAATAATGGAACATGTGAACACCAGTCTCCACAACTCTGAGACCAGAAGAACTAGACTTCTAGGTGCCCAGCTACTGCTACCAACTGCCCTGAAAGGAATCACCTTAGAGGGTCCCAGATAGAGTGGGAGAAAACATTGACTAAAACACAAAACTATTTAATTAAAAGAGACCAGGTTTATTAGTCAAAAAGAGAAGAGGAATCTGAGACTATGAACTTTGACCACCCTTCATGTCTGGAAACGAACTCACCCTCATGGCCCAAATTTCAGCCAAGCAGTAAATAAGTTTATAGCGGCAGATAACAACAGCACAGGTAAGGTATACGCACCGTGGAATGAATGGCTAATCATCCACAATCAAAAGGGCAACATTTTCCTTTTTTGATTTTTTATTTATTTAACTGTTTATTGTGCATTGAGTGAAGGTTAACAGAGAAGATCATCAGCTTTACATTCAACGAGTTATATGCTTTGTTTCATCTCAAGGATTACAATGGCCTCCCTGTAACAGCAGTTATCCTACTTCCTCCCTGTGACTTCTCTTTTATATCTTATATTTCCAAAACGAACAACACAAAAATATTTGATGTATACGTACAAAACAAAAAATATGTATTCATTTAAATGTCCTAAGGGCACATTCTACAAGCCAGTCTCCTGACCACAGCCTCGCTCAATCCATGGGTTTAGAGCCTGCAGCTGTTATGTCTCTCCATGGCATTGCCTTTGGCACCATCTCTTTTGTTAAAAAGAGCAAGATTTTCTTATGGACAAAATTGAGAAGGGATGGGAAGATGGGTCGAATGCAAATAGGAACCACAGGAAGGAAGCAGGATAATTATGGTTTCGTGCAGGGGAATGTAATCATTGAGGTGAAACAAAGTTGAATGTAAAGTTGATGATCTTGTCTGTAAATCTTCATTCAATTCACACTGAAAGTTAAAAAATTAAGCAAAACACAGTTTCGTAAGTTTCATATAATGAAAATACCTTGGAAGCTTACTATAGTGTATCCATCTGTCCGGAAAAAAAAAAAAAAAAAGCGTACCTAGCACTAAGTTGTTGTTGTTAAACGTGGCCAAGTTCGTGCTGACCCACAGTGGCCCTGTGTAGGGTTTCCAAGGACCTTGAACTGCTGACTTCGTGGTTCAAACTGACGTTGCATTCCAGTGCGTTAACCTGCAGAGCCACACCAGGACTTCTAGCACTAGGTAGGCACTCAATAAATAGCAGCAATTGTTAACTTTATAGCAAGATGAACATATAGTTAGGGTTTTTTTTGTTTGTTTGTTAGAATTGTATTGGCTTGTATTTTTCAATATAAGACTCATCAGCTAAATCTGTTCTTACTAACTTGGAATATTGAGTATTTTACTTCCTGAATTCTATTCCTACATTTTTACTGTAGAGACAAGCTGTGTAATAAACCAGTGGGCATATACAGCTGTGTAAACTTGCATTCAACACTTAAGTAAACAAAGTTACACTTTATTTTGCCTTGTTTTCTCATAATGAGGCCTGGTAGTATTGTGCTAAGTGCAAGACTGGCAGAGCAGTTCAAACCCACCAGCCTATCTGTTGGAGAAAGATGAGGCTGTCTGCTCCTGTAAAGATTTTGTTGCTGTTGCTAACTGGCTAACTGCTGTCGAGTAGATTCTGACTCATAGCAACCATGTATAGGGTTTCTGAGGAGCGGCTGGTGAGTTTAGACTATGAATCTTGTGGTTCAAACAGACCGTGCGGTCGAATGCATTACCCAGCAGTTCTAGTGCTACACTCTCTCAAACCCTATCTAGGATGACTGTGAGTCAGAATGGACTTTATGGCAATGGGTTTGGGTTTGGTTTTGCTCCCTTGTAACTGTTTTAGTTAACAAGGAATATTACAGTTTGCTGTTTTACTTTCTATTGGCATATGAGACAAATGTATTTTTTTTCCAAAAATTAGCTATTTTTAAAGCCTTTAAAAACATTGGAAAAAACCAACTACCATCAAGTTGATTTCCACAAATAGCATCTTGTGTAGGGTTTCTGATACTGTAGATCTTTATAGGAACAGAAAGCCTCTTTCTACCACAGAGTAGCTGTGTTTTGAACTGCTGACCTTGGGGTTAGCAACCTAACTCATCCATTACTCCACCAGAGATCTCTTTAAGGAGATTACTCATGGTACATTTATTGGAGTCCTGGTGTGGTACTGTAGGATAAGCACTGAGCTAACCACAAGTTCAGCAGTTCAGATCTACCGGTTGTCCCTTGGAGTTGCTGTGAGTTTTGGAGTTGCTATGATTCAGTGGCGTTTAACAACAACAATGAATTGTATAAAGACATAGTGTTTTTCTCTTGCATTTAGAGAACGGTCTCTAATACAGAATATGGAGGTTTTGTTTTGCGAATCACTATGTAGGACCTGTGAGAAAAGCTGTGTGATCTCATCAATGAAATGAGTAAGTCAACAATACTAGAAATAGTCCCATTAAAGGATTGTTTTTCTTTCTCCAAAATAGAAAATCACTTTGGGGACCTTTGAAATAAGAACCAAGACCTCTGTTTGCTTGTTTGTTCTAGTTACTTAATGGAGTTTTAATTTGCATAATGCTTCTTTAAAGTTTAACCTAAAAACTTAAAGGACATAGCCCAGGACTTAAGATCCAGGGTCACCATTCTTGCTGTTTTGATTATATTAAATTATAAAAACAAAGATTGGATGTGAGTGAAGAGGGAAGTGTCATCAAATGCTCATTTTCAGGGAAATGTGGACCTAAGTTTCATTTTAATAGTGATGCGGAACTGTCGAATGATAAAGTATCTAACTAATCCCTTTGAATTTTACTATAAGGACAATCAGATAGGAAAACCCTTGAAGAAAGATTGTGCTGCTGGCTATGGTCACAGGCAGAAGAAGGTCATGTGTTTCCATTTGGTACTTATAAAGAGGAAGTTATAAGGAGCTCTGGTAGCGTTACGAATCGGGCTGCGAACCTTAAGGTCAGCGGTTCGAAACTACCAGCCGCTCCGCGGGAGAAAGATGAGGCTTTCTACTCCC
>NW_006408706.1:5121602-5122745 GCF_000296735.1 Chrysochloris asiatica
TTGGCCCAGGATCGAACATTGTGTCTTTCTGCTGTGCATGGGGTCGCTATTAGTTGGTTCTGACTCTATGGCACCTGACAACAACAACAACCACAACATGGATAACATTGTGAAGGACATATTCCAAACACTTGATTATGCTTTTGAGGGACCTGTACACAGACCAAGGGGCAGTCATTTGAACAAAACAATAGGACCTTGAATGGTTTAAAATCAGGAAAGATGTGTGTCAGGGTTACATCGTTTGACCATACTTATAAAGTCTGTAGGCTGATAAAATAGTCCTACAAACTGGAGTATATGAAGTAAAATGTGGCATCAGGATCGTAGGAAGACTCATTAACAACCTGAGATATGCAGATTACATAACCTTGTTCGCTGGAAGTAAAGAGGACTTAAAATGCTTAAAAAAAAAGTTTTGAAGATCAAAGCCTATAGCCTTCAGTATGGATTGCACCTTAAGGTAAAGAAAGCAAAAATCCCCACAACTGGACCAAAAAAAAAAAAAAAAAAACAACATCATGATAAATGGAGAAAAGATTGAAGGTGTCAAATACTTAATTTTGCTGGGATTCACAATCAACATTCATGGAAGCAGCATTAAAAAATCAAATAACATATTGTGTTAGGCAAATCTATAGAACAAGACCTCTTTAAAGTGTTCAAGAGAAAGATAACTATTTGAGAACTAAGGTGTGCCTAACTCAAGCCTGATATTGTCAGTTGTGTCATACACATGTGAAAGTTGGGGAATGAATAAGGAAGACTCCAGAGGAATTGAAACATTTAAATTGTGGTGTTGGATAAGAATATTGACAACGCCATGTATTGCCAGAACCAAAAATCTGCCTTGGAAGAAATACAAACCAGACGCTCCCTAGAAGGGAAGATAGAGTTTACCTCTCGTGCTTCTGACATGTTGTTGGGAGCAACCAGTCACTGGAGAAGGACATTATGCTTAATAAAATGGAGGCTCAGCATAAAAGAGGAAGACCCCAATGAGATGGATTGACATAAAGGAAGTAACAGTGGACTCAAAGATACAGTAATTGTGAGGATAGTGCACGACCTGGCAGTGTTTCGTTCTGTTATGCATATGGTCAGTATTAGTTGATGCACTTAACAAGAACAAATTTATATATA
>NW_006408706.1:5122845-5139788 GCF_000296735.1 Chrysochloris asiatica
GTTTCACATTCAAACATTCATATACCTTGTTTCATTACATTGTTTATGATTCCCTCCACATACCATCAGTTAACCATAGAGAGAAACCATAGCGTTTCTCTCTATCCTCTTTAGCTTTTTTTGGGAAAAACTTTGCAAATTTATATTTTTACATTTGCTTAAGTAAGGAGTCCTGGTGTGCTGTAGGATAAGCACTGGACTACAAGATAGATTTGAACTGCAAGATCAGCAGTTTATATCCACCAAATGGATTTCTAGTTTTGCCAGCATCATTTGATGAATATAGAGTACCTCTTCCACATTTAATATGTTTTGGTACTTTGTCAAAGATCAGTTGAGCATACAGGGATAGATTTACTTTTGAGTTCACAATAATATTCAGTTGATCTCTGTCATTTTACAAGTACCAGGCTGTTTTGATTACTGTGGCTGTGTAGAAGGTTTTGAGATTGGGTAGAGAGGCCTCATATTTTGTTAGTCTTTTTTAGTAATGCTGTGCTTATCTAGGGTTTGTTTCCTTTTCCTATAAAGTTGGTGATTAGTTTTTCCATCTCTTTAAAGAATGATGTTGGAAACTGGACTGGAATTACATCTATAGGTTGCTTTGGATAGTATTGACATTTGCACAATAGGAAGCCTTCCTATCCACAAACATGGTATATTCTTCTTTTTATTTTTGTCTCTTTTGGTTTCTTATAGTAATGATTTAGTTTTCTTTGTAACAGTCTTTGTTTCTCTGATTAGATTTATTCCTAAGTATTTCATCTTTTGAGTAGCTATTGCAAGCTGTATTGTTTTCCTGACTTCCTTTTCAGAACTCTGTTTATTAGTGTAAAGGAATCCAACTATGTTTGTATGTTGATCTTGTACCCTGCCACTTTGTTGAATCTTTCATTGAGTTCCAATAATTTTCTTGCTGAGTATTTGGGATTAAAGTATAGGATATTATCCTCTGAAAAAAGAGAATTTTACTTCTTTTCTAATTTGGATACCTTTAGTTTCCATTTCTAGTTTTATAACTCTAACTAAAACTTCCAACACAGTATTGAAAAGGAGTGGTAGTAAAGGGCATCCGTGTCTTGTTCCTGTTCATAAGAGTACTGGTTTTAGTTTCTCTCCATTGATAGTGATATTGGCAGTAAGTGATGTTCTGTATATGGTAGTGATGGTGTGCCATGGAGTTGGTTCCAACTCATAGGGACCCTGCATAGGGTTTCTGAGGCTATAAATCTTTATGGGAGCAGATAACCTCATCTTTCTTCTGTGGAACAGCTGGTAGTTTTGAAGTCCTGATTTTAAGGTTAACAGCCTGACTCATAACCACTTTGCTACCAGAGCTCCTTGATGTTCTGTGTATATGCTATTAATTAGGCTGAGAAATTTACCTTTTCCTGTTTTATTGACTTTTTATCAGAAATGGGCTTTTGGTTTTGTCAGATGTCTTTTCTGTATCAATTGATAGGATCATTTTTTTCTTTCCTTCATTTTACTTTTGTGGTGGATTACATTGATTATTTTTCTAATATTGAGCCCTCCCTGCATACCTGGTAGAACTCCCACTTGGTCATGATGCATTATTTTTTTAGATGTTGTTGGATTCTATTGGTTAGAATTTTGTTGAGAATTTTTGCTTCTATGTTCATGAGGGATGTTGTTGTTGTTAAGTGCCATGGAGTCACTTCCAACTCATAATGACCTTTTTATGGGGTTCCCAAGGAATAGCTGGCAAGTTTGAACTGCCGACCTTACAATTCAGACCTATCTTGAGGTTGAGTGCTTATCCTATGGTGCCACATCAGAAGTCCTCATGGGGAATATTGGTCTATAATTTTCTTTTTCTGTGATTTTTTTTTTTTTTTTTTTGTTTTTTGTTTTTTTTTGCGTGTCAAGGTTATACTTGCTTCATAAAATAAATTCAGGAGCTGTCCATCCATTTTAATATTCTGGAATAATTTGAGTAAAATTGGTGCCAGCTATTCTCTGAATGTTTGATAGAATTTACCAGTAAAGCCATCTGGGCCTGGACTTTTTTTTTTTTGCAGAGGGTTGGGCAGGGGAGGTTTTTAATGACTTGATCAGTTTCTTATAGATCAATTTGATATAGGTCTGTTCAAGTTTCGACTTCAGTCTGTGTTAGTTCAGGTAGATGATTTATTTCTAGAAAATTTTACTAGATTTTCAAGTATGTGAGAGTATAATTCTTCATGGGGTTCTGATGTGGTGCCATAGGATAAGCCCTTGATTTCAGGGTCATAGTATTCTTCTGTTCATTAAAATATGCACCGTTTTGAAGGACATTATTTCATTCTTTCCTTAATCCTCAAAGCCTAAGAAAAGTACTGCGCTGATTGTTCGGTGCTATCAAGTTAGTTCTAACTCATAACAATTGGATGTACAAAAGAGCCAAACACTGCCCAGTCCTGCACCATTCTCACAGTTCCTACTGTGTTTGAGCCCATTGTTGCTGCCACTATGTCAGTCTCTCTTGTTGAGCATTTTCCCTCTTTCCCTGACTCACTGCTTTACTAAGCATGACGTCCTTCTCCAGGGATTGCTCATTCCTGAAATATATACTCATTTCATCTTTGCATTATAGCAAAGAATTGTTCATTGAACAACTAATGCTTTTGGGTACAGCAACTCTGTGTATACCCTCTATCTTTTGATGCATCATGTTTCATTCAGTTTTTGGCTTATAGAATTCTTTTAGTTTGATAAATACCAGACGTATTTTTTACTTTTGATTTTCTAATTCTACATCTTTGTACTATTCATTTTAACTTGTAGTAATTATTTAGTTCATATTTTTTCAATTAATATCTTGAAAGTCATAAGCCTAGCTGTTTCACTGAAATATCTATACCTGCATAACCAAAACTATCAGAAATCATGTGCGGAATAAAACAAAGCACAAACTGAACAAATTTAGCCTTTGCAGACTTGTTTTTTCTACAATATAACTTTAACTTAAGGCCTTTACTATATTCTAATTGTTCAGTTCTTTACTGTAAGCGGTTTCTACCTTTGATGACCTGAAGAGACACTTTTTTTTTCATCTGCTCTTTCTCATGTGGTCGAACACATAGGGGTTGGTTGTACTTTATTTGGCACATAGCTACCATTTGTGGGTCTCTTTCAAATTCCAGTAATTTGATTTATTTTTATTGCAAATTAAAGAGTCCCTACAATCAATCTAATTCATTTTATTTTTTAAAGCAATTCAGTCTGATTGAAATTTACTTTGAAAAAAGATAGTTGTTGAATTTAAGTTGCATTTGAATAGCTGATATATGATACCCTTTATGAACTATATAGATTCTCAATTCCACATCTTGACTGGTCTGCCTTTCAAACTAATAAAACCTTCAACACCAGTCAGTGTTATAGAAACTGTGAGGTGAACTGTGGAGGCATCATCATCATCATCATCATCATCATCATGAAGAGTACCTTGCGAAATAATTTTTATTTTAATGAAAAGAAATAATTTCCCAAAAGTAGTATTTCTTAACTGGAGTTCTCTATAGAACTAAATGCTACAGAAAATTATTTAAGTGACTATTTTCTCAATTCTCCCAACAACAGCACAGAAGGAATGACTGATGATTCTAATAATTCAGGATGGTGATTTAGTGGGTTTTGTTGTTGTTGTTGTTGTTTTATTGTTTTTAATGCTTGGGGATGAAATAATTTCTTATTTCAGATAAACTTAGCCTAATTGTTAGTTCATCCCTCCAGTAGCATATTTCCACCATCTTTAGGAATGGTTTTTTTTTGCAAAAGTTTCAGAGTTTGAGACGCCTGTAGAATTCATATGCATGAGTATAGATTTATGGAAAATAATCATTTCAATATAACTGTGATCTATTCAGAGTCCTGCTGTGGCTCTGTAGAATAAGCACAGAATTTCTAACCTCAAGTCTGGCGGTTCACTCCTACTAGTAGTTCCTCGGAAACCCTATTTAGGCTCACTATGAGCTGGAACCAGCTTTACAGCACTAACAACAACAATATGATTTATTCTGATCTCTGTACTCCAGAGAAAACACAAGTGGAAAGAAGTTGACAATATCAGTGGTATATATTGTATCCTTTCGCCATCACTGAAAGCAATGTTAGTATACACAAAGATTTTATAAAATGTCTTAATTATAATGTTAGTCCATAAGTAGTCTGCAAAGACTTTTTTGTGTGTGTGCTATTGTTATCATCATGAGAATTTTTATTTTATTTTCATTAAATGGGTCAATTGCTTTATTCAATTGCTTATAGAAGTAACTTCTGATTTCCTTTTTGGTTGGTGTTCACATGACACTTAAATAATAATAGGTAAGAACAATCATCCAGTGCTTTTATATGCCAGTTACTACTCTAAGCACTTTGCTTGAATCAACTTACTAAAATTTCTATCTCTATTTTGCTGTTGCTGCTGTTAAGTGCCATCCAATCCATTCTAACTCATAGTGACCTTGTATAGGGTTTCTGAATAGCAGCTGGTGGGCTTGAACCACTGACATTGTGTCTCCAACTGACCTTGCAGTCCAGTGCATTATAGATGAGAGAATTGAGGTTCATGGAGGCTAAATAACTTTTCTAAGATTACCTAGTCTGTTAGTAGCAGAGGCAGAATTTGAACTGAGGCAGCTGACTCTTTCTTACCAAACCACCTCTGTCTCTCACATCCTGCCATTGTCTTTTCCTTTATTGTGTTTGCTTATTGGCAGAACTATGGAAGACATTTTATGAACATAGGTATTTCAGACCATGCACAGTGTCTTATTTTTGCTTATTATTGTAATTAATGTCAATGCAGTGTCTTTTATTTGCCAGTTGGAGAGATTTTATTATTCTTTAATCTAAAATTCAAGTAATTCAGCAGTTTTTAAGGTCCTTTGTCTAGTCTGTCCTTGATTGTATGTAATGAAAGAGCCCTTGTTTTGATTCCCATTATTCATCTTCATTGCATGGAATGCCAATGCTGAGTCTACACTTATTGCCTTTAGTGAGAAATTTGGGTTTAAAGAGGTGTAAGCATGCATGCTTAATAATATCATTTATATGTGACTTCAGATACACTGGCAACATATTTTTTATTCTTTGCTTTTTTATTTAGCTATCAAATCTAGGGTGTTTAATGACTGATATTTATACTGTATGTAAGAACTGTACGCAGTCTGTGTGGCACCACAGGATAAGCACTCGACCTCAAGGTCAGTTTGAACTACAAGGTCAGCAGTTCAAATTCACCAGCTGCTCCTTGGAAATCCTGTATAGTCTCTATAAGTTAGAACCAAGTCAACAGCACTTAATAACAACAACAACAGCAACATGTAAGAGCTTTAGTGGAAGGCATCATTATTTTTACGCTGGCATTATGACACAGAATGAGATTTGGGATATATGTATATTTAGTCCAATTTTGTCCTGATCATAGACTAATAAGAATAATGAAAGGCAATTGATAAAGTTTTAGTTTTTTGTTGTTGTTGTTGGCAGTGCTACAAGTATATTAACACAAACCTTTATAATAATAATGATGATGAAGAAAAAGAGAATAAAATGAAACTCTGTTTACCAGTTGCATGACTGGTTAAGATTTCTTTATGAGGAATCTTGGTGTAGTACTGTAGGATAAGCAGGGTACTGCTAACCACAAGTTCAGTGGTTCAAACCCACCAGCCACTCTTTGGAAACCCTACAAAGGGTGGCTATGAGTCGGAACTAACTCTCCATTACTTAATAACAGTAACAGCATTCTGGTTTGGAAGATGTTGAGGCAACCAAAAAATTAGTATTAAATTAATTTTATATACCAATAATTGTCCAACCTGTATGCCAGATAACAATGAATTCGGTCACCTGGGTTATACTGGGAAAACCATACAGTGTTGTAAGGACAAAAAGACCACACATTCAAATATATTTTATAGAGACCTCTTTTATTGAGTCTTAAACAGAACAAAGATAATGCAAAGACAAATCATCCAGATGAGGGAGACCATCAGCATTAAGCCATAATATCCAACTCATGATAATTCTGCTAGTTAATAGACCATAGACAACAAAGGAAATCATCACAAAACCATGATTAGTGGCAGATCAAGTCCATCATAGTCTAAGGCAGGACTACAACAGAAGCAGGGCAAGGTTGATGATTGGGATACATTCATAAATGCAGATTAGGTAACCTTATAGGACTGGTTCTGGGGCCCTTCTACTACCTGACTACTTGATGGTCACTGTATAACACATGACTAACTAGGGATATCATTGCTGTTGTCCGGTGGATCTTGGCTGAAAGCAGAGAATATCAGAAAGATGTTTACCTGTGCTTTATTGACTATGCAAAGACTTTCTATTGTGTGGATCATGACAAGCTGTGGACAACATTGCAAAGTATGAATGTTGCTGAAAATTTAATTGTGCTCATGAGGAATCTGGGCCTGGACCAAGAGGCAGTTGTTCGAACAAAACATGGAAACACGAAAAGCTGGGTTCTAAGAAGAAAAACGTGGCATCAGGATTGGAGGAAGATTCATTAACAACCTGCGATATGCAGATGATACAACCTTGCTTGCTGAAAGCGAAGAGGACTTAACATATTTACTGATGAAGATCAAAGAGCACAACCTTCCATATGGATTACATCTCAATGTAAAGAAAACAAAAATCCTCACCACTGGACCAATAAACAACATTCTTATCAATGTAGAAAAGACTGAAGTTGTCAAGGACTTCATTCTTCTTGGATCAACTATCGACAGTCAAGGAAGCAGCAGTCAAGAAATCAAATGACGTATTGTATTAGGCAAATCTGCTGCACAAGGCATTTTTAAAGTGTTGAAGAGCAAAGATGTCCGCTTGAGGACTAAGGTGTACCTGACCCAAGCCATGGTATTTTAAATAACCTCATATGCATGCAAAAGCTGGACAGTGAATAAGGAAGACCATAGAAGAATCGATGCCTTTGAGTTATGGTGTTAGAGGAGAATATTGAAAGTGCCATGGGCTGCCAAAAGAACCAATAGATCTGTTTTGGGCAAAGTGCAACTAGGGTGCACTTTGGAGGCCAAGATGGCCAAACTTCATCTGTCATACCTCAGACATATTGTTAGGAGGGACCAATCATTGGAGAAGGATATCATGTTTGGCCAGGTGGAAGATCAGAGAAAAAGAGGAAGACCCCCCCAACAAGATGGGTTGGCCAAGTGGCAGCATCGATGAACTCAAGCTTGGCAACAGTAGTGATGTTGGCCCAGGATCAGGCAGTGTTTCATTCTGCTGTGCATAAGGTCATTATGAGTTGGTACCAACTCGATGGCACCTAACAACAACAACAACAACATGAAGCCTGGGTACTTAAATTTCTATAAAGGGAATGTCCAGGTAAGGCTCCTGAGGCCAAAACTATCTCCACAGAATGGTTGGTAGTTCTAACTACTTACCTTGTGGTCAGCAGCCTGAGAAGTATAACCCACTATTCCACCAGGGTACCTTTTTAGTGCATTGCTGTTGTTAAGTGTTATGTAATTGATTCTGACTTATAGTGACTCTATCTATGGTTTCCAAGGTTATATCTTTGTGAAAGCCAAAAGTTTCTCATCTTTCTTTTACAGATGACTGGTGTGGTTAGCAGTCCAGTGCTTACACTGGATAGGCACAGCATTTACCTTCTAATACATTGTTGTTGTTAAGTGCCATACAGTCAGTTCTGATTCATAAAGACCCTGTAAAAGGTTTCCACAGAGCAGTTAGTGAGTTTGAACCATCAACCTTGTGGTTCAAACTAAGCTTGCAGTCTAGGACATACCCTACAGTGTAATACTAGGAGTCAGTAAATATGGATGCGTATCATATTTGAGCTTTAATAGCTCAATGTGATAAGCATAGGCTGCTAATCACAAGGTTCAAGCCCACCAGATGCTCCTCAGGAGAAAGACGAGGCTTGCTTCTATAAAGATTTATAGTTTTGGAAACTCTATGGAGTTTACTCTGCCCTACAGGGTCATTGTGAGTTGAAATCACCTCAATGGCAGTGAGTTTGCTTTGCGTTTTTCTTCAGGATTATATCAGTTAAGAGTGTTTTCATACACATAGAAGAAAACAAATAAGTAGCCACACATCGTGGAAGCTTATTTCTCTCTCACATCACACAAATTCTGAGGTAGGCAGTCCAAGTTGGTATAACAGTTCTGAGAATTATGCAGGAACCCAGGGTCTTTCAGCCCAGTGTTCTGCTGTTAGTGGTGTGCATGTTTTGGGCCTCCTTGTCAAAATCAAAGATTAATTCCTAACATGGGATGTCTTACTTATTTCTGCTTATACATCTTTGGCCTGAGCTCACTCATGTGTCCACACATCAGTTCAGCTAAGCCTGTCACATAATAGATTTCACTTGAATTATAATATACTCTGATAAAAGATGGAAAAATAGTAAGGAAGTGGAAGCAAGTTTATATTGCTAGGAAATTAGTCTTTCCTATAATATAATTTTTCTGTCAGTTTGTCATACTGCGGTGGCTTGTGAGTTGCTATGATCCTGAAAGCTATGCCACGGGTATTTTAAATACCAGCAGGGTCACCCATGGTGGACAGGTTTCAGATGAGCTTCCAGATGAACACAGACTAGGAAAGAGTGACAAACTACTTCCGAATATTTAGTCACTGAAAACCTTATGAATAGCAGAGAAACACTGTCAGATATAGTGCCAGAAAATGAACCCTTCAGGTTGGAAGACATTCAAAATGCAAAAGGGGAAGAGCTGCCCCCTCAAAGTTGACTGTGATGATGCTAATGGAGTAAAGCCCATGGGAGTAAAGCCTGTGGGACCTTCATTTGCTGATGGGGCACAACTCAAAATGAGGAGGAACAGCAGTAAACATCCATTGATAATTGGAACATGGTATATATGAAGTATAAATCTATGAAAATTATAAACTGTCAAAAATGAAATGGAATGCATAAACATCGATATCTTAGGCATTAGTGAGCTGAAATGGACTGGTATTGGCCATTTTGAATCTGACAAACCCTTGATTTACTATGCCGGGGATGACAAATTAAAGAGGAATGGTCTTGTGTTCATTGTCAAAAAGAACATATCCAATTCAGTCAGGAAGTACAGTGCTGCTTATGATAGGATAATATCCATGTGCCTACAGGGAAGACCAGTTAATACCACTATTATTTAAATTTATGTACCAACCACTAAAGCCAGTGAGGATGAAATAGAACTCTACAAACTTTTTCAATCTGAAATTGCTCAAACATTGCAATCAAAATGTATTTTTCTTAACCGGTGATTGGAATGCAAAGGTTGGAAACAAAGAGGAAGAATCAGTTGTTGGAAAATATGGCCTTGGTGATAGAAATGATGCTGAAGATCACTTGATAGAATTCTGCAAAATCAAAGATTTGTTCATTTCAAATACCTTCTTTAGACAGCACAAGAGATGATTGTACACATGAGCCTCACGAGATGGAATACACAGAAAAAAAATTGACAACATCTGCAGAAAGAAATGATGAAAAAGCTCTGTATCATCAGTCTCAACAAGGCCAGGGGCAGATTGTGGAACAAACCATCAGTTGCTCATATGCATACTCAAACTGAAGCTGAAGAAAATGAAAACAAGTCCAGGAGAGCCAAAAATGACCTTGAATATATCCCACCTGAATTTAGAGATCATCTGAAGAACAGATTTGATACATTATACACTAAGGACTGAAGACCAGAAGAGTTGTGGGATGAACTTAAAAACGTCATACATGAAGAAAGCAAGAAGTTATTAAGAAGTCAAGAAAGACGGAAAAGATACAAATGGATGTCAGAAGAGACATTGAAACTGGCTCTCCAGTGTAGAGATGCTAAAGCAAATGGAAGAAATGAGGAGATACAAGAGCTGAACTGAAAATTCCAAAGGTCAGCTCAAGAAGACAAAGTCAAATATTCCAACAAAATGTGAAAAGATCTGGAGTCAGAAAACCAAAAATGAAGAGCATGCTCAACATTTTTCAAGGTGGGGGAACTGAAGAAACAATTCAAGCTTTGACTTTTGCTATTGAAGGATTCTATGGTCAAATTATTGAATGATGCAGAAAGCATCAAAAAAAGATGGAAGGAATACACAGAGTCACTGTAACAAAAGGAAATGGTTAATGTTCAACCATTTCAAGAGGTGTAGCATACGATCAAGAAATCTGATGTGCATTGAAAGAATTGCCAAAGAACAAGGCACCAGGAATTGATGGAATAAAAATGGAAATCTTTAAAAAATGTTAGGCAATCCTGGAGGCACTCACTCATCTATGCCAAGAAATTTGAAAGACAACTATCTGACCAACTGATTGTAAGAGATCCGTATTTGTGCCCATTCCAAAGAGAGGTGACCTAACTAATGAGGAAATCATCGGACAATCTCTTTGATATCCCATGCTAGTAAAGTTCTACTGAAGGTAATACAAAAACAGCTGCAAGCCTACATTGGCAGAAACCTTCCAGAGGTTCAAGCTGGATTCAGAAGAGGACCTGGAACAAAGGATATCATTGCTGATGTCTGATGGATCTTGGCTGAAAGCAGAGAATGTCAGAAAGATATTTATCCGTGTTTTATTGACTATGCATAGGCTTTCGATTGTGTGGATCATGACAAGCTATGGACAACATTGCCAAGTATGAGTATTCCTGAAAACTTAATTGTGCTCATGAGAAATCTGTACCTGGACCAAGAGGCAGTTGTTCGAAGAGAACATGAGAACACTGAATGTTTTAAAATGAAGAAAGTTATACCACAAGGCTGTATTCTTTCACCATACTTATTCAACCTGTATGCTGAGCAAATAATCCGAGAAGCTGGGTTTTATGAGGAAAAACATAGCATCAAGCTTGGAGGAAGACTCATTAACAACCTGCAATATGCAAATAATGCAACCTTGCTTGCTTAAAGTGAAGAGGACTTAAAATAATTACTGATGAATATCAAAGACCACAGCCTTTGGTATGGATTGCATCTCAATATGAAGATAACAAAACCCCTCACCACTAGACCAATAAACAACATTCTTATCAATGGAGAAAGATTGAAGTTTTCAAGGACTTCATTCTTCTTGGATCAACTATCAACACTCATGAAGCAGCAGTCAAGAAATCTAAGGATGTATTGCATTAGGCAAATCTGCTGCACAAACCATGATATTTTGAATAAAGTCATATGAAAAGCTGGACAGTGAATAAGGAAGACTGTAGAAGAATTGATGCTTTTGAGTTATGGTGTTAGAGGAGAATATTGAAAGTGTCACGCGCTGCCAAAAGAACAAACAGATGCATTTTGGAAGAAGTACATCCATAGTGCTCCTTGGAAGCCAGGATGGCCAAACTTCATCTCTCATACTTTGGACATATTATCATAAGGGACCAGTTGCTGGAGAAGGATATCATGTTTGGTAGGGTGGAGAGTCAGAGAAAAAGAAGAAGACCCTAGCAAGATGGATTGGCAAAGTGGCATTATCAGTGGGCTCAAGCGTGGCAACAATTGTAAGGTTGGCCCATGGCCTGGCATTGTTTCATTCTTTTGTACCTAGGGTTGCTATGAGTCGGTACCGACTCAATGGCACCTAACAACAACATAATGAAATTCCTAAATTTATTTAATTATACATATATTAAAAGTTGTTTATGGATTAAAATGAACCCCCTAGGAGTATATACTTGTTTATTTTATGGCTTTACCATCTGTATTGCCTGATAACCACTGTATTTCTTCAAGTGTGTTCTGACTCACAGCTATCCTAAATAGGGTTTTCTGAGGAGCAGGTAATGGGTTTGATCCACTGACTTTGTGGTTAGCAGTCCAATGTTTATCCTGCTATCAGTCAGAACCCACTTGAAGGCACTAAACAACAGTTACCTGTGGTCACTTTGAGAAGTACACATTGGCATGTGATTGTACACTTTCGGCAAATGCTGGTTGAAAGTGATATGTTTTGTTGTTGTTCAATGCCCTTGAGTCAGATAAGACTCATAGCAACCCTGTATAGAGTTTATAGGGTTTCTGAGGAGTTGTTGGTGGGTTTGAGCTACCAACCTTGAGGTTAGCATTTCAGTGCTTATCCTACAATGTCACAACAAAAGTAGAGATAACAATGTTTTGAATCAGTGGATTTTTTTTTTTTTTTTTTTTAACCTTACTCATTGGTATGAAAGAGTTTTCCCAAACTGAGCTCATTTTCCCTGAGGGCCTGAGGTTTATTAGGATCACTGATTCCCCTTTGCCCAGGTGCTAAATTCTTTGCAATGATTCCAGCTGTGCTGTCACATTATTTCCAAATAACTGGCACATAGCTGCCTTTGGAGCCCTTTTACATACAATCTTATCTGCACATTCTCATCATAGAGTATGTTACAAATAGTACTTGGGGGAGGGTTGTTTTTTTTTTCTTTCAAATTTTCCTTAAATATGAGCTAGTTTTTAAAGGTTTATATTATTTGATGCAATCTGTGTACTTGCTGCTACATACAAATGCATTAAAGTTAATTTGTTTATTTATTTTTACTTTAAAACTATATATGTACATTCTCTATATCATTATGATCTGCTTTGTTTTGTTATTGTTAAGTGCCATTGAGTTGGTTCCAACTCATAATGACGTTGTATAAGGTGTCAAAGAGCAGTTGTGTGTTTGAACCATTCACCTTGTAGTTCTCAATCCAATGCTTATGTTGTAGTGCTACAACAGGAGTCTATAATTTACTTATTAGTCCACTATTTTAACTAAGATATCCAGTTCCATTAAAGCTATATTGTATTTTGTTCTGTTGCTTTTGGCTGTGCATTTGGTAATTGATTTTAAATCTATTTCGGAGTTTATTCAGTTAGAGCAAAACCCCAGGTAACAGGAACCCAGAGTTAGCTTATTTATAAAATCAGGTGCTTGATTTTTGTTTTTTTTAAACTTTGAGTCGTCTTCTAACTGACCAATCTGTTATCAGCACCATTTTCATTGTTTTGTTTTGTTTTTCTCATCCATCATACTACTCTCTATGCCAGAAAAGTCCTTATTTAACTTAATATTTTCTACCACTGATCTCTTCAAGATTTCCTTATGTGATTGATCCTTGAAAAATCTCACCTTTACTTTACTCAGCACTCCTTCGATACTTCTGTTCTTAGGTTTCTTATTGTTAGACTCAGATATTCAGAACTACATGAAGTATTTAAGATCTTTGCCAGCAAGCCTTTTCATTTATCTAGGGGGGAATGTTGTTAACCTGTTTTTCCAATTTAGTATCCTAATGGCTGTTTGTCATAATGAATTTTCCTTTGGAGCCCTATGTAAAATACATCACATATATAAACAAAATATGCCAACAGTTTGACTTGAAGACTTGCCAAGTTATGATTAAATCTTCCTCAGTTGAAAATACTAGAAGAGTCCTCTTTTCAGTGTTCCTTAAGCCTTTCTCTTCATCCTATTTCTCTTTTATAAATATTAAAAGTCTCACTGTTTCTTTTTATTTAATGTGAAATTTAAGACAAATTTAATATTAAAAACAAGTGCTAGTTTTCCTAAATATAATCAGTTCTTCTCTCATTCTGAAATTCTCTCATAATGAGTTTCCTGTTTGCTTCCCTACTATAAACATAATAGATTCAGCTTAGGTTCTTTTAGGTGCATACTGTTAAGGAGATGCAGAGAAATGTTTTATTTGAACAGGTGTATCACGTCCATAAGTCACTGGTTGTTAATGACATGAGCAGAGGCATTGAATTTCTGTTCCATCAGAACAGTAGTATGCATTACAGCTAGGTAAGTTATCACGTTATTTTCCAAATGTGTTTACAATTTAACAATTAATTCATAATATACCTGAAGTACTGAAGTAACTTCAAGTATCTTAAATTACCATATATAAAAGTAACTGTAGGAAAGGTGCTATTCATAGAGTTTTCAGTGACTAGCGATTCAGAAGTAGTTCGTCAGTCTTTCTTCCTAGTCTGTCTTTGTTTGGAAGCTCATCTGAAACCTGTCCACCATGGGTGACCCTGCAGCCAGAGTGCTCCTTGGAGACCAATATGGCTAAGTTTCGTCTCTCATACTTTGGACATAGGGAACAGTCGCTGGAGAAGGATGTCATGTTGGGTAAGGTGGAGGGTCAGAGAAAAAGAGGAAGACCCCCAACGAGATAGATTGGCCAGGTGGCATCATTGATGGACTCAAGTGTGGCAGTGGTAGTGAGGTTGGCCCAGGATTGGACATTGTTTAGTTCTGCTGTGCATGGGGTCGCTATGAGTCGGTTCTGACTCGATGGCACCTGACAACAACAGCAACAATAGGAAAGGAGCTCTGGTAATATAGTGATTATGAATCAGGCTGCGAACCGCAAGGTCAGCAGTTCGAAACTACCAGCTGTTCCGCGGGAGAAAGATGAGGCTCTCTGTTCCTGTAAGGATTTACAGCCTCGGAAACCCTGTACAGAGTCGCTATGAGTCAGAACTGACTCCCCGGCACAAAACCACCACCATAAGAAAATGGAGTGGTGCTTCAGGATAATGCCCTGGACTGTAAGGTCAGTTTGAATCCCAAGGTTGGTGGTTCAGACCTACCAGCCATTCCTTGAAACCCTATACTATGTCGCTATGGGTTGGAACCGATTGAACAGCACTTAACAGCAACAACAATGTAGGAAAATGCACAAAGAGTGCTGAAAAGAAAAAAATGTAATGAACCTTTTAACTTAAACCATTTATAAACTGATGTGTGTTTGTACAGGTTTGAGTTAGCAAAGCAATAATGAAAATTTAATGTAGGCTGTCTGATAGATATTGTTGTTGTTAGTTGCTCTCCAGTCGGTTCTGTCTCATATTGACCCTACGTATGACAGAAGGAACCTTTGCCCTGTCCTTCACCAGCCACACAATTATTGTTATGTTTGTGTCTATTACTGCAGCCACTGTTTCAGTCCATCTTGTTGACCCTCTGTTTTACCAAATATAATGTCCTTATGTAGGACTAGTCTCTCCTGATAATATGGCCAAAATACTTGAGACAAAGTCTTGCCATCCTCACTTCTAAGGAACATTTTGCCTACACTTTTAAGACAGATTTATTCGTTCTTCTGAAATGCCATGGTATAGTTAATATTTTTTGATAATACCATAATTCAAACACATCAATTCTTCTCTGGTCTTCATTATTCATTGTCCAGCTTTCACGTTAATATGAAAAGATTGAAAATACCTTGGCTTGGGTCAGGCATGTCTTAATCCTGAAGTGTGACATCTTTACTCGAAAGAATTCTTTTGCAGCAGATTTGCCCAATGCACTGTGTCAGTTCGTTTCTTGACTCCCTTTCGTAGGCATTGATTGTTGATCCCAGTAAAATGAAATCTTTGACAACTTCAATGTTATCTCCATCTCCATTGATGTTGCTTAGTGATCTAGTTGAGGAGTTTTGTTTTCGTTATGTTGCAGTGTAATCCATACTGAAGGCTGTAATCCATACTTGGTCTATGTGCAGGTTCCACATGAGCACTTAATTGTGTTCAGAAATTCCCATTCTTTTCAATGTTATCCTTAATCTATTATGACACACACACAATGGAAATTCTTTGCATAGTCAATAAAACAGAAGTAAAAAATACCTTTTTGGTATTTTCTGCTTTAAACCACTATCTATCTGACATCGATTATGTTCCTCATTCCATATCCTTTTATCAACCTGGCTTGAATTTTTGGCAGTTCCCTGCCTTTTTACTGCTGCAAACTTTTTTTTTACTTGCATGTGATATTAATGACATTGTTTGATAATTTTCACATTAAACCAGGTCACTTTTCTTTGGAATGGACACAGATATGGATATCTTCCAGTCGGTTGGCCAAATTTCTTGAAAAAGACCAGTGAGTACTTCAGTGTTGTATCTGTTTGCTGAAACATCTGAATCTTCCCTAGTTGTATTTTGAGTGTGCCTTCCAGTCTGAGGGACTCATCAACTAACCCTGTAACAGAGAATGTTCCACTGCTATTCATAAGGTTTTCATTGGCTACTTTTTAAAATAGATCACCAGGTTGTTCTTCCAAGTCTGTGTTAGTCAGAAAGCTCTGCTAAAATCTGTTCACGTGGGTGACCCTATTAGTGTTTGAAATACTGGTGGCATAGCTTCCAGCATTATAGCAACATGCATACCACTACACTACCACAAACTGACAGTCAAGTAGAATAAAATTTTGGTTTTTTCTAAAGTAATTACAATTGAGAACTTGCACATTCATTGGGTAGTGAGCACTTCATGAAGACTTCTGTGTATACTATTTGGGATTAAGTAAACTGTTGTGATTGTTGTCATTAGTTGCTGTGGAGTCGATTCCAACTCTTGTGTGCAGAACAGAACTGTTCCATAGGGTTTCCCATGCTGTGGTGGCATTTGAAAGCAGATTACCAAGCCTGCCTTGTACAGTACCTCTAGGTGGTTCAACCTAGCATTATTCTGGTTAGAAGTTTAGCACTGAACCACTTGTGCCACCTAGGGCTTCCAAAGACTTCTGGTTGGTGCTGTAGGATCCAAACTGGATTTTGAACCACAGGTTGGCAGTTCAAATCTACCAGCTGCTCCTTGGAACCCTATACAGTGTTGCTATGAGTCAAAACTGATTCAATAGCACTTAACATTATATCAGTTTTGAAGCCTTTGTTGTTGTTAAGTGTTGTTGAGTCCATGACAACCCATAGCAACCCTGTATTTAGAATAGAAGGAATAGGTAATAAAGTAAAATTTAGTTTACCTACTCAAAGGTTCTAAAGGAGCTCTGGTAGCGTTGTTGTTGTTGTTGTTGTTAAGTGCCATCGTGTCGGGTCCGACCCATAGCGACCCTGTACAGGGTTTCCGAGGGTGTAAATCTTTACGGGAGTAGAAAGCCTCATCTTTCTCCCGTGGAGCGGCTGGT
>NW_006408706.1:5139888-5150607 GCF_000296735.1 Chrysochloris asiatica
CTCATCTTTCTCCCGTGGAGCGGCTGGTAGTTTCGAACCGCTGACCCTAAGGTTCGCAGCCCGATTCGTAACCACTACGCTACCAGAGCTCCTTAGTGGTTACGAATTGGGCTATGAACTGCAAGGTCAGCAGTTCGAAATTACCAGCAGTTCCGCGGGAGAAAGATGAGGCGTTCTGCTCCCATAAAGATTTATAGCCTCAGAAATCCTGTGCAGGGTCTCTATGAGTCGGAACCGACTCCACGGCACTTAACAACAACAACAACAACAACAACAACTCAAAGGTTCTTGGAGTTCTGGTGTGGCACTGTGGGTTAATGCTCCAGACTGCAAAGCCATTTGAACAGCAAGGTCAGTGGTTCAAGCTCACCAGCTGCTCTTTGGAAACCCTATACAGGGTCACTATGGGTTGGAACGTTCTCAACGGCACTTAGCAACAACAACAACACTCAAAGGTTCTATTTCTATAACGTTTCTAGGAATGTAGTGGATAAATACAAATAAATACAAATTTTAGTTCTGTAGAATTGAGTCTATAGTGGGTAGTATACTGATGGAGTGCTTCTGTCAAAGAAAACCTAAAGGTGAGTTTGAGGGACATAGCTTCTCTAAACAACTCTCTGATGTTTATCCTGTACTTATATAGCTCTTGTTGGGCTCAGCTTGGTTTCTCTTTTATTCTCATTTCCAGTTACCTATCTAAGCATAGAATAAGATTAATTTTATAAATTGCATTTATATAAAGTGGAAGACTATGTAGTCTAGCATGAACGATTCCCAGAGATCTGCACGTTTCTGCCGCAGGTACAAATCCTGTCTCAGTAACGATTAATTACTCTTCCCAGGATCAATGCACCATTGCCCATACCCTTCTGGGTCATTGGCTTTGTTGCATAGAAGAAGTTGTACTTCCTGAATAGTTGTAGACATAGATTAGCTAAAGGGGGAGTGAGATGGGGCATAATAAGTAATTTGAAGCCTTCCCTTGTTTTCATCCTGACCATAAGCACTAATTATGCTCAAAAGGTAGAGACACAAGAGCTGTTAGAAATATCCATGAGGTCATAGAATGTTGTCTTATGGCAGATGTTGTTTTGATTTTTGTTATTTGCTTTGTTCTAGCATCATATGCACTGCACTACATATTTGGGAGAAATTGACTTAGAAGTACTCTCAGTCTGTCGTTTTCCTTGAAGGGTATATTTAAATGATTTCTCTGAGAAGTGATATGAATTTCATAAATTCTGCATTTTCTCTTTTTCTTGATCAGGTTTATAACCACACATCAGTATTTTCATATCAAGATTAAAATTAGTTTTCTTTTGATTCATGAAGAGATTAGCTTTTAAGAATTTATTTTTAGTTCATCATAATTATGTTTGTACCTGGTTTTGTACCTGGTTTTTACTTATAATTTCTTATGGCTAAACTATTTCTTTGGAGATTAATCCCTGAAATAGAGAAGAAATTGAGACTTCACTTACAGAAACTTAATGGAATGCATTTTTTTGGGAAATTTTGTTTTATTTATGGAGTCTTCATTTCCCCATAAGGAGGGAGGAAATGGGGCAAAGGCAGTATTACTAGGAGAGAGAAACCCATGAATGTCAACTGGACTTTGAACTTCTGGGCAGGGAACCATATCATGCATGCTCTTTTGCAACTTTACTGCTTTGTACCTGGCACGTAGCAGATGACCAATAAAAGCTAATTTAAGTGGTATTGAATTGTTGATGAAATGAATGTGCTGCAGATAAGGGTGTGTATGACATTTGTCCCTTTAACTTAAAAAGGGAACTTGACTATAGGATTTATTTTTATTTTTTGGAAATATACCAGATGAATTTTACATGTTTTTTTAAAAAAGTATTGATCAAGGATCATAGATCCATGACTTAGGTTATTTAGTCATACTGGGACCCAACTTTACCTGCTATTTTATTTTCTTAGAAGAGGTCATTTAGATAGGTTTAGAGTCACAAGCCTCCACAGATTCAAGGGTGATGAGCACGCACAGCCCATCTTGATGTGGAATAGCATGTTTGGGAAAGTATATATGAAACTTTACATTAGATAATTTTGGATAAATTTAATATATGATGGTAGTGGTGGATTTTTACATTAGCTAATTTTGGACAAATGTAATGTATTATCTGATGGTAATGGTGGTTCTGTGCTGTGGACTTGGTTCTGACTCATAGCAAAACTGTGTAGGGTTTCTGAGGCTATAAATCTTTTAGTGAATATTTAGCTTCTAGGTAATTTTTTCCTAAGGTTTATCTATTTATTTATTTTTGCTATATACGTCGCCTAATTTTTCTTTTGCTTTTAATTTTAATCAAAGACATCTTACTCCAGATGCACAGCATAGAAATACTTGTCAGTGAACTATTACTGCTCATTTCCTTATAAATTGTTAAGTGGTGCTGTGGGATAAAACACTAGACTGCAAGGTCATATTTAACCTTGAGGTTTAAACATGAGGTCGGCAGTTCAAACTCACCAGCCACTCCTTGAAACCCTCTACAGGGTCCCTATGAGTCGAAACTGACTTGTCAGCCATTAACAAAAACATAAGTACTTCTAAGCTATATTGTATGATAGGAAAGAAAGTTATAGTGGTATTTAGTCAGTGATTTCACAAAGGAAAATAGTGAATTCAAACAAAATAGATGTGGCCCCTTTCTCAAATTTTCATATTTTCTTTTGGGTTATCTTCTCTTAGTCTGAGGTACTGGTTTTTCAAGTCAAGAAGTTATTGTCTACTTTTCCTTGAATCAGTGTTGAATCCAATGAGTTCAGGGTACCTGCTAATTCTTCGCTAGTCTGAGAGTGGTTTAGACACCAAGGTTATAATCCTGGCATTGGACTTTCATTGTATGAATACCATCAGTTGTCCTTGTTCTGGAATCAGTGGATTGGAAACATCCCATAGTGAACTGGACTGAGTATCAAGACAAATTGACCTTATGTGGGGTTTCCTAGATTAGGGCTGGACACACACAACACAGATTCTCCACAATCCAATTTACTGAACCTGAGGGTCATTTCTATCTATTGCTGTGAACAGAAATATAACAGAAATATGCTAATATGTAGACTCAATTATTTTTTTCTCATCCCTCCTTAACAATTGCAATAATCTCTTCACCACATGTTCATTGGCAAAAAAGATGATAAAGAGGTCGCTGGGTGCCCATTGTCCACACGGCTTCCTTATCTCCATTGCCATAGTTGATCATTCTTAAAATCTGCATCTACTGCCCGATTTTCTCTCACAAGGTTCCTATTTCCCTTTGTTTTATAGATAGTTCCACTTATACGCATACTTGAATTCAGACGTTTCATCTTCTTCCTCAACCTGCTTCTCCTCATATGTTTCTTGTCTTGGTTAATTATGTAAGTATCCCATCTCAGAAAGATGAAGATCATATTCTCTTTCCTACCTTTTTGTTGCTAACTGCTGCCGAATTTGTTCTGACTCATAGCACCATGTATAGAGTTTCTGAGGAGCAGCTGGTGAATTTGAATCGCCAACCTTGCAGTACAAACGGACCTTTCAATCCAGTGCATTATCCCACAGTGCCATAGCGGGACTTCCTCTCTTAATCTCATTGATTCTAAGAAAGATTCAAATGCATCCACTCCTTATTCTAGCCAATACAACCTTGGTTTTGCCCCTAAGATGATCTCTTCTTGTCTTCTCACTATCTTCTCATCACCTTTGAAACAACTATGATGATTTCTCCCTTCACTAATCTCATTTTGTTTCAACGATTTCACTTGTGCATCTCCTACTGGACACAGATTTTTGCCTATTGAGATTTGCCTTTTATCTCTGTAGTATAACATTGTGATTAACATGTAGGAAGCACTCCTCCCTTTACCCCTGAAGGAAGGCAGCAGACAAAGAGGCTAGCTGGCAAGCAGAACTGTTTATTTTATCTAGGCAGGCCACATAATCTGTTGGCTAAATTTGGATTTTTTTTTAATGAGATATTTCTTTAAAGTATCCAGTACTCTGTTAGTTCAGATTTTGTGGGAAAAGGAAAACATCAAATTAGCTAAATAAAATAAATAAAACAATGTATGTATTATTTACTGTGGATTAGGTGTTGGGTTGTTGTTGTTGTTGTCAGGTGCCATTGAGTCGAAACCGACTCATAGCGACCCCATGCACAGCAGAACGAAACAATGTCCGATCCTGGGCAAACCTCACTACCGCTGCCACACTTGAGTCCATCAATTATGCCACCTGGCTGATCCATCTCGTTGGGGGTCGTCCTCTTTTTCTCTGACCCTCCACCCTACCCAGCATGACATCCTTCTCCAACGACTGTTCCCTCCGGACAATATGTCCAAAGTAGGAGAGACAAAGCTTAGCCATCCTGGCCTCCAAGGAGCACTCTGGCTGCACTTCTTCCAAAACAGATCTATTGGTTCTTTTGGCAGTCCATGGCACTTTCCGTATTCTTCTCCAACACCACAACTCAAAGGCATCAATTCTTCTACGATCTTCCTTATTCACTGTCCAGCTTTCGCATCCATATGAGGTGTTGGGTACTAACTGCAAATTGGTGATTTAAATTCACCAGGAGAGAGATGAGGTTGTCTGTTCCTGTAAAGATTTACAATTTCAGAAACCCTATAAAGGGTTGCTGTGAGTCAGAATGTACTTGATGGCATTGGGTTTGGTCTGTTTTGGGGATATATTGTTTATCTCTTGTAGGGTATAGGTTACTACTAGCTTCCTTGATTTATTAAAGTAAGTAAGAATTGAGCCTGCTATGTCCCACTAGCTAGAAAGAGAAAACGTCTCCTGTATCAACACTATATAGCAGGGTGACAAATGTCATATGAGATAGTAGGCATCACATGGGAGATAGTGGAGGGTATCCTTTGTGTGGATTGGTAACTAGTTATGATGTGAGAAGGGTATTCCAGACACCAAAAGGTAGGCTGTATGTTGGGGGATCAAGAGCAGATAACATGCTGGAAAGCAATGGGAGGTAAGAGTATAAAGCTAGGTTATGGCCACATTGTGAGCCCTGGTGTGGCACTGTAGGATAAGCACAGTACTGATAACCACAAGGTCAGCAGCTCCAACCTACCAGTTACTCTTGGAAACCCTATTCAGGGGTGCTGTAAGTTGGAGTCAACTTGATGGCACACAACATAGAATCTAAACCCAGTGAGAATAGGACTATTTGTTCATGTAATTTCTTATACTTTCCTAGTACCTGAAACAGTACCATATTTTCTGAATTACTGAATGACTTTAAATCCCATCTGAACATGCTGAGGCATTATTTTACAAGAGATTATTTGGTAACATGACAGTTTTTACCCCAAGAAGTACTTTGAACATTTGAACTGATAGCAGATGGTTAAAGACAGAATGTTCCAGGTTTTCAGACGTGTGCACTAAACTCAGATATGCAAAGAAAAATATTTATCTTCTGCATCTTTATTCTACACCTTCGTCCCCCTACTCTTGTTCTCTCTTATAAATTTTCATGCTCAAATCTTTCCCATTTTCCCCAAACTCCTTTTGTTCCTAACTACCTTTTGTTTCAAAATCCATTTTGTACTAATAAAGATTTTGGATTGATTTTCTTTTTCTAGTGAGGTATCCAGCTTTGTTTATTGAGTGTATCTCTCTGCTACTTCTTTTTCTGATGAAGTCCAAGTGGGCTTTTGAACTATTGACCTTTTGATTAGTAGCCAAGTACTTACCCACTGTGCCACTAGGGTTCCTAATTACCTTTGTAATATGAGAAAGATTTCAATGGATTTTTCTGGTGAGGCATCCAGCTTTGTTTGTTGAGTATTTCTCTTTTTTACAGTCAGTTCTGGGTACCTGGTACCTGGGTAATATCTCTAGGATGTCCCCAACTGCATACAAGCAGTTTCTTGAAGGTCTTAAGCTTCAAAGTCAAATCATGGTTTTAAATTTTGCTTGTTTCTTTTAATTGTAACTGTAATGCCAAATATTAAAAGCCTTATAAGAAAAAAGGAAAATAAAAGATACTGCAGAATCTCAGTAGAAATGAATATGCCTGTCTCAGTGTTTATTTCATGCTCTTGAATGTCTGTTGTGTCCACAAGCACATATCCTGGGGGTTTTCTGTGTCAATAAGCACATCTTTTTCTATTTTTTTTTTTAATCTTAATCAATCCATTACCCTAACATTGGTACCTCCCACTTCTTTAAGCCCCTTTTGGATAATTTTGGAAATCACTTGAATTTTTAAGAAACTGACTAGATTTTATATTGCATGTAAGTTAAGTTGTGTGTGTGTGTGTGTGTGTGTGTGTTTTGGTACTACTTATAATTTTATAGATTTATTTATTTTCTGTCACATTTTTTATTTAAAAAAAAACAAAAAACATTTCATTGCACTTTAGGTGAATGTTTAATAGCAAATTCATTTTCCAGTCGTTGTTGTTGTTGATAAGTGCCTTTAGTTGGTTCTGAGTCATAGTAATCTTGTGTAGGATTTCCAAGGAGCAGCTGGTGGTTTTCCACACCAGGAGTCCGATCATAAATTTTCCAATAATCCATACACAAATCGTTCTGTGACATTGGTTGAAATCCCCACAGTGTGTCAGCATTCTCCCCCTTTCCTCACTGGGTTCCTCATTTCCATTCACCCAGTTTAACATCCCTCCCTGTCGTTTTACCTTTGGTTTTGGGCAAATATTGCTCTTTTTGTCTTATATAATTGATCATTCTAAGGAGTACATTCTTCATAGTTGTCATTGTTTATTTTTATAAGCCCATCTATTATTTGGAGTCCTGCTGTGGTGCTGTAGGATAAATTCTTGACTGCCAGCTCAGTGGTTCAAACTCAACAGCCGCTGCTTGGAAACCCTATACAGGGTTGCTATGAGTTGGAACCGATTTGACGGCACTGAACAACAGTCTATTATTTGAGAATTGACTTCCAGAATTGTCTTAAGTTTTAAGTTAGAAGACTGTCTTAGAGCAATGATCTCTTGATTTTCTTCAGTCTTTTTCAGACTAGTAATTATAATATTTATTTTTAAATTAATTATAACAGGACCTTCTGCTATGGTACAGGTCAGCATGGGATGGTAGTGGTAACAGGGAACCATCTAGTCCTTCTGTTCTCAGCTTAGAAGAGTCTGTGGCCCTCATGGATCATTTGTCCTTTGGACTAATTGCTTCTTTAAACTTTGGTTTTCTTCATTCTCTGTTGCTCCAGGTGGGACAGTATCAATAGTTGCTTTTTACTTGACTCCTTGCAAGCTTTTAACAACCCAGATAGTAATCAACAGGGCTAGATGTAGAACACTATCTCTATGAACTGTGTTTTGCAAGTTGACCTAGATGTCCCCTGAGATGGTGGTCCTTAACCATCAATTCTTTCCCAATTTGTAAGTTGTTTCTGTAACTTTACTCCATATGTGGTCTCTTAGATATGAAAGGGTCTCAAAAACTCATGCAAAATTGAACTAAAAAGTAATGGGATTATTTTTATGAACTTTCTGAAGACCACTTGTGTATGAGTATGCATGCAACATTTACAAATGTGCATATAGAAATGTCCGCAACTGCACTTATATATGTCCATGAGTGTATTTCCATATGAGTATTAGTGTATATATTCACTTATGTATATACTCACAATTATTGTTGTTTATTAATGTAGTTACAGGATTGTTTTTGTTATTAGCATTTGCCGTAGTTGTCTTTTATGCTTGTGTACCTCTAATTGTCTTCTTTTACTTTTATCATGTTATGCTGACTTCTCCCATATTTTCTATTGCCTTTACCTTCACCAAATTAACACTGTGTGATATTTAGTTAGTGATGCTTCCTCCATTTCCCTCCCATCCTTGGCAACATCTAAGAATGGTTGTGTAAATTATTCTTGACTTTATAATAGTGTTCTCAAACAATATTTGTCCTTCTGTAATTGACTTATTTCACTCAGCATAGTGTCTTCTTTATTCATCCGTTTTGTGAATTGTTTCATGGGTTCATTATTCTTTATCATTGTGCAGTATTGCATTGTGTTATATAACAGAGTTTGCTTATCTATTCATCAACTGATAGACATTTTGGCAGTTCCTATCTACTTGCATTGTGAGTGATGCTGCAAAGAATATCGGTGTGCATATGTCTGTTTTGTTTTATAGGATATATACCGACAAGTATGATTTCCAGATTGAACTTCTATTTCTAGGTTTTAAGGAAGTACCATACCATTTTTCATAGTGGTTATACCATTTTGCATATCACAGCCACACATTTGTTTCTATCTCTTTTTTAAATCAATACCATCATTGCTGGAATGAGTGAACATCTCACTGTAGTTTTTATTTGAACCTCTACTATGGCAAAATTATAATGAAATGTACAAAGACCTAGACTGAGAAAACCCTAAGGGGGGAAAAAAAATGTTTGGTCTTAAATTGAAAGATGGATTCTATGGGAAAAATATTGACTGACAGAGGAAGCATCATAAGAAAATGGAAGGGAAACAATGAGTTCTTGTACCAAAAAGATGTGCTCAGCGGCCAATCATTTCAGAGGTAGAATATAATCAAGAGACTATTGTATTGAAGGAAGACATTCAAGTGGCACTGAATGCATTGGTGAAAATCAAGTCTCCAGGAGTAGATGTCATACCAGTTGAGATGTTTCAACAAATGGCTGCAAGTTGGAGGTGCTCTCTCATGTATACAAAGAAATGAGGAAGACAGCTGCCTGGCCAACATCCTGAAAGACATCTATGTTTGTGCACATTTCAAAGTAAGGTGATTCAACAAAATGTAAAATTTATTAAGCAATGGGTGACACCATCAAGATCTGTTTGAACCACTAGGTCAGTGGTTAAAACTCATTAGCCCCTCCTAAGAAACCCTACACAGGGTCACTATGATTTGTAACCAACTCTATGGCACTTAACTATAACAACAATATTAATATCACACAACAAAAATTAAATACTGGTTGAAGAAGTACATCTAGAGGGAACCTCCAGTAATTCAAGCTTGAATCAGAAGAGAATGGGGAAAACAGATGGTGTCAGATGGATCTCAGCTGAAATATCAAAGATATTTACCTTTGTTTTATTGACTATGCAAATATATTAACTATGTAGAGCATAGAAAATTATGGATGACATATTGTAAAGAATAAGAATTCCAATAAGAGGATACTGCTACTGAATGGGTTTAGTATCAGGAAAGTATGACATCAGAGTTGTACCATTTTGCCTTACTTATTCATTCTGTACCATGAGCGAAGAATCAGAGAAACTACACTATACGAAGAGGACTGAGACATCTGAACTGAAGGAAGACTCATTGACAAACTGTGATAAGAGGATGACACAACCTTACTTGTTGATTGTTGTTGTTGTTGTTGGGTGCCATCGAGTCAGTACCAAATCATAGCAACCCTTTATACAACAGAATGAAACACTGCCCGGTCCTGGGCCAACTTCACTATTGTTGCCACTCTTGAGCCTGTTGATACTTCCACTTTGCCAATCCATCTCACTGGCGTTCTTCCTGTTTTTTTCTGATCCTCCATCTTACCAAAGATGATATCCTTCTCCAGCAACTGGTCCCTCCTGACAATATGTCCGAAGTATGAGAGACGAAGTTTGGCCATCCTGGCCTCCAAGGAGCACTCTGGCTGCACTTCTTCCAACACAGATCTGTTGGTTCTTTTGGCAGCCCATGGCACTTCAGTATTCTCCAACACCATAACTCAAAAGCACAATTCTTCTATGGTCTTCCTTATTCACTGTTCAGCTTTCACGTGCATATGAGGTTATTGAAAATAACATGGCTTGGGTAAGGCGCACCTTAGTTCTCAAGCTGACATCTTTGCACTTCAACACTTTAAAAAGGTGTTTAAACTGTGCAGCACATTTGCCTAATGCAATACTAATTCTGATTTCTTGACTGACGCTTTCATGAGTGTTGATAGTTGATCCAAGAACAATGAAGTCCTTGACAATTTCAGTCTTTTCTCCACTGATAAAAATGTTGTTTATTGGTCCAGTGTTGAGGATTTTTGTTTTCTTTACATTGATATGTAATCTGTACTGAAGGTTGTGGTCTTTGATCTTCATCAGTAAATGTTTTAAGTCCTCTTCACTTTGAGCAAGCAAGGTTGTATCATCTGCATATCGCAGGTTGCTAATAAGTCTTCCTCCAAATCTGATGCTATGTTTTTCTTCATATAACCCAGTTTCTTGGATCATTTGCTCAGCATACAGGTTGAATGCTTACGGTGAAAGAATACAACCCTGTGGCACACCTTTCTTCATTTTAAACCATTCAATATTCCCATGTTCTTTTTGAACAGTTGCCTCTTGGTCCATGTACAGATTCCTCATGAGCACAATTAATTGTTCAGGAATACACATACTTCACAATGTTGTCCATAGCTTGTCATGATCCACACAATTGACAGTCTTTACATAGTCAGTACAGCACAAGTAAACATTTTTATGATATGCTTTGCTTTCAGCCTAAGTCCATCAGACATCAGCAATGATATCCCTCGTTCCACTTCCTCTCTTCAGGATTGGAGGAAGACTCATTAACAACCTGCGATATGCAGATGTTACAACCTGGATCGCTGAAAGTGAAGAGGACTTGAAATATTTACTTATGAACATTAAAGAGCACAGCCTTCGATACGGATTACATCTCAATGTCAAGAAAACAAAA
>NW_006408706.1:5151107-5166863 GCF_000296735.1 Chrysochloris asiatica
GTTCTGCTGTGCATGGGGTCGCTATGAGTCTGTTCCAACTCGATGGCACCTGACAACAACAACAACTTCCTCTTCGGAATCCAGCTTGAACCTCTGGAAGTTCTCTGTCAATGTATGCTTGCAGCTGTTTCTGTATTACCTTTAGTAACACTTTACTTGCATGGGATATCAAAGAGATTGTCCGATGATTTCCACATTCCGTTGCGTCACCTCTCTTTGGAATGGGCACAGATACGGATCTCTTCCAGTCATCCCGATAGTTGTCTTCCAAATTTCTTGGCATAAATAAGTAAGTACCTCCAGTGCCACCTTAATTTCTTGAAATATTTCAATTTTTATTCCATCAATTCCTGAAGCTTTGTTGTTTGCCAATTCCTTCAGTGTACCTTGGACTACTTCCTTCAGTATCACTGGCTCTTGATTATATGCTACCTCTTGAAATGGTTGAACATCGACCATTTCCTTTTGGTACAGTGGCTTTGTGTATTTCTTCCATCTTCTTTTGATGCTTTCTGCATCATTCAATAATTTGACCAGAGAATCCTTGTATATCAAAAGTCGAGGCTTGAATTTTTTCCTCAGTTCTCCCAGCTTGAGAAATGCTGAGCGACTTGTTCCTTTTTGGTTTTCTGACTCCAAATCCTTGCACATTTTGTTGTAATATTTGACTTTGTCTTTTCAAGCCGACCTTTGAAATTTTTTGTTCAGCTCTTGTACCTCCTCATTTCTTCCATTTGCTTTATTATCTCTATGCTGGAGAGCAAGTTTCAATGATTCTTCTGACATTTCTTTTGATCTTTTCCTTTTTTCTTGTCTTCTTAATGACTTTTTGCTTTCTTCCTGTATGATGTTCTTGATGTCTTCCCACAACTCTTATGGTCTTCAGTCTTTAGTGTTTAATGTATCAAATGTGTTCTTCAGATGATCTCTGAATTCAGGTGGGATATATTCAAGGTCATATTTTTTGTTCTCGTGGACTTGTTTTCATTTTCTTTAGCTTCAGTTTGAATTTGCATATGACCAACTGATGGTCTCTTCCACAGTCTGCCCCTGGCCTTGTTGTGACTAATGATATGGAACCTTTCCATCATTTCTTTCTGCAGATGTAGTCAATTTGATTTCTGTGTATTCCATCAGGTGAGGTCCATGTGTATTATCTTACCTTATGCTGTCTAAAGAAGGTATTTGAAACTAACAATTCTTTGGTTTTGCAGAATTCTATCATGCAATCTTCAGCATCATTTCTGTCACCAAGGCCATATTTTCCCACTACTGATCCTTCCTCTTTGTTTCCAGCCTTTGCATTCCACTCACCAATAATGATCAATACATCTTGATTACATGTTTGATCCATTTCAGATTGAAGAACTTGGTTGAATTCTTCTATTTCATCCTCACTGGCTTTAGTGGTTGTTGCATAAATTTTAATAACAGTGGTATTAAGTGGTCTTCCCTGTAAGTGCATGGATATTATTCTATCACAGACACCATTGTACCTCATGACTGATCTGGATATGTTATTTTTGACAATGAATACAACACCATTCCTCTTCCATTTTTCCTTCCCAGCATAGTAAATCATGTGGTTGTCAGATTCAAAATGGCCATTATCAGTCCATTTCAGCTCACTAATGCCTAAAATATTGATGTTTATGCATTCCATTTCATTTTTGACAATTTCCAACTTTCCTAGATTCATGCTTCGTACAGTCCATGTTCCAATTATTAGTGGATATTTATACCTGTTTCTCTTCATTTTGAGTTATGCCCCATCAGCAAATGAAGGTCCATGGGATTTACTCCAATGGGCTTTACTCCATTTTCATCATCATGGTCAACTCTACTCTGAAGAGGCAGCTTGTCGCTTGTCACATTTTGAGTGCCTTCCAACATGAGAAGCTCATTTTCCAGCACTGTATTTGACATTGTTTCTCTGCCATCCATAAGTTTTTCTGTGCCTAAATATTCGGAAATAGTCGTCATTCCTTCTTCCTACTCTGTCTTTGTCTGGAAGCTCATCTGAAACCTGTCCACCATTGGTGACCCTGCTGATACTTACAATAACCGTGGCATAGCTTCCAGAATCACAGCAACTCACAAGCCACCACAATACGAGAAACTGACAGACGAGTCGTGTTGGCTATGAGTAAGTCCTGTGCTTGTTGATAGAAAAGATAATTAGAAGCATTTACTGATGAAGATAAAAGACTATAGCCTTCAACATGGAGTATACCTCAACATGAAGAAAACAAAAATGTTTACAAATAAACCAAAAAGCAACATCATGATCAATGGGGAAAATATTGAAGTTTTTCTCTTAGATATTATCAAATATCTTAAGGCAATGAGTTGCTGAGCCTAGAAGCTCAGGACCATAGTCTCAAAGGACACCATGGTCAATTGGCATAACATTGTATACAAAGACAATGTTCTACATCCTTGGATGTGTAATATCTGTGATATTAAAAGCTCACGATTAGCCTTTGAATGTGCAACTATTGATCTCTCCATATGTAGAAGAAGGAAGAGTGATAAGAATTGAAGAGGCTTGGAATCAATTAGATCAATGGACTAATGGAACATGTGAACACCAGTCTCCATGACTCTGATACCAGAAGAACTAGACAGTTCCCGGGTACCACTACCAACTGCTCTGAAAGGGTCACATTCGAGGGTCCCGGATAGAGTGGGAGAAAATGTAAAACAAAACTCCAAATTATTTAGTAAGCAAAAACCAAAACCCAGGCTTACTGGTCAGAAGACACTGGAGAAACCTGAGATTGTGGCCCACGACCACCCTTCAGATCTGGAAAGAAACTCATCCTCATAGCCCAGTTTTCAGCCAAGCATGAAATAGGTTTATAGGGAAGGACAATAACACTAGTAAGATATGCTCACCATGGAAAGGTCAATCATTCAAAATCAAAAAGGCAACGTTTTCTAAAGGACAAAGTTGAGAAGAGATGTGAAGGTGGGTGGATGCAAATAGGAATCACAGGGACAAAGTGGAATAACTATTGTTGCACGTAAAGAATTGTAATTATTGAGATGAAATAAAGTGTCTGATTTGTTGAGTGTAAAGTTGATGATCTTGTATGTAAACTATTCACAATAAAAATTTTTTAAAAAATTGAAGTTTTCAAGGATCTCATTTTACTTAGTTCACAATGAATGCTCATGGAAGCAATAGTGAAGAAATCGAACAACATAATCCATTAGACATATCTGCTACAAAAGACCCATTTAAAATGTTAAAGATCAAAGATGTCACTTTGAAGACTAAGGTGCACATGAGCCAAACCATGGTATTTTCATTCAGTTCATACACATGCAAAAGCTGAACAATGAATAAGTAAGACTGAAGAACTGATCTATTTGAATTATGGTGCTGGCAAATAATATTGAATATACCATGATGAATGGGCACTTTTGTCTGGGAAGAAGTGCAGCCGTAAATTTTCTCATAAGTGAGGATTGCAAGACTTCTCTCACATACTGAGGTCATGTTATTGGGAGGGACATCCTGCATGGCAAAGTACAAGATTAACAAAAAAGAGGAAGCCACCTTTTTTAGTGAGTTGAATAGACACAATATCTGTCACAATGGGCTCAAGCCTAGGAATGATTTGTGAGCACGATGCAGGAACGGGCAGTATTTTAGTCTATTGTACATAGCGTTTCTGTGAGTTGTAACTGACTCCACAGCTCCTAGCAACAAAAACAATGACTAATGATTGTGATTATATATTTATTTCAACCAGTTTTATTTTGATATGCCTAAAATAGGGTGTGCAAAGTACAATTAAGGGAGTTTCTCCAGGGAGGCCGGTTCTGAGGAGATTGTTGGAGTGGTGTCCTAAGCTGGCAGTGGCGTAATCTGGAACAAAACAGACTCGAGGTGCGGTGTGAAGACCCCAGGCAGCCCTGGACATGAACATACTGAGTGGAGGTGGCGGGCACAGGGCTCAGGCAGAAGGGGGCCTGCCACAGAAGCTTTGTCAATAAGCCCATGCGGGACTGGCTGCATCCCAATGACAAAGTCATGGGACCCAGGGTTTCCTACTTGGTTCAGTACCTGGGCTGTGTGGAGGTCCTGCAGTCAATGTGTGCTCTGGACTTAAACACCTGGAGTCAAATCACCAGGAAGCCATCAGTCTGGTGTGTGAAGCTGTGCCAGGTGCTAAGAGGGCAACAAGGAGAAGAAACCCCTGTAGCCACCCACTCAGCTCCATCCTGGGCAGGAGTAACCTGAAACTTTCTGGAATGCCAATCACACTCAGTCTTTACCAGCAGCCTCAATCTCCTGGCAGCTGACTGCAAACAGATCATCACCAACCACCACATGCAATCCATCTCATTTGCATCTGGCGGGGACCTGGACACAGCTGAATATGTTGCCTATGTTGCCAAAGACCCCATGAATCAGAGAGCCTGCCACATCTTGGAGTGTCCTGAAGGACTTCCCCAGGATGTCATCAGCACCATTGGCCAGGCCTTTGAGTTGCACTTCAAATGTCAGGAACCCACCAAAGCTAGTCATTCCCCACAACAGGATGGCTAGCTTTGATGGCTCCGCTTGGGATGATGAAGAGGAAGAACTACAAGACCATTAGTACTGTAATGACTACCCAAGAAAGGAACCCCCTCTTGGAGGGGTGGTGGACATGAGGCTTCAGGAAGGAGCCACCTCAGGGGCTGCTCGACCCACTCCATCCTGTGCTCACACCCCCAGCTGCCTGGAGGCTACACTGCCTGTGGTGGGAGACACAGACATCTGCAAACATGCCACCTCCACCACCTTGCCCAGCAGATAGAGAGCTCTATGATGAGCCCTCCTACATTAACATCCAGAACCTAGATAAGGCCCAGCAAGCATGGGGTGGGGACATGCCCCCCAATCCTGCCGTCAATGGCAGTGCACTCTGAGATATCCTTTGATGATGCTCTTCAGATGCCTCCTATTCAGTTGGTGTCCATGGCTGAGCTGCTCCAAGGGAAGCCCTGGTTCCATGGGAAGCTGAGCCTGCAGGAGACTGAGACACTGCTGCAGTTCAATGGGGACTTCCTAGTACGGGATAGCATAACCACGCCCGGCCAGTATATGCTCACCGGCTTGCAGAGTGGTCAGCTCGAACACCTGCCACTCGTGGACCCTGAGGGTGTGGTTTGGACAAAGGGTCACCTCTTCGAGATTGTCATTCATCTTGTCAGCTACCATATAGACAATCACTTGCCCATCATCTCTGCAGGCAGGCAGCGAACTTTGTCTACAGCAGCTTATAGAGCGGAAACTGTGATCCATCCCAGTGCTGCCTTCTTAAAGATGCCCTCTAACCCTTCCACCCTGTGCCTTGACTCTCAAGACCTCTTGACTTTGTGTAGGAGCTGGCAGAGTGTTGACACTGAGGCTCAGCATCCAACTGAGAAGGTTTGAGTAAGGAGATTGGGGTAGAATCCTGCTTCTCCCCAAAGTATTAATTTACAGAATGGTCCCCTTTCATAGGCTTTGCTTGTGCCAACCTGATATCTCCTTCCCCGAGAAGGTGAGTGATTGAGGCCTGGGCAGTGCCTCCTTATAATTAAAAATGCCCTGTGGTGGTAAGCCCAGTGGAACTATCACCCTTCCTGGAAAAGGGGAATGAATATCTTTGGTCTATCACTGGGCTCAGGGTATCCCCCAAGTCCCTCTAAATATCTACCCCACCCCACCCCACCCTAGTGTTTCAACTTTGTACCTTTGACTGTCTCCTAGGTCTGAAGATATTTTATGCAGAGAGTTCTCGGGCTCCTGAGGTTGAGGACAGGAGTTCTGACACTTTGGCTTCTGAGACCCTGTCCTCTTGCTCTGCATCCTCTCAATTTGGGGTTGAGAGAAGACAGACAGGAGAAGCAGTTGTCCTCTCTCAGGGCATATGTAACCCTTACAGACTGCTCCAGAACCCGCCCCCCTTCCTGGCCAGGGGGGAGATGACCCCCTCCCTTTCTCAGGGCCCCTCTCAGAAGGGGTCTGTATATACATTTCACAAGCCCCTCCTTCTCCCATGTTACATGCATGTTATAGTCTACAGCCAAAGAGTAGCCCTTCCTCCTGTAGCCTCTGCCCCGCCTCCATCTGCTGGAGGAGGGTGGGGATGGGATATGTTTTGGCCTTGGAAATTGGGCCTCCTGTACACTTAACTCTCTCAGGAGAATTTGTGGAGAGACCAGGGTTATCTAGACTCTAAAGCAGTAGACGATCCCCACATGCCATCTCTACATTTGGAACTGCTTTTATTTTTTTATTTTATACACATTTATTTTAGGGTTGTAGATTGACTTTTCCTAATTTTTTTTTTACATGGTTTATTCTGGAGCACAAAATTATTATAATCCACTATGTTTATGTAATCACCTCTTGACTTTCCAAAACTCCTTTTACAATTACTGGCTTTTTTCCTCACCCAAGTCTGTTTGGTCCTGGTGTGGCACTGTAGCACTGGACTGCTAACTGCAAGGTTGGCAGCTCAAACCCATCAGCCATTCCTTGGAAAACCCTATAACAGGGTCAAATTGAGTTGGCACCGAAGTTGACAGCACTTAATAACAGTTTGGGACTGGCAGCAGCATCTTTTTTTTACGGGAGACCTGAGGCAGAGAAAAGCTGATTAAGAGTTAGGACTAGATAAACTTGGGCCTGTTCTGGCCAAGGCTGGGTGCTCAGAAGTCTTGCTAAGTGTTGGGAACATGAGAACCTGCAGCTGTATTTATTACGAACCTTCTCTCCATGCCAAACCCTGCCCTAGACTTGGTTTGGCCACAGAGAAGTCTGCACGCTTGCTTTCAACCTCATAAATAAGGAAAAGTTGACTGTTTTAACTCTTCGCCTCCATGTTTTGTGTGGATGTTTTCACAGGTCTTACTGTGTAGTAAAGGAGTTCTGGTAGCGTAGTGGTTACAAATCGGGCTGTGAACCTTAAAGTCAGCAGTTTGAAACTACCAGCCGCTCCGCGCGAGAAAGATGAGGCTTTCTGCTCCCGTAAAGATTTACAGCTTCAAATAATGTACATGGTCGCTATGGGTTGGAACTGACTCGACAGCATTTGAACAACAACAAAAACCTTATACTAAAGGGAAATAATCCTCACTAAAGTCCACATTTCTTCTAAAAAAACCAAAGTACAGTTAGGAATGTAGATGTTGTTGTTAAGTGCCGTCGAGTTAGTTCCAACCCATAGCAACCCTGAACAGGGTTTCCGAGGCTGTAAATCTTTTCGGGAGCAGAAAGCCTCATCTTTCTCCCGCGGAGCAGCTGGTAGTTTCGAACTGCTGACCTTGCAGTTCACAGCCCGATTCGTAACTACTATACTACATACATTTCAGTTAAAAAAATAATATGTATTTCTTTTCAGACATCCTACACAGGATAAATAATAGGGTAATTTTTAGTTGGCAAAGCACTTTTATATATTTGATATCATTTAATAATTACAACATTCCTATGAATAATTAGTATCATTTTTAAGAGATGAAGGCACTCAGAGATTAGGTGTCTTGAATGAGATAACACTACAATTTTGAAGTTGGGGTTTGAAACAAATCTTTTGCCAAGCAAATACATAAAAACAATGATGAACACATTTTCATTTTGAATGATAACTTTTTAATTTCCAATGCTAGTTTGTTGTTTAATAAGTTTTGAGTAGTATTCTTGGTTGTTGTTAAGTGCTGTCAAGTTGGTTCTAACTCATAGCGACCTTGTATAGGATTTCTAAGGAGTAGCTGGTGGTATTGAACTACCAACCTTGCAGTTAGCAGTTCAATGCTTATCCTATAGCACCACATTAGAACTCCATAGGATTCTTAGAAGTAGGCCAATAATCATGTTTGATATCACAACCATGACATATGAAAAATTTTCATTGTTATCTTGCCTATTAGGCTTTGTGAAATTAATATTTCAGTCCTCTACAAACCACCTGAAGTCTTGGCGTGGTGCTGTGGGCTAATGCACTGGACTGCAAAGTCACTTTGAACCACAAGGTCAGTAGTTCAAGCTCACCATCTGCTTCTTGGAAACCCTACACAGGGTCACTATGGGCCAGAACCAACTTAGCAGCACTTAATAAGGGCAACCCATCTTACCATGCAGATGATTTTTTAAAATCTGAAAAGAAGACTATTGATTTGTTTTTGTGAACGAAGCAGAGACACCAATAACTCAGTCCTTAGTACTCCCATGATTTTCTTTGTGTAGGAGTTTTGCATAGTCCAGGCATTCTTTGCTTTGGAATGGATGGGCCTAACAAAGAATGCAGTGTTATTAGTTTCTCAACTGTTCTGACCCCCTCTCAAAGCTTCTGTTCTTGGGGCAAAGAGAAGAGTAGGTTTGCCACCAGGACAGTCTGTCCCCATAGATCAACCCTGTTGAAAGTCTCCCTAGAGGTCTCTTGAGATTCTTCTAGTAGTCCTCAGAATCAACCCTAATGAGGATAGAGCTGGACTTTCATAATCCAGTTTTAATTTATTGTATTGATGCTGATGTGATTTTAAAAAGAAAGCTACTTGTATATTTCTGGAATTGGGACGTTTTACACTGAGCACATTTAAGATGAAGTTTTTTGTTTATTTCTAGTAGAGAAGCTTACTATAGTTACAAGGACATATCCATGATTCCCTTCTCTAAAAGTCTCAAGATCTTATTTCCCATTTTTTAAATATGTATTTAAATCATCCTCTGTTTCTCAGCATCTATCATGTCAAATTGTTGCCTAATTTTTTTTGAAACTTCCCACTGTTTGAACAATTGCTCGCTCAGTCTAACTGTGGTACATGGCTCAATTCCTGTTCCACCCTAGTTCCTACCTCACAGCATAGATTCTTTACCCTGACTCTCCCAGAAAAGCATCCATGTAGGGGGTGTGGAGAGGGGAAGGGAGACAAGCTACCTCTTACTGCCTTATTTTTGCTAAGACCGTGTCAGCACATTTGGTGTTTAAATACTATAGGAATTAAAAATGGCAATATTGATGCATGAATTATTTCTGTAAAAATTTCAGCATGAGACTGATCCTATGAAGTAGAGGTTAAAGATAATGTTGTTGTTGTTAAGGGCTGTCAAATCAGTTCCAACCCATAGCAACCGTATATAGGGTTTCTAAGGAGCAGCTGGTGAGCTTGAACCAACTACCTTGTGGTTCAAAGAGACTTTGCAGTCCAGCACATTAACCCACAGCACCACACTAGTATGGTACACCACTCCATAGTCCCTGAAATCAGCCTCCACTCCTCCTCTCCCTCACATCCCAGAGTTCTACAATATACTGCAATGTTTCATGGAACTGAAAACTGTCAAGGAAATGACTTATGTAATTGTGGAGGCTGAAAAGTCCCAAATTTGTACTTCAGAGACCAGCCTGTAGGATTCTCTTTACCCACGTAGTCTCAAGATTTGAGGAATTCAAATGCAGCAAGTCAGATAATAGACTGTTGATACACAAGGGTTTGGGAGTGGGTGAATCAGGTCAGGTGATGGGCCACAAGTCCCATGATCTGGAGGTCTGATGAGATGGACTAGGCACAGCATCCAGAGCAAGAGAGAGAACTTTGCCAAAGCATTCCTATTTATTGGACTCATTCCTATATATTGGACTACTGCAAAGTGGGTCTGTAATCGTGCCCTCAAGGAAAACTAAGAATGGTGACTTGAGTCACACCCTCTAGCAAGGTGGGGCATCCTGAATCTTTAGTTCCACGTTAACCTTTACTCCTTAAAAACCTACTTCCACTGAGTTAATTCTAACTGATGGTAACCTTATACATCTTTACAGGCACAGAAAGCTTCCTATTTCTCCTGCATAGTACCTAGTGGATTCCAACATTTGACCTTTTGGTTAACAACCCAATCGATGAATAGCTCACTATACCGCCAGAGCTCGTTGCTTCCTCTCCTTGTTGTTAAATGCCCTAGCGTCCATTACAATCCTTAAAGACACTGTATAGGGTTTCCAAGGAGCAATGGGTTTGAACTGCCAGCTTTGCAGTTAGCAAAGTGCTTATTCTACAGCACCACACCAGGACTCCTTTGCTCCATCTTAATCCTTGTTGCTGTTATTAAGTGTCTTAGGGTCAGTTTCAACTCATAGTGACCCTGTGTAGGAATCCTGAGGCTGAAAATCTTTATGGGAGTAAATATCCTCATCTTTCTCCTCCTTAGAGTGGCTGGTGGACTCTAGCTGCTTGTGGTTCGCAGTCTTGTGCTTATTCTACAGTCCCACACCAGCATGCTCCTTATTACTTATTTCCACCTTAACCCTTGTTGTTGTGTGCCACTAAGTCAGTTCAGACTCATAGTAACCTTGTATAGGATTTCTGAGAGCAGCAGGTGGGTTTGAACTGCTACTTTACAGTTAACAGTCCAGTGCTTATCCTACACTGCCATATTGTAATCCCACCTCACTAACAACTTACTTCAAAGTGGTTCTACTTCATAGACAGTATGATTTACATCACAGAATGGAGGAATACGACTGGAAGTGCCATAATATATAACTAAATACCCTGCATCTATGTTGTTGTTGTTGTTATGTGCCGTGGAGTCGGTTCCGACTCATAGCAACCCTGCACAGGATTTCTGAGGCTGTACATCTTTATGGGAACAGAAAGCCTCACCTTTTTCCTGTGGAACAGTTGGTAGTTTCAAACTGCTGACCTTAAGGTTCGCCTGATTCATAACCACTACGCTACCAGAGCTCCTTACCCTGCAGCTATACTAGAAATCAAATGATTTGCTATATTGATCATGATAATAGAAAGTCAAGTACTTTAAGAGATAGCATTTGATTATAATAAGAATTCTTTAAAATCTGAAATGTACAATCCATGTTTTCTTATTACCCTACCTTTTCCAAACAATGGGCTTACGACAACTTATTTGATCTTAGAAGACAAAATGGTCATTTTTGTTCTGAGGTTTCCCAGAACAAAACATGTATAACAATGTTTAGGTAGCTATCTAAATTTGCTACTTTAATGCTGTTGTTGTTGTTAAGTGCCCTGGAGTCCATTGGTTTTGAACCACCAACCTTGCAGTTAACAGTCCAGTGCTTATCCTATAGCACCACTTAGTAATACAGTGAGAGAAGTGTCTGTGACCATTGGTGGTAATTACCTGATCAAGATTTGATCCATCATTGTTTTACATTTGTTCGCATTTGGAAAAATATAGCATTCTTCCTTTACAATGATCAAGAACAACCATAGAGCCAGGTTCTGAATTTGGCCATGTTGAGATGCTTAAGGCCTAGAAAAATACTGTGACTAAAGCTCAGACATCTGCGCTTCCATTCCTGTCATGCCATCTAGTGGAGAAATGTGCTGGCAGTGTATGCAGACTGAATACGAAGGACTGTGTACAATGTCTAAATACACATATTGAGTGACTGAATGTACAACATATATATATATATATATGTTGTGTGTGTGTGTATACGTACACACTAACATTCATTAACGTGTAAAAGTGTTTGTTGTTGTTAAGTGCCGTCAAGTTGTTTCTGACCCATAGCTACCCTGTATAGAGTTTCCAAGGAGCAGCTGGTGAGCTTGAACCACTGACCTTGCGGTTCAAACGACTTTGCAGTCTGATGCATTAACCCACAGTGCCACACCAGAACTCCATAAAAGTGGTACTGCTATTAAATATTAGTTGATGTATTAAAACATAAAAAATGAATCTTTATAAAATATGGAGTGTAAGAATATTAAATTTTCCAAAATGAAAAGTTGTGAGAGACATTGAATCCTACAAGTATCATATGTATTATAAAACAATAGTAAGTAAATAGTTTTGGTAGAAATCAGAATTCAGAGGGCACCACTTTACATCAATGGTGTTGGAAGGACTGGCTGGAGATATTAGGTTAAAAATAAAATGGGACACCAGCCTCCTTCCTCCCTTCAAAATGAATTTGGAATAATAAGACATTAAAGAAATGAACATGGTAAAACTAGTAAACTAAATAAAGTATAAGCATTTAACAGGTAATCTTGACTTGAGACCTACTCATAGTGACCCATAGGCCAGAGTAGAACTCCCTGGGATTTCGAGGTTATACATCCTCATGGGACCAGATAGGCTGGTGGATTTCAACAGCTGAGTTTGTGGTTAGCAGCCTAATGGGTAAGCTACTTTAGTACGCAGGCTTCTTTGAAATTAGGAGAGTTTGCTAAATAAGACAATAAAAATAGAGGCTATTAGGAAAAGACACCGTCCTTCTAGGGGCGAAAAAAAAGGTGGAAAGATAATTACAAAACAGTATTATTTAGTATATAAAAACTAGATTCAGTTGTCTTTTATGTTAAAATTAGTTATGTAGTAACCTATTGATATCATATAATTGTCATATATATAAATTAGAAATAAATGGAAAAGATTTGAATTTGTGTTCTCGGAATACCTTTTCCATACTTAAGGCCATTAAGTAGGATGTTTTCTCAAGTTTGCTTTTTCTCCTCCTCATTATTTCAGGCATTTTTTCTAATGTCATTTAGCCTTTTTAAAGGTCTTTCATACTCTTGAGAAGTTTGATTGCTCTATAGTGTTAAGTTAGTCTTTATGACTCTTCTCATAAAGCATTGCTGGTATTGTTATTAGGTGCTGTCCAGTCGATTTTGACTCATAGTGACCCTATGCAGAATAGAATGAAACTCTGTGTGATATTGCACCATCCTCACAATTGTTGTTACACTTGAGCCCAATGCTGTTGCCATTGTGTCAGTCCATCTCATTTGGGTTCTTCTTTTTCGCTGACCCTCCACTTTACCAAGCATGATGCCTTTCTCCAGAGTCTGGTCACTTCTGATAACATATCCGAAGTATGAGAGATGAAGTTTTATAATCCTAGCGTCTAAGGAATATTCTGACTGTACTTCTTCAAACAGATTTGTTTGTTCTTCTGGCAGTCCATGATGATTTCAATATTCATCTCCAACAGGATAACTTAAAATTTTAGCATCAGTTTTTCTACGGTCTGCCTTACTTATTGTCCAACTTTCAGATGCCTATGAGGCAATTGAAATACCTTGGCTCGAGTCAGGCGCACCTTAGTCCTCAAACTGATAACTTTTCTTGAACACTTTAAAGAGGTTTTGTGTAGCAAATTTGCTTAATGAAATACATAATTTGATTTCTGGACTGCTGCTTCCATGAATGTTGATGGCTGATCCAAGAAAAATGATGTCTTTGACAACTTCAATCTTTTCTCCATTTATAGTAATATTATTTATCAGTCCAGTTGTGAGGACTTTTGTTTATATTTAGGTGCAATTCATACTGAAGACTATGGTCTTTGATCTTCATCAGTAAGTATTTTAAGTGTTTTTCCCTTTCAGAAAGCAAGATTATATTATCTGCATATCACAGGTTATTAATGAGTCTTCATCCAACCTCATACCACATTCTTCTAAATGTAATACAGCTTTTCAGATTATTTGCTTATCATATAGAACGAATAAGTATGATGAATACAGCCCTGGCAATACACCTTTTCTGATTTAAAACTTTTTAGTATCCCTGTTGTGTTCAAATGACTGCTTTTTGTCTATGTACAGGTTCCTCATGAGCACAATTAGGTGTTCTGGAATACCCATTCTTGGCAGTGTTATCCATAGCTTCTAATGATCTGCACACTCTAATGCATTTGCATAGTCAATGAAGCACAAATAAACATCTTTCTGGTATTCTCCAGCCAATATCCATATGATGTCAGCAGTGATATTCTGTAGTTCCATGTACTCTTCTGAATTGGCTTGAATTTCTGACAGTTCTCTGTCCATGTTTTGTTTCAGCCATTTTTTAATTATCTTCAGAAAATTTTACTTGCATGTGATATTAATATTTTTCAATGATTTCTACATTCTGTTGTGTTACCTTTCTTTAGAATGGGCACAGATATGGATCTCTTCCAATCATTTGGTTAGATAGCTGTCTTCCAAATTTCTTGACATAGATGAGTGAGCATCTCTAGTTAGTTCTGCATTAGTGTCTTGAAGGATTTCAACTTTTCTTCCGTCAATTCTTGTAACTTTGTTTTTTGCCTGTGCATTTAGTGCAGCTTGGGGGTTTTGCTTCAGTAGCTTCAGTTCTTAAACATACCTTCTTGAAATGGGTGAACATTAAGCATTTCTTTTTGGTACAATAACTTTTATTATTCCTTCCATCGTCTTTTGGTACTTCCTGCATCGTTCAATATTTTGCTGTGTTTTTTTTTGGAAGTTCCATCGAGTTGGTTCCGACCAATAGTGACCCTGTATAGGGTTTCCAAGGAGCAGCTGGTGAGCTTGAACCACCAACCTTGCAATTCAAATGGGTTTGCAGTCTGGTGCATTAACCCACATCACCACACCATAGACTCCCCCAATACTGTAAGTGGAGGTTTGAATTTTTCTTTCAATTTTTTCAACTTGACAAATGTTGAGCATTTCCTTCCCTTTTGAATTTCTAATTCTAGATCTTTGTACATTTCATTGTAATACCATAAAATATTAGTGATACCTTTTGTGAATTTCAGCTGAATATCAGAGTATGAATTAAAAGCATTAATCCAAAGTTGATATGTTGTTGTTGTTGTTGTTGCTATGTGCCGTGGAGTCGGTTTCGACTCATAGCAACCCTGTACAGGATTTCCGAGGCTGTAAATCTCTACGGGAGCAGAAAGCCTCATATTTCTCCCGCGGAACAGCTGGTAGCTTCGAACTGCTGACCTTGTGGTTTGCAGCCCCATTCATAACCACTACGCTAATCTATTTTTTTAAAATCATATTTATAAACAAATAGCATTTCTTGGGAGACAGGTGTTTATTTTTCTAGTAGGTTTTTTTCTCTTCCAAATAATTATAACCTAACTCATTCACTGGTGTGGCGCTGTGTGGGTTAAAGTGCTGGACTGCAAAGTTGGTTTGAACTGCAAGGTCGGCAGTTCAAACTCAGCAGTCGCTCCTTGGAAACCCTATACAGGGTCGCTGTGGGTTGGAACCGACTCGATGACATTTAACAACAATAACAACAATTTATTCACTCAGTAGCTAGAAGAATATTGCTCTCAGTCTTCTTGTTATTGTTACGTGTCATCTATTCGTTCTGACTCACAGTGACCCTTTATAGCATGTCCGAGCTTTGGAAATATTTGCAAGAACAGAAGCCTCATTTTTCTCCAGTGTAGGAGCAGGTGGGTTTGACCTTGTGATTCACATTCCAGTGCTTAGCCTACAAAGCCACCATGCTCCATGGACTTAGAGTAATCATATTATGTATTACAGACACAAAATTAGACCTTACCTCCCCTACTTCCAGCATACTAGGATGTGGTGGTGTGCCATAGTGTCAGTTACAACACACAGAGATCCTGTATAGGGTTTCTGAGGCTGTAAATTTTTACCAGAGCATAAAACCTAATTTTCTCTCTCAGAATGGCTGCTGTTCTAACTGCTGACCTTGAGGGTAACAGCTCAACTTGTAACCACTACACTACCAGGGCTCCTTGAGTAGGATATTGTTGTTGTTGTTGTTAAGCATTGTTGAGTCAGTTCCAACCCATAGGGACCCTGTGTAGGGTTTCCAAAGAGCAGCTGATGAGCTTGAACTACTGACCTTGATGTTCAAACGGCTTTGGAGTCTGGTGCATTAACCCACAACGGCACACTAGGACTCCTTGACTAGGATTCTTGTTGTTGTGTTGTTGTTGTTGTTAAGTGCCATCGAGTCGGGTCCGACCCATAGCC
>NW_006408706.1:5168124-5174640 GCF_000296735.1 Chrysochloris asiatica
TTTGTCTTTTCTGCCCTCCTGTACCTTGGTCCTTCCTCCTGTTTCTTTCTTTGATATGCCACAATGAGGGCATCATGTTTCCTTAAAAGAAGCAATAATTTGGACGTGGTGCTTCTTTTTCATACCAGAACCTCATTTATGCAAGATACCTCGCAGCCTTAATTTCCTAATCTGTAAAATGTGGATATTTGTAGGTATATTATAAGAATTTAAAAAATAAATGTATGTCTGAAAGCAAAAAAAAAGAGAGGTAGCATAGTGGTTACGAGTCGGGCTGCCTTAAGGTCAGCAGTTCGACTCCACGGTACTTAACAACAACAAGAAGCTTTAAATACTTCATATTGAGCTACATGGAGACACCATTGTGATGACATTTATTGAGTAGTACTCCCAAGCTACAAAGCAGGTTATTCTGAAAAAGCAGTGAGAAATGCAAAGATCACAGGTCATGATGGTAACTCATTAATCCTAAAGGAGAGATTTGCATGCAGGGTGTGTGACCTGTAACTGTGACATCCTGTTTCATGGAATTATGTGTTTTCATATGGGAAACTTAAGCTGGATCATTTAGGCACAGACTTATTCAAAGGAATGACTTACTCCCCATGAAAATAAGTTTGTATTTATAGAATAAAGTAAAGCAAGGGTTGTTGTTGTTAAGTACCGTGGAGTTGGTTCCGACTCATAGCGACCCTGTACAGGGTTTCTGAGGCTATAAATCTTTATGGGAGCAGAAAGCCTCATCTTTCTCCCATGGAACCACTGGTAGTTTTGAACTGCTGACATTGCGGTTCGCATTCCGATTCATAACCACTACGCTACCAGAGCTCTATAGTGCCATTTAAAATGAACTGCTTTTACTTTCAATACAAATGAATCTTGTTGCTTTTTTTTAAAAAAAAAAGGTTGTTCAGAATCTCCAGTGAGTACTATCCAATCTGTCTAGACGGACCTGATGAAATGAAATGCAGAAGGGTCACTTGTGATACATTATTATTATCAGGACTGATTGTGAGGGTTGGAAATGTAAAGGTAGATGTTTTGTAGCAAGGACAGGAGTGATTAACTCTCCAGTCTAGGAGCAGAGGTCTCTAGGACCATCAACGGAAAAGAGCCGAAAGCAGGACCCTACCCAGAGAAGCAGCGAGGCCCGAGATGGAGGCAGAGACGATGACGTGAAGTTATGAAGCAGCTGGGGACTTTGGATCCAGAGAGGGAGAGGGACTGTGTGCTGAAGAATTGGGGGGGGCGGGGGAGTGTAGAGGGTGGGTTTATAGGGTATACCCTTTGATCGATTGATGATGCATGGAAGGGATTGGAACCATGGCAATGAAACGATGTACAATGAATGTAACACTAAAGTTCTCCCATGTAAAATATCATATAATTCACAATAAAACATGGGGGGAAAAAAAAAGGTTGTTAATGTGTCATTCTACAAAATAAGTAATTTCAGAATTTTAGAGTTGTCCGTACTTAAAATCAGATCTGTTGTGGTATAGTATATATTGGCTTTATCAAGACACATCTGAAAGTGTAGTGTGTTTCCACAAAGTGAGGGAGACTAACCTCTGAAAGGTCTTCAGAACTCCTGGGCATATATGCATTTGAGAAATATTTGGAGAAACAATAAAATTCAATAGACCTATGGATCTTTGCAAGTGTTTGATAATTTCTTCTCTTTCTCAGTCATATACTTGTAATAGAGTATGACTCTTCAGAGATGAAAATTATTAAGCTTATTCAATTAAAAAAACACCAAAAAACATGCTAGTTGCTATTGAGCCGACTGATCTCCTGTGCCAGAGTAGAACTGTGCTTCATAGTTTAATGACTGATTTTTCTGAAGTGGATTGTCAGACCTTTCTTCAAAGATGCTTCATAACTCAGAATGCCAAATTTGTGGTTAGCAGTCTGTCATTAATTGTTAGAATCACTGATTAACCCATTCTTGTACTGTCTTCCTTTTTCATTGTCCAACTTTCACATACCTTTGGAATAATTGAAAATACTATGACTTGAGTGAGGAGCACCTTAGTCCTCAAATTGATAGCTTTGCTCCTAATATAAGCATTTTCCTTGGGGTATAAGTTTCTTATTTTGCTCAGTCATACATGGATTGTATCCTTATACAAATTTATCTCTGATATTTAGCCCTGATAACTTTATCTCTGATAAATATCTCTGATAAACTCATGATGTATCCACCATCAGTTTCAAGTTTTTGACTTCTAATATCTTAGATTATTAGTTACTGAATTTTTTTATTATTGTTGCTTACTGATCTTCCTCAAATAGCTATCTTCCCTCAGTTGACTTTGCCAGATGAAATAGTTAAAAAAAATTTACAACAAAAGTGTTTTAAAGTTAAACTATCATACTCTCTTCTTAATTTTTATTCTTTAATATAATTACCTGAAGCCTGAATTTTGTTTTTGTTTTTGTTTTAAATTGGATTATGCTGATACTGATTATGTGATACTGGCCTTTCATAAAATTAAAATTAACTATCGTGTTTTAATTGACAGGATCTGCAAAGGTGGGTAGATGGTGCTAATGAACATGGCTTTGTCCTGGTGTCTTTTGGAGCTGGTGTCAAATATTTGTCAGAAGATATTGCAAACAAACTGGCAGGAGCTTTGGGGAGATTGCCTCAAAAAGTGATTTGGAGGTAAGGTAATAAGAGAGAACATTCCTTTACTGTTCATTTTCAGTACCCCTTTGTTTATCCCGCAGGTCTCAATAAAGCACTGCACATTGATTCCCTGGCTTTTCATTTTGTTTCTTAGTGTGTAGGAAGCTAGAGATAAATTTATGAGTCTAAGGAGTGAGTCCTGGTATGGCACTGTGGGATAAAGCACTGGACCACAAGGTCAGTTTGAACCATAAGGTCAGCGGTTCAAACTCAGCAGTTGCTTCTTGGAAAACTTATTCAGCATCGCTGTGAGTCAGAACTGACTCACTGGTAGTTAACAACAACAAAATGTTGGATAAAGTATAGAAAGAAGATGTGACTCAGAACAATTTATCCTTGTGTGAGATACATTTTTATTTTTCCAATGAATTTCTATCCCCACTTATCCATCTGTTTTTTTTTTTTTTAAATTTTATTGCATTTGTGTGCATTTCAGTATATGGCTTCAAGTAATTAGATAAACTCATGAGCCATTTTGGGTTCTAACTTTGTCTCATTTACAGATACTGTTGAGTTCTTTTATTTAAGAGACCAACTCATTAAAAACACAATAACTCACCAGCCAACTAGTTAAAACATACCCATAGATTGACACCAATTTCCTTTGGGAGAAGGAGGTGTGCCTGTCTCAGGAATTACCAACACAATGTTTGATAATTGGGCTTAATCACTATATTTAATATGTGTCTCTTTAGTTTTTGTCACCATCGCTGGGCTCTAGGGATGTTGGTGTGGTGCTGTGGGTTAATGCACTTCACAACAAGGTCGGTTTGAACTGCAAGGTCAGCTCGGTACAAGCTTGGTAGCCGCTCCTTGGAAACCCTGTACATGGTCACTATGAGTCGGAACCAATTCGATGATACTTAACAACAACAACAACAGGGATATAACAATGAACAACAGCAGTCCCATAGTTTATACCACAATTAGAGAAATGTGTTGCTCAAGTTAATTATAAATGTTGTTAGTTCTGACTCATGTTGACCTCATGTGTTAAAGACTAGAACAGCTCCTTAGGGTTTTTCACAGTGTGGCTCTGTAGGATAAAACACTGGACAACAAGGTCAGTTTGAACCTCAAGATTGGTGTTTCAAACCCACCAGCTGCTCCTCGGAAACCTTATACAGGGTTGCTGTAAATCGAACCAACTCAATGGTACTTCACAACAACAACAGAAATCCTCTTAGTCGAAGTAGATCATCCAGTCTTTTCTTCTTCTGTACCAGTGGGTGGTTTTGAGCTACCAGCTTCTATATAGTAATGGAGCACACACTGTTTGGACTACTTAGGGAACCTTCCATTATAAGTAAGCTCTAAGTAATGTGGGTTTTTTTGTTTTGTTTTGTTTTTATTATAGCCATATAAGAATTATAAACCCCGTCTCCAGCCACTTCTTGGAAGCCCTATACAGGGTCACTATGAGTCAGAATCCACTCATAGCAGTTAACAACAACAGCCTTCTCTTAGGTTTTGCATGTTCATGGATTAGAAGGACCTGTTGACTACCCATTGGCAGTCCTCTTCATTTCCATGCATTGTAGCCTTTGGGTACTAGTGAGGAGGGACTTGCCACCTTTGTTGTTATTGTTAAGTATCGTCAACTCATTTCCAACTCATAGCTACCCTGTATAGGGTTTCCTAGAAACAGCTGGTGAGCTTGAACCACCAACCTTGAGGTTCAAACTGATCTTGCAGTATAGCACATGAACCCACAGTGTTACACCAGGACTCTAGTGAGGAGGGACTTGCTGGTATGGATTTATTTTGCTGCATTTTTTCTATGTAAAGGTGAGAGGTTTGATGGAAAATAGATCTTAATGTAAGCAAATCTTTTCATAATCACACTTCAGTAAATCAAAGTTGAAAATTAAATGATCAAATTTTTGCTGCTATAGTTGGAGTTCTGGTGTGGTGCTGTAGTACAAACACTGGACTGCTAACTGCAAGGTTTGGTGGTTCAAACCCACCATCTGCTCCAAGGAAACGCTATGTAGAGTTGCTATGAGTCAAAACTAACTGGAAGGCACTTAAAAACAATAACAAAAGTATCATTACATTCTTAAGAAGACCAATGAAAGATTGTATTTTATTTTCAATCTAATAATTTAATCAAGATGTCTGTACCATGGGGATAAGGTTGGATTTTTTTTTTTTTTTTTTTTAAAGGTTATTGTCTTGTGTATATTTTAGGTTTTCTGGAACCAAACCAAAGAATCTGGGAAACAACACTAAGCTCATAGAATGGTTACCACAAAATGACCTACTTGGTAAGTCAGGTATACTTAATTGGCTTTTAGGCTTTAATTGTGTAGACACGATTTTTTAAATGTAATAATTTATCCAATATATGTATAGTTTATTACATAGTCATTGGGCTTTTATCTGTTGTTTCAAATCAGTAAGTCAAGTATTTTTTATTAGAAAACATATGCAACGTAATAGTTTATATCTATATTTTCAAGGATTCAAAAAATTAAGTAGCTAGAAATTATACTTATTAAAATGTATAAATGGGCAGTGAATACAGTTAGACAGGATTAGTTAAAGTAGAAAACTTAAAACAATGAAAATAGATTTAGATTATCATTTTATTACTAATGTATCTGATAGTTCAACGATATTAAAATATATTAACTTACTTGAAACCAGAGACAGCACAAGTCCACAGGAAGAGTCAGTTTATTGTAACTTTCTTTGAATCATCTGCCTAGATTTCCCCCTCAATCACTAGGTACGTTTACAAGATCATGATATTCAACTCAAAATTAAAATAACTTGTGTTATGTGCATATCTTTTAATTATATTATGTGCCTAAATAATTTGACTATTGATTCAGTAAACACTGCTTAGTAAAATTGGAAATTATAATTTGTTCATTGATTTTATGGGAAGAATGGTATTGTATACTATAGAGTCTGGTATGGCATTGTCAGATAAGCACTGGACTGCTAATTCCCAGGTTGGTGGTTCAAACTCACCAGCCACTCCTTGCAAACTCTACATAGGGTCACCTTGAAATTGATACCAACTCATAGTGACCTTGTACACAACAGAACAAAACACTGCCTAATTCTGCACCATCTTCACAACTATTGCTATGTTTGAACCCACTGTTGTAACCACTATGCCAGTCCTTCTTGTTGAAATCTTCCTCTTTTTCATGGTTGTCTATTTGACTATGCATGATGTCATTTTCTAGGGACTGATGACATGTACAGAGCTCATGAAATGAAGTCTTCTTACCTCACTTCTAAGGAACAGCTTAACTGTATTCATCCAAGACAGATTTGTTTGTCTGGTCTTCCTTATTAGTTGTCCAGCTTTCAAATGTATATGAAGCAATTGAAAATACCATGGCTTTAGTCAGGTACACCTTAGTCCTCAAAGTAGCATCTTTGCCCTTTAGCACTTTGAAGAGGTCTTTTTAAACAGATTTACATGGTTTAATTTCTTGACTGCTGCTTTCATGAGCGTTTATTGTGGATCCAATTAAAATGAAACCTTTAACATGTTGTTTTTTATTGGCCCAGTTGTAAGGATTTTTTGTTTTCTTTACACTGGGTTGTAATCCATACTGAAGGCTGCAGTTTTTCATCTTCATAAGCAAATGTTTCATATTTCTTCTCTTCTAGCAACCAAGGTTGTGTCATATGCATGTTACGGGTTCTTAATGATTTTTCCTCCAATCCTGATACCAGGCTTTTCTTCATATCATCCAGTTTCTCTGACTGTATGTTCAGCATACATATTGAATAAGTATCATGACCATGACAGATGCCTTTTCTGATTTTAAACCGAGCTCTGGTAGCGTAGTGGTTAC
>NW_006408706.1:5175175-5176693 GCF_000296735.1 Chrysochloris asiatica
TGGTTTTCTCCCAATCCATTGGTGAGGTAGATGTATTCCAAATCTCTTGGCATAGACTAGTGAGCACCCCCAGCACTGCATCATTTTTTGTTTTTTAATTTTATTGTGAATTATATGTTAGTACATGGGAGAACATTATCTTTACATTCATCCTATTGTATTTCATTTCATTGCAATGATTACAATCCCCTGCAAGCATCATCAAATAACCAAAGGGTACACCCTGTACTCCTGCCCCCGGACACCCCCTCTCCTTCCTTCAGTCCAGAGTCCCCAGCTGCTCCATCTCTCCATGTCATCATCTCTGCTTCCATCCTTGTGTCACTGCCTCCCTGGACAGGGTCCCTCACTTCGCTTTTCTCCCTTGATGGTTCCAGGGTTCTCTGCTCCTGGACTGTGAAATCAGCCACTCCCCTTCTTTTGTTACAAAACATTTGCATTTATCTTTCCAACACTCACTGTCAGACCTGATAGCAATCATTCCTTATTGAACCACAGGAGTCCTATCCCCCTCACTTTTTATCAACCCCATCCAGACAGGTTGGAAACAACTCAGTGGAGATTCTACTTTTCCCTGTACCCTCTGGAACTGGGTTCCCTATTGAAAGCTTATAAGCCAGTCACTTCTTGCCTTTGTAGCCAATGTCTAAGTTCTGCATCCTTCTTGACCCTGTGTACCAAGGGGGTGGGAATGATCCTCACTGTAGAGATTTGTTCATTCCTTAGTCATACTGCATCCACAAGCATAGGTCACATTCATCCAATTGTAGTGGGTTACTCTTTTTTTTTCCTCTAATCGTGTTCTGGTCCTCCAGCCATTGATTGATGCCAGTCAAATGGGTACAATCTGCAAGTATGGGTGTTCTTGTGCATCTCCCCTCACTTCATATCAGCTCGATGCTTCGCACGCCGCTGTAGTCCTCTGGAGCCATGTCCCTGACCCTGGGCCCAGGAGTCCCCAGGTCTTGTCATACTGCTGGTTAACCAGGTCTCAATCCAGATTAACAGTAATCTATTGAATGTGGTCAGACTTAGCTCACAACTTCATTGCTGTTTTTCCCCCACTTCCCCTTATCGGTTACCAATGTGGTCAAGCAGCAAGGCCACATGCCTACTCATGCATTCCATTTGAATTTCAGTTTTGGAAGGGGATTGATTTGCCTTGAGGGGACTGGACCATGTGCCTTGATGGCTACCTGGGGAACAACTTGCTTGTTCTTGTAGTAGTCAGTTAGACTGCTGTTATTATTTTTTATTTTTCCTGCTGGTCTTTCTTTCAAGAATTAGCTTCTGTTCTTCTAGCTGCTCCATACTGGTCTGCTTGTCCCTTCAACTGGAAATTTCCCAGCTCAGAGGATTCAGGATTCCACCTATGATCTTACGCAATGCAAAGGCTCTGCAGAAGCCTCCTTCACTGGGCAAGTTCTAGCCCCATTTTAGGTATTCCAATCAGTTATAGGCTAAACACGGACTTACAAGATTTCTATGGAGCTCTGGTAACGTAGTGGTTACGAATCG
>NW_006408706.1:5177049-5178369 GCF_000296735.1 Chrysochloris asiatica
GAGCCCTGTTGTTCCAAGGTTGTGCTTACATAGTTATTTACCTCTGTCCTATTTAACCCATGTAAACCTGCCTAGCTATTCTTCAATGTGCCTTCTTTTTCCTTTCCCCTTCCCCTTCTAGTGTATGCCCCCCTCCAGGATCCAAACTATCCCGTGTCTATTCCTTAACCTATGCTCCACCTTCTCCTCCTTCCCCTCACCACACCCATACACCCCTGTAACCAGCAACAACAAAAATTGTTTCCCCCTTTTAGTGTGGGTGCTTTTTCATAATCTTTTACGATAAAGGTCCTATGCTGTATTTCTCTGTTTGTGACTGACTGATTTCACTCAGCATAATTTCCTCAAGGTTCATCCATGTTATGCAGTGGCTTGCAGCTTCCTTGTTATTCTTTAGTGTAGCATAATATTCCATTGTGTGTATGTACCAAAGTTTGTTTATCCATTTTTCCATTGATAAGCACTTAGGCTGTCTCCATCTTTTTGCTGTTGTAAATGCACTGCATCATTTTTGTTGAAACATTTCAATTTGTATTTTTTCTACTCCTAACTACTTGGTTTTTGCCAATTCTTTCAGTAGAGTTTGAACTTCTTCCTTAAATGCTGTTGGTTCTTAATCATAAGGTACTGCTTGAAATGGTTGAACATAGACCAATTCTTTTGGGTACAGTGAATGTATATTCCTTTCATCTTCTTTTGATGCTTCCTACATTATTCCATATTTTTCCATGTTGTTGTTGTTGTTAAGTGTCATCAAGTGGGTTCTGACCCATAGTGATCCTATATAGGGTTTCCAAGGAGAAGCTGGTGAGCTTGAACAACCAACCTTGTGGTTCAAACCGACTTTGCAACCCAGCGCATTAACTTTCAGCACCACATCAGGGGCTGCATTTTGCCCATAGAATCCTTCTATATTGCTCAATTTTTTTCAGCTTGAGAAATCCTAGGCATGTTCTTCTTTTCTCATTTGCGAACTCTAGGTCTTTGCACATTTTATTATAATATATTACTTTGTCTTCTCAAACTGTCCTTTGAAATTTTCTTTTCAGCTCTCTACTTCATCATTTCATTCACGTTAGCCACTTCGCCTTTGTGAGCAAGTTTCAGAGTCTCTTCTGACATTCATTTTGTCTTTTCTTTCTTTCCTGTCTTTTTAATGACTTTTTGCTTTCTTTGTGTATGATGTTGTTGATGCCATTCCACAACTCTTCTGGTTTTTGGTCATTCATGTCTAATGCATCAAATCTGTTTTTGAGATGTTGTCAGATGTAAGTCTGATTCTTCCGTATTCTGTCTGGTCATGTGTATGGTCACCATTTA
>NW_006408706.1:5179034-5180342 GCF_000296735.1 Chrysochloris asiatica
ATTCTAAACACCAGTAATTATCAATACATCTTGTTTGCATGTTCAATCAATTTCAGACTGAAAAAGTTGGTTTTAGTGATCGGTGCAAAAATTTGAATCATAGTTACAGTAATTGGAATTTCTTGTTGGTGTATGAATATGATTCTCTCACTGACAAAATTGTACTTCAGGATAGATTTTGAAATTCTCTTTTTGCCGATGATTGCAATGCTATTTCTCTTCTATTTGTCATTCTGTGCATAATAAACCATATAATTGTCCAATTCCAAATGGCCTACACCTGTCATTTCAGCTCACTAATGCCTTGAATATTGATCTTTATGCATTCAATTTTAACTACTCCCAATATTCCTAGATTCATACTTTGTACATATCATGTATATTTGCTACTATTTTTTGAGTATTCCCAATCAACAAATGAAGTTTCTGAAAGCTTTGCTCTATTCACGTCATTAATGTCACCTCTACTTCTAGGACACAGCTCTTCTTTAGTCATATTTTGAGTGCCTTCCAACCTGAATGACTCATCTTCTAGCACTATATCAGACAAGGTTCTGCTGCAATTCATGACATTTATAGTTGCCAAACATTCAGATGGTCAGACTCTCTTTCTTTCTAGTCTATAGACATTCATTTGTCTATTTCCAGAAATTGGGAAGACAGATACCTTGCCAGCCAACAGGAAAAGATACTTATTTGTGTCCCTTCCAAAGAAAGATGACCCAATGGAATGTGGAAATCATCAAACAATATCATTAATATCACATGCAAGTAAAATTTTGTTGAAGATCATTCTAAAACAGTTGTAACAGTACATAACAATGAGCTGCCAAAAATTAAAGCTATTTTCAGAAGAAGATGTGGAACAAGAGGTACGTTAATGCTGTCAGATGGATCATGGCTGAAATCAGAGAATATCATAAAGAGGTTTGCTTATTGACTGTGCAATGGCATTCATCTGTGTGGATCATATCAAACTCAATAACATTGGAAAAATGGGTATTCCAGATATTTTATTGTGCTTAATATAGACCAATTTTGGCAGATGTTCAAATGGAACATGGAGTTAATAAATGGACTAACATCAGGAAAGGTGTATGCCAGAATTGTATCCTTTCACGTACTTTTTCAATTTGTACACTGAGCAAATAATAAGAGAAGCTGGATTATATGAGGATGAACATGGCATCAGGATTTGAGGAAGAATTAACAACCTGTGATATACACATGATAAAGCCTTTTTTGCACAAAGAAAAGATGACTTGAAATACTTACCGATGACGATCAAACACTCCAGCCTTTAGTATG
>NW_006408706.1:5183727-5214887 GCF_000296735.1 Chrysochloris asiatica
GACCCAAGCCATGGTATTTTCAATAACCTCATATGCATGTGAAAGTTGGACAGTGAATAAGGAAGACCGTAGAAGAATTGATGCTTTTGTGTTATGGTGTTGGAGGAGAATTTTGAAAGTGCCATGGACTGCCAAAAGAACCAATAGATCTGTTTTGGAAGAAGTGCAGTCAGAGTACACCTTAGAGGCCAAGTTGACCAAACTTCATCTCTCATACTTAGGACATATTGTCAGGAGGGACCAGTCACTGAGGAGGGATATCATGTTGGGTAAGGTTGGGGGGGGGAGGGTCAGAGAAAAAAGAGGAAGACCCCCAACGATATGGATTAGCCAAGTGGCAGCATAGATGGACTCAAGCGTGGCAACAGTGGTGAGGTTGGCCCAGGATCTGGTTTTGTTCTGCTGTGCATAATGTCCCTGTGGGTCGGTACCGACTTGATGGCACAACAAACACAAGAGACTTTTGTGTGGTTATTTTGTTTTTATTGTTGTTTTATGGTGAAACTACAGCATATTCTAGCTACCTGGTAGTCTACACTTAATTATGTTCCCCAAGTCCAGTGCTCCTCTTGGTGCCTCAGAATCTTTTTCAAGGTTGCTGTCCCTTTAAACTCTAGGCATGAGCTTTATTAAGTCCTCTGTTGTTCTTGCATTCCTGGTGTGGCACTGTATAATAAGCTCTGGATTTCTAACTGCATGTCTCAGTTCAAACCTACCACACACACCTCAGAAACCCTCTACAGGGTCCAATTGGACAGCACTTAATAACAACTGCCGTTTTGTTGTAGTGGCCTCTAAACTGTGATCAGACGATTTCTCCAAGATGAGAAGTAGGAATTAAATCAGTGTTCTTTGACCACTGACACACACACATTGCTTTTACCTGTCACTACTGTGTTTGATTCAAAGAAAGGCTTTTGTTGCTTACAAGGTAGTTAAAATCCAGTGTTGGGCGGATCCCTCAGTTGATTCTGGTAGTCTGAGAAATCTTTAGTGAGTAAGAGATAGAGACACTGAGTTACCAATTTGACTCGAGAAAGATGTAGCAAAAATTGGAGCAGAAAAGCTCTGGGACTCCATTGAGAAGGTGTATGCTTACAAACACAATTAACTTTGTACCCAGGTTGTGTATTTGCAGTATTTATTAAAGGATTTATACTTTTGTAAGTCAAAATTCCTTATATTAAGTGCAGTGTGTCCTTTCCTTGTATTACTTATGCAATTCCTTTGTTCCCGTTAATGAAATTTAGGTTGCTCACTAGGAGTTCTGGGTTTTGAAATACCTCATTAATTTTGACAAATTGTCTTCTTTATTCCTCTGACAACTATATGTTGTGTTATGTTTCTTCTCTCACAACTGATTTGTATGTCTGCCCCAACTTGCATGTATACCTGACATGCAATATTGAACTCTAAAATTGTGAAATGTGAATGCTGACATCACTAGATTGTTACAAAGAATCCTTGGGACATTTAAATAAACATAATTTATTTAAATTTTTAAATAAGATTAAAATAAACATAAATCGTCCTGTACTCCAGCCCCACGTTGATAAACATGCACTTATACAAAGCTTGTTTGACTTTAATGTGGATAAATCATTTAGTAACCAGAAGTTAATTGCCTATTTTTTAGTAGGGAGTGCTTGCATATTTGGCTTTTAAGATTTTTTACTTTCATTTTATTATTGGCAACTTAAATTTGTATTGTAACCCAAATGATGTTTGTTTTTGAGAAAAAGTAGTCATATACTACTTGATGCTATTATTTCCACTAAAAATTACTTTTAATTTATATATATATAAAGTAAATAATTATGTAGCACAGTGGTTAAAGCACTTGACTACTCACTGAAAGTTATGCAGCTCATACTTACCGGCTGCTGTGTTGTAGAATGATGTGGCAACCTGCTTCCATGGAGATTACAGTCTTAAAAAAATACTATTGCACAGTTCTGTTAGCACTTAATCATAGGTCAGTTTGAGCCACAATTTCAGCAGTTCAAACTCACCAATCACCCCTCAGACACCCTATACAGGGTCGCTATGAGTCGGAACCGATTCAATGGCACATAGCAACAACAACAGCAGTTCTATTCTGTCCTATAGGATGACTTATTCTGTCCTGTAGGATAGCTATGAGTCATAATTTACTCAATATGTATATCATGTGTAGATGTACATACACACAGACACACACACACAGTGTTTGTACCACTGTAGGATCAGCGGTTCACAAGGTTGGTGGTTTAAAAAGTCAGCAGTTCAAACCCACCAGGTGCTCCTTGGAAACCCTACAGGGTCAATATGAGTCAGAACTGACTTGATGGCACTGAATAACAAATATATATATTTGAAATATTTGCCATTGAGTAGATTTTGACACATTGTAACCCATATGTATAAAAGTAAACTTTTCTCCATAGGGTTTTCCATGGCCAATTTTTCAGAAGTAGATCAACAGGACTTTTTCTTTTTGAATTACCTGTTGATGGATGCAAACTGCCAACCGTTTAGTTAGCAATTGAAGGTTTAATCCTTTTCACTACCCTAGGCCTTTGGTTATGCACATTGCAGCTATGTTTTCCTAAGTTTATAGTCAAAATCAGTGAGATTATGCCTTTGAAAACTGTGTATATGAAATATGCATTTCTATTATAATGACAGTTTTTAAAGAGATTTGGAAGGATTACTTTAAGGGTCACTGTAGGAAAAGCTGGGCTGCTAACACAGTGTCAGCAGTTCAGACCCATCATCAGCTCTTTGGAAACCTAGACTTCCTTACAGGGCACTATGAATTGAAAATGACTCTACAGCACTTAACAACAGCAAAGTAAGAGTAGGAGCCCTGATAGTGTAGTGGGTTACAAGTTGGACTGCTAACCACAAGGTCAGAAACTCAAATCTTCCAGCTGTTCTGCAGGAGAAAAATGAGGCATTTTGCTCCCATAAATATTTATGGTCTTGGAAAACCCTCTACAGAGTCACCATGAGTTTGAACTGACTAGATGGTACACAGCTTCATCAGAGTTATATACAGTATTGTGAATTGTTTCCTTGTTTATCTTTTTTCAGGACACTCAAATATTAAAGCCTTCCTGAGCCATGGTGGTTTGAACAGTATTTTTGAGACTATGTATCATGGTGTACCTGTAGTGGGAATCCCACTCTTTGGAGACCATTATGATACCATGACCCGAGTACAAGCAAAAGGCATGGGAATATTGCTAGAATGGAAGACAGTTACTGAAGGAGAGCTGTATGAATCACTCGTGAAAGTTATTAATAACCCCAGGTAAGCTTTCAACGACTATTAAAGCAGGTAAAGTATTGCATACTGCAGTATATAATAAATAACCAGTAGATTATGATGGCACTTAACAATAACAACAGCAATTACCAATGAAACCAGTTGCTAAAATCTCTTGTAGAGTTTCTGTGTACATGTTTTCTATAATTTGAAAGATAAAAATAACAATTGTTTGGCTTTAGTTAAGTATTAGTCTATTAAAATTTGCCAAATCTAGAAAGAAACTTTACAGGGAATCTATAGTATGTTAGATTTTATGTCCTTTATCTCATTCTATTACTCGTAATAGCCATATACCACTTATTATTATCCACATTATAGAGATCAGGCATTTGAAACATAGCTTAAGTAGGTTTCCGGAAGTTACACAGCTAGTAGAAATTTGAAGCTGGAACAGCCTGATTCCAAAGCATTTTGTACTGTGCAGTAAGCCTGGGTGCTGGGTTTCCCTAGCACTGGGTGTCACTGAAACACTAAGAGCTATTTACTTAGGTGAATGACTAATCAGAACCTTATCTTGTTTTGCTAAATCTTGATACATTCTGAGGTAAGACACTTCACAAGAGTTTTAAAGAGTGAAAAAGGAGGCATGTGTAATTTTATAACAAAGTATCCATTTTCCCATGTTTAGCCTTGATATTTAATTTATCTTGCATTTCAAATGACATTTAAGTTTTACAAGTGAGTTTTTTCTTTTGATACCTGTGTGAATGTTCTAAAACTAAACTAAAAAGCACTGTCCTATTCTAAGGAACAAACAACAATAAGAAAAATCTTTTATATAAAATGATGTAGCATTCATTTCAAAGGATGGATTCAAGCATACTGAAGGCTCATTATGCTGTTTTCTGTGTGGGCTCAGAGGCAGCGTTCATACTCTAGCTCCATAAAGGAGCCAGTGTCTTGATTACAATTCTGGCACTTGGAGCAATATGCTTTATGACCCAGAGTACTTGCATATATCCCTTCCTCGTGTCCTATGGTTTTTCTTTTAAGCCCTAATGATTTGCAAACTATGATGTTTTTGATGAAAAATTATGCATATCATGCAGATTTTGAAAGGAAACTGTAAAATGCAGCCGTAGATTTGGTGGGGGTAACAGTTGCAGACCTACTGAGACTGGGTGAGTTACAGAGAAAAAAGCAATAGACTAAATTATCTTCAGGTTTGGTGTTCTGTGAGGTATGAGCCCTGTCAAATCAGAACAAGGACAGATTATAATCCTAGGCCACATTGCACTTAAATCCCAACTGTACAATCTTGTAGTGATTTCAGAGTATTTTTGACATTGAAAAGATTTATAACATTCTAAAGAGTATGCAGGAGTCCTGGTGTGGGGCTGTGGGCAAATGCTTCAGACTGCAAAGTCGTTTGAACTGTGAGGTGAGTGGTTCAAACTCAACAGCTGCTCCTTGGAAACCCTATACTGGGTCACTATGGGTCAGAAACAACTAGATGGCACTTAACAACAACAACAAAGGGTATGCAAGTGATAGAAATTGCATATAACCTTTGAAATTTTAAAATATTTAACTAAAAGTCTTTCACATTTTCAGTGTAGAATCACATTTTAGTCGATGTAAAATTAAGAATTATTTAGGTATATTTTCTTTACTAAAAATCCTTTTAAAAACAGAGTTATTTAGTTTATCTTTCTTTGCTTCAAATATATATCCATTTTCCTCCTTTGTCATATAATAACTATTGAAAAGGCTAGCTTGATTCACTGATATGTGTCAGACATGTTTTAGTTTAAACCAAGTAATCAATATTGTTTAAAAAAACATTACTTATGTTTTTTACTTATAAAGAAAATCATGAATAAATACACATCTTAATTCTTTTCGTACTAGTCATTTAGATGTACTGAATAGCAGGCTAATGTTTGTTTGTTTAGTGGGAAGGTGAGAAATTATTTTGACTCCAGAAATTCTATTCATTGACAGCAAGTTGTGGAGAAAGATGAGAAATTGATCTTCATTTATTTTGCACTTATCCAATAACCAGTGGTAGCGTAGTGGTTATGAATCGGGCTGCGAGCCACAAGGTCAGCAGTTCGAAACTACCATTAGTTCCACGGGAGAAAGATGAGGCGGTCTGCTCCCGTAAAGATTTACAGCCTCGGAAACCCTGTGTAGGGTAGCTATGAGTCGGAACCGACTCCACGGCACACAACAACAACAACAATCCATTTTTAATGGAAGACACACTTTTGTAAAATGTTATATGTAAGTTAAGTAATTGTTTCCATTAAAGGAGGCCTTACCCAGGAAATCTAGGAATAGTTTGCTGGTGTTGTTGTTGGGTGCTATTGAGTCGATTCTGACTCTTAATGACCCTGTGTTGGGTTTCCAAGGAGCAGCTGGTAAGTTTGAACTGCCCTCTTTGTGATTCACAGTCCAGTGCTGATCCCAAGTTCACTTTCATTGTAACTTCTCTTTTTCTTTTTAACCTTTCTATTTTTACTGGAGACAATTTTGATGTGTAACGCATACTATGCTAAAAGAATAGTGCCACGTAACAGTAACTTTGAGGCCAGTTCCAGAAAAGAAACTATCTCCATTTAAAATAACCTCTGAACTCTGTATTCTATCCATTTCATATTAATTTTAGTATGAATCCATGTTAATGTATGCATATTTTTGTTACTACAGAAGACTCACAAGGGCTGCTAACCTCAAGGTCAGCATTTTGAAACTACCAGCTGTTCCATGGGAGAAAGATGATGCTTTCTGCTCTCATAAAAACTTACAGCCTTGGAAACCCTATACAGAGTTGCTATGAGTTGGAACCAACTCCATGGCATATAACTACCACCATCAACAACAACAACCACTACCACAGAAGACTCATAGAATTTTGGATTGGATAATACACATACTAGTTCACCACCACAGAAGACTCATAGAACTTTGGATTGGATAATACACATACTAGTTCTATTAGTCTGTCCTTAGGTAGGAATAAAGGTATGATTGTTGTTGTTGTTAAGTCTCTTTGAGTCGATTCTGACTCATAGCGATTCTGTATAGGGCTTCCAAGGAGCAACTAGTGTGTTTGAACTGACGACCTACAATGCCACACCAGGACTACGTCTGATTGTTGTTGTTGTTAAGTGCCATTGAGTCGGTTCCGACTCATAGCAACCCTGTGTAGGGTGTGTGATGAGTGGCTGATGGGTTTGAACCACTGACCTTAACAACTCAAATCGACCATGTGGTCCAGTACATTATCATGCAGCTCCACACTAACTAATTAATTCCTTTCTCCATAATGAGATACATGGGGCAGACTGATAAAGATCTTGTTTAAAAAGGAATGATCCAGGAACAAGTGAACTTAATAGGAGTTTCATATGGGTAATCAGTTAATGCAACATTGCAAGATGTCAGATTACCCACAGAAGAAGTCTAATCAGATGTACTCTCTTAAATCGTATACAGTGACATTAAATCACTTTAAAACCAAGATTGTTTTTTCTTCATCCTCCTCCTCATTTGTTAACATGGAAAGTTTGATTTTGTTTTCAAAAATATTTCATTTCGATGTTTTAAAAACTCCATTTTATTCTGTTAAAGTATTTTCTTAGAAAATTGAAAAATAAGTTTTAAATTCACTTTGCCATCAATTAGAAATAAAGATGAATTACAGAATAAGGTAAAGGCAGGCTCTTAATATTTGGATGAGACCTTCTAAAATAAATATTTATTATAAACCAGTAATTTTGTTTTGAGGCTTTCAGAGAAGACGTCTTTTAGAAATTGCATTCTCTCAGCCCATATAACATTACAAAGTCCTGGCGAGGGGCTGTGAGATAAAGCATTGGACCGCAAGGTCGATTTAAACCACAGAGTCAGTGGTTTAAATTCACCAGCTGATCCTTAGAAAACTTATATAGAGCAGCTGTGAGTCAGAATGAGTTGAAGGCACTTAACAATGACATACCGCTATAGAAAGAAACCTGCAAATAATAGCCTCGGCTTGTTCTTTCTCTCAGTCTTAGCGTCCTACTGCAAACTGCTTCTCTAATTGTTCTTCACATACTTGTTAAAACTTAATGTTCATAATTCCACCATACATCTGTCAGGTTGTCACACTGTGGTGGTTTGTGTGTTGCTGTGATGCTGAAAGTAGTGCCACCTGTATTTTAAATACCAGCTGGGTCACACATGGTGGACAGATTTCAACAGAGCTTACAGACTAAAACAGGGTAGGCAGAAGGGAGAGGTGAACCACTTTTGAATGGTTAGTCACTAAAAACCTGAATAGCAATAGAACTTTGTCTGATAATAGTGCCTAAAAATGAGCCCCTCAGGGTGGAAGATACTCAAAATACAGCTGGGGAAGAACTGCCTCCCCAAAGTAGAGTTGACCATAATGGCAAGAATGGGGCAAAGTTTTCAGGTTCTTCATTTGCTGACAGGGCACAACTCAAAATGAGAAGAAACAGCTGAAAATACCAATTAATAATTAGAATGTGGGATATATGAAGTTTAAATTAAAGAAAATTCAAAGTTGTCAAAATGGAACACATAAAGATAAATATCCTAGGCATAAGGGTGCCGAAATGGACAGGGACTCGCCATCTTGATTCAGACAAACAAATGATTTACTATATTGGTAATGATGAAGAGGAATGGCATTGCATTCATCATCAAAACAAACACTTCAAGATCTGTCTTAACATACAGTCCAGTGTGTGACAGGATAATATCCATACTTCTGGTGTGGCGCTGTGCTTTATTGCACCAGATTGCAAAACCATTTGAACTTAAAGGTCGGCGGTTCAAGCTCACCAGCTGCTCCTCGGAAACCCTGTGCAGAGTTGCTGTGGTTCGGAATCAACTTGATGGCATTTAACAACAACAGGAAGATCAGTTCATACAACTATTCAAATTTACCAGCCACTAAGACCAGTGATAATGAGATTGAAGAATTCTATCAACTTCTTCAGGCTAAAATTGATCAAACATGCAGTCAAGATGCATTGATTATTACTGGTGATTAGAATGAAAAGTTGGAAACAAACAGAAAGGATCAGTACTTGGACAATATGATAGAAATGATGCTGAAGATTGCACGACAGAATTTTGCAAGGCCCAAGATTTATTCATTGCAAATGAATAAATCAACAGCATAAAAGGTGACTAAACACATGGACCTCACCAGATGTTATACACAGGAGTCAAATTGACTACATCTGTGGGAAGAGATGGTGAAGAAAGTCAATATCGTCAGCCAAAAAAGACCAAGGGCAGATTGAGGAACAGACCATCAATTGCCCATATGCAAGTTTAAGCTGAAGGTGAAGAAAATTAAAACAAGTTCATTAAAGCCAAAATATGACCTTGAGTATATCCTGTAGATATACTCTGACTTTAGAGATAATTGTAAGAATAGATTTTACACATTGAACACTAACAACCAAAGACCAAAGGAGTTGCAGAATGACTACAAGAATATCATACATTAATAAAGCAAAAGGTCATTAAAAAGACAAAAAAGAAAGAAAATGATAAAGTAGATATCAGAAGAGGTTCTTAAACTTGCTCTTGAGCGTACATAGAGTAGTTAAAGTGACTGGAAGAAGTAAAAGAGCTGAACAGAGCATTTCAAAGGGCAGCTCAAAAAGAAGTATTCTTATAATGAAATGTGCAAAAGTTGGAGTTAGAAAATCCAAAATGGAAGAACACACTCAGCAGTTCTCAAACTGAAAGAAATGAAGAAAAAATTCAAATCTTGGCTTGCAATATTGAAGGATTCTATGGGCAAAATATTGAATGATGTAGGAAGCATCAAAAGAAGGTGAAAGAAATGCACAATCACTGTACCAAAAAGAATTGGTCAGTTCTGAAACATTCAAGAGGCAGTGTATACCAAGAACAGATGGTACTGAAGGAAGAAGTCCAAGCTGTACTGAAGGCATTGACACATAAACAGGACTCCAGGAACTGACAGAATAAAATCTGAAAAGTTTCAACAAAATAATGCAGCATTGGAGGTGCTCACTCATCTCTGCCAAGAAATTTGGAAGAGAGCTACTTTATCAGCCAATTAAAAGAGTTTCATATTGTTCCCATTTCAAAGAAAGGGGCTCTGACTGCGGCAATCAATGAAAATATCAATATCACATTCGAGTGGAATTTTGCTGAAGATAATTCAGAAATGGTTGCAGCAGTTCATCAATAAGGAGCTGTCAGAAATTCAAGCCAGTTTCAGAAGAGAATGTGGAACTAGGGACACCACAGCTGATATCAGATGGATCTTGGCTGAAAGCAGAGAATATCAGAAAGATGTTTACTTGCAATTTATTAGCTATGCAAAGACATTCTACTCTGTGTATCCTCACAAACTGAGGATGACACAACTAAAAATAGGTATTCCAGAATACTGAATTGTGCCCATGAGGAACCTGTACTTAGACCAAGATCAGAACATGGCAATAGTAGTAAGTTTAAAATCAGGATAGTGGTGTGTGTCATTCTTTCACCATACTTACTCAGTCTTAATACTGAGCAAATAATTTGAAAAGATGTATTATGTGAAGAAAGTGACATTATTATTGCAGGAAGACTCATTACCAACCTGAGATGTGCAGATGACACAACCTTGTTTGCTGGAAATGAAGAGGACTTGAAATACTTATTGATTGATAAAGATATACTGGATTACACGTCAGTATAAAGAAAACAAAAACCCTCACTGTGGGACCAAAAAATAACATCATGATAAGCAAAGAAAACATTGAAATTGTCAAAGATTTCATCTTGTTTGGATCCACAATCAACACTCATAGAAGCAGCAGTCATGAAATCAAACAAGCTATTGCATTAGGCAAATCTTCAGCAAAAGACCTCTTTAAGGTGTTGAAGAGCAAAGATATAAGTTCGAGGACTAAGGTGCACCTGACCCAAACCATGGTATTTTTAGTAGCCTTATATGCATGTGAAAATTGGACAGTGAATAAGGAATACCATAGAAGAATTGATGAATTTGAGTTACAATATTGGCGAAGTTTATTGAAAGTTGCATGGACTGCCAGAAGAATAAGTACATTGGTCTTAGAAAAGTACAGCAAATGTTCCTTAGCAGCAAGGATGGCGAGACTTTGTCTCTTGTTCTTTGGACATGTCATCTGGAGGAACTGGTGTCTGAAGGAGAACATCATACTTAGTAAAATGGAGAGATCTTAAAACAGGAATGTTGACATGGTGGTATGGCAGAGCAGTAGATTCAAATAAAACAACAATTGTGAGGATGGCACAGGACTGGACTGTGTTTCATTCTCTTGTGCAGAGGGTTGCTATGAGTTGGAACCAACCCAATGCCATTTAACAATGTTCAGAATTAGAGATCACTCACAAAAACAGTCACCTAATTAGTTCATAAAATTTTTAGTAGACTTTTAATTAGGCACTGCTCTTCCAGAAACTTCAGCCTCATGTTTCTAGCTACTTCTGAAATCTCTTCTTTCTTTACACTCCAAACTGTAATTGTTTGTTTAAGCCTACTCCAAGTTCTGTTTCCTTAACCTGTTAAATTTTCTACAATTGTGTGTCATGGAAATGAAGTTGGAATCATTACCTCTGACTTCTTCCTTCTCTGTCTTTTCACCTTGACTTTTAACAAGTGCTGCAATTCCCCCATCTGTCTAACTGACTCAACGGCCCTTAACAACAATTTTGGCAGTACTTTTTCAGTCATTAGGGAAGTCTTTTGTATGGTCATCTCAGCATCAATTTCTTTTCTTTAACCCTGTCCCCAAGGCTCTGGTTTAATAAGTCTCTCTCTCTGATCTATTAGCTTCTTGCTTTTAAGAACCAATCTTATCATACAGGATACCCATGATTGGGCTATCTTGTCCTCCCAATCTATCAACCAAACACTTCTCATACCTTACACTCTTTCTAGATGAAGAACTAGAACTGCATATCCTTGCTCATCTACATTATGTTTCAGTTCACCCATGTCCCATATCCTACCAAGTTTTCACATGTCCAAACTTTTCTTCCTCTATACGGCATGGCTCAACACATCTTCCACATAGAAATGTATTTATTTTCTTTGAATGTTTCTCTTACTCTTCTGTGGCAATTTTTATATTTAATTGGGTATTAGATTTGCTTTGAAGTAACCTAAACTTGTTACACACTATAAACACCCTATAAGTTGTGTTATTTCTGGATTCATAGTTGTGAGTTTCACAGTATCTGTCCCACAGTCAGTCCTGAGACCAGTGGTATTTGTGGGTAAAAAATTTATAAATTTGTGGGTAAAAAAATTAATAAATTTAATGACAGTGGTTATTTTTAACTCTTTACTCTGGGAGTCCTGATGTGCCTCTGTGAGCTAATACATCATGCAAGGTCGGTGGTTCAAGCTCACCAGCTGCTCCCTGGAAACCCTATACAGTATCACTATGGGTTGGATTCAACTTGACAATACTTAACAACAACAACTCTATAAGGCATGTCTAAAGATGAAAAATAAAACTTACCTTCAAGTTGGCACTATTTATGATAGATAGACTTAGACTCATATACATAGTTTCATCTCTTAAATTACCTTCCATTTGACCGATTCAACTTAGTTATTTTCTGATTTCCATAACTCTCTATTGTTTCCACACTCTTACTGATATATATACTCTATTTTGCATTTCCAAACTACTTGCCTACCCTAGGTTAGATTGGCTTATGAGCTTAGCAAGAGTCATTTGTGTTTATTCTCCAGTCTTTTGATCCTTCTTATTATTATGATAATATAATTTAACTCAATATTACATAAACTGATGAAATTATGAGTTTTGCAAGAACTGTGTTTTTGAAAATTAATTTGCTTGAAAAGATGTGATACAGGTATTTTGCTAAAGGTAATACAGAAATGGCTACAATCATGCATTGACAGAAAACTTTCAGAGGTTCAAGCTGTACGCTGAACAAATAATCTGAGAAGCTGGGTTCTATAAATAAAAACGTGGCATCAGGATTGGAGGAAGACTCATTAACAACCTACGATATGCAGATGATACAACCTTGCTTGCTGAAAGTGAAGAGGACCTAAAACATTTACTGATGAAGATCAAAGAGCACAGCCTTCGGTATGGATTACATCTCAATGTCATGAAAACAAAAATCCTCACCACTGGACCAATAAACAACCCAGTTTCTCAGATTATTTGCTCAGCATACAGGTTGAGTAAGTATGGTGAAAGAATACAACCTTGTCTCACACCTTTCTGAATTTTAAAACATTCAGTGTTCCCATGTTCTGTTCGAACAACTGCCTCTTGGTCCAGGTACACAAGTAAGTGTTCCAGAATACTCATACTTCGCAATGTTGTCCATAGCTTGTCATGATCCACACAATCGAAAGCCTTTGCATAGTCAATAAAGCACAGGTAAACATCTTTCTGATATTCTCTGCCTTCAGTCAAGATCCATCAGACATCAGCAATGATGTCCATTGTTCCACGGCCTCTTCTAAATCCAGCTTGAACCTCTGAAAGTTCTCTGTCAATGTATGATTGTAGCCGTTTCTGTATTACCTTTAGCAAAACTTTACTCGCATGGGATATCAAAGAGATTGTCTGATGATTTCTGCATCCTGTTGGGTCACCTCTCTTTGGAATGGGCACAAATATGGATCTCTTCCAATCAGTTGGCCACATAGTTGTCTTCCAAATTTCTTGGTAGAGATGAGTGAGTGCCTCCTGTACTGCCTCACTTTCTTGAAAGATTTCAGTTTTTATACCAGCAATTCCTGGTGCCTTATTCTTTGCCAGTTCCTTCAGTGCACCTTGGACTTCCTCCCTCAGTATAGAATATTATAGGTGTAGTTTATTCAAGAAAGAAGATCCATGCTAAGTCTCAGTGCAAAGCCCAGTCAGGAATCTCTGCTCAAAGGGGCTTTAGCCATGTGTCAAAGAATTTTACCAAATGTACAGTTGTATATTTTAAATTGAAATGAAATTTTTACATTATGTCACTTTTTATGATTTTCCATTTTAACTTTTTTTAATGAACTATTTAAGAGGTTTTATTCTTTATACAGTGAAGCCTGAGAGAGCCTGATCGTGGTGGGACTGCATTGTTTTTCTGGGTCTCACAGGTTTTCCGTCTTTACCATTTTTCTCTCACTCATTTTAGTGGAAAATATTTGAGTTTTCCTTTTCTGCCAGTTTTCCAACTTACAGAGGTTCCAGCTTTCACGGGTTTTACTGTACATACATACATACATATGCCCATACATAGACATTTGCTGCATATAATGTAATATGTGGTTTAATAGCTAGTGGTGTTCCTCAAAAGTTTTCATCTTTTCAATAAATACAGTAACTTGACACTATCCCTTGTTGTTATTTTAAATTAAAACAAAATTAAATATCATTACTTCAAAGAAATCAAAGTGATGGACCAGAGTTCTGTCCTCCCCTCCCCCCCCCATTTCACCCTCCTTTGTTGTTGTTAAGTGCCGTTGAGTCATTTCTGACCCACAACAACCCTCTTTAGGGTTTTTGAGGATCGTCTGGTGAATTTGATCCTACAACCTTATGGTTCAAACAGACTTTTCAGTCCAGTGTATTATCCCACAGTACCACACCAGGACTCCACCCTCCACCCTCCTTTGGTGGTGGTGGGCCGTGTAGCCAATTCAAACTCATAGCAATCCTTCATAGGGTTTCCGAGGTTGTAAATCTTTACAGGAGCAGAAAGCTTCATCTTTCTCCCACAGAACCATTTTAAAATCTAAAAAATCCTCTCTCCTTCCTGGGTGAAACTCTAATTAGTAGAAACTCTAATATGTAAAAGCATATGGAATAAAGGAGACTAGGCATGAGTAAGTGATATGTTGTAGTGTGGAAAAGCATGGAGTCAGAAAAACTTGAATCTGAAATTCTGACTATCAATTTTGTGATAGCAGTCTAGTTACCAAGTCTCTGATTTTCGTTTTCCTCACCTTTTGTATGTGTTCGCATAAGATATCAGGCTAAAAGGACTATGCATATGTGATATACTTAATAAAGAATAATTATTTTCCTTATTTTTAAATTGGGAGAGTCATATACCTTGTTATATGTATGTGTGTGTGTGTGTATATATATATATATAATCCTGGTGTGATGCTTTAATTTAAGCACTTGACCACAAGGTGGTTGGTTTGAACCACATAGTTGGTGATATAAACTCACCAGCCGCTCCTCAGAAACGCTATATAGAATTGCTCTAAGTTGAGAGTGACTCCACAGCACTTAACAACAACATATGTATGATCAGTAAGTGTTTTGTCTTTACTCCATAGCTACCGTCAGAGGGCCAAGAAGCTGTCAGAAATTCACAAGGATCAACCTGGTCACCCTGTCAATCGGACTATCTATTGGATAGATTACATACTTCGTCACAATGGAGCCCATCACCTACGTGCCGCTGTATATCAAATCTCTTTCTGTCAGTATTTTTTACTGGATATTGCCTTTGTACTTTTGCTTGGTGCTGCCATGTTTTACTTCCTCTTGTCCTTGGTGACAAAATTTATCTACAGAAAAATCAGAAGTCTCTGGTGTAGTAATAAACATAGCACAGTTAATGGACATTACCACAATGGAATCCTCAATGGCAAGTACAAAAGAAATGGCCATATTAAGCATGAAAAGAAGGTAAAATGAGCCAACAAGTCCAAGTGACATGTAACAAATCTGTTCAGTCATAGATTTTTTTATCACCGTAATTTAGTCTTAACAGCTACTAAAAGTAATATGTCAGTAAACAATTCTAACACTCCCTTACCAGATCTTACTAATTAAATTTTGTAGAATTAAGACTGCTGTAAAAAGCACAAACCTAAAATGCAAAAATGTCTTTTATCTAAGTACTGATGCAAAGAGTTGTGGCACTGAACATTTAAGAAGCCTTAATTATTTAAAACAATTAAGTGACTGTGTTACACCTTAGTTTTAAATCTTGATATGCGTGTGTCCCAGATAAGGATAGGTTTCTTTTGTCTTAAGATTTATGTGTGTGTATGTCTGTGTGTGTGTGTCCTAATTAAGAGAATTCCAGCTGACAACTTGTTACATTTGTTGATGGTACAACACAGTCAAGAATGAAGTAGAAAGATAGGATTCAAAATGTTTTTCTTCTAGCATTTAATATGTTTGAACTCAGAACTGTACCATGAAAGAACATTTTCCCTCAAAGCTGAATGCGTGGAAGAAAATGAAAAGATCAACAGTGAGGTTTTTTGTACTTTTTGTTTTGTTTTATATGCTTTTTTTAAAAAAGAATTTTCCTTTTTCCTACAGGCTAGAGGTATTTCTGAGGGTGGAGGTAGCCCAGGCAATTAAGTAAATGTATAAATTGGTTGTCACATCTCACTTGTTTTCCATTTACCAATAATTTTCCTCTGGAAGAATTTTATAGCATTTTTTTTCCGTTCCATTGAGTAACATTATGTTAAATGCATAATGTAAACAAAGCAACAAAGCTCTATTTTGTGAAGTACAATTGTATTGATTGTACGGCATTGTTAAATAGGACCATTGTCTATTGTTTATGCAGTTGTTTGATGACTTTTCTATAACATGATTTTTTGAATGTTCAAGTGTTGTATCTCCAAAGTTTTATTTGAAAAAAAATCTTTATCATCCCTTTCATTGTCTGGGCCATACAATCTAAATGACATAGTTGCCAACATTTAATTTTTTAAATGGAACATTTACCATTCTCTATATAGGTACCTACCTGCTGTGTCTTGAGAGGTTTGAGATCTTGTTAACAGACCAAATTTTAATGATATACAGAAGTGACAGGAAAAGGATACTAGTTGTATGTGAAATTAAGTTTCTATTTCCCTCCTCACTCTTTCAACCCCACTTCAGCGCCTTTTACAGTCATTGTGGCTGGCAATAGAATAGTGAAAATATTCATTTGAGAATAAGTATGGCAAGACATAGATATCGTAAAATCAGAATACCCTTTCTGAACCATTCACAAGTTAGCAACCGTGAGCTTATTCCATGCTATTCTGTTTACTTAGCAGGTACACTACACATGTTGATTGTATGTTTTATTTATTCGTGTTTTTGAAGTCCCAGATCTGACAGCTAACTGTAGAAAAGTACACCATTTACTGAATGCCGTTCACTAACATGATAAGAGTTGTGAAAATTCTAGAATTCTGTAAATCCTTGTCATACACAGTGACGTACAACTTCGTTACAATCCCACCAGGAGCCACTTTCCTGCACTTAAAAATAATGTCACAAGTAGTTTTCTAATGCACAATGCAGACAAATGTACTGCTCTCTGAATACTTGAAGAAATGGTATTATTCATATAAGCCTATTAATTGTACCTTTTCACAATCCTATCACAATGTTGCATTAAATGGGGAAGAGACACAGGCAATGAGTGGTGGGAAGATAACAGGACTTGGAGTGTATGAATGAGTTGATTTTTCGTTTTGGAATTGGATGAAGTTGACAATAAGCATTGACTGGATGATTAAGCATAAATTAGTCTCCACTGTGATGAAAACTTAATAAACATAATTTAAAATAGAGAAATGTTGTTGGAATAAAATTTTTACTCAGATTTTGTTTCACAGTATTATGTATATTCATTGTAAACATATTCCTAAGACGGGTCTTCAAACTTTTATATGTGTATATGAGTGTGAAAACTGTATAACGTGGGGATTTTTTTAATCATTATTAGATGGAGGAAATTACTGTACATCAACATGGATATTAAAACTGCCCCAGGAGAACATCAAGTAGAGGCATCTACTGATAACTATTTTTTTTTTTTTCTAGTAGGTTTATTGTTAACTGATATTGATAGAGTGGTTTTAGTTTTTCACACTTGGGTTAGATTCTCTAATAAAGTAAAAGTTTCAAGAAAGTCTTCTCTAAGAAAGTTTTTGTTTATTTGTTTATTTTTTTTAGAACGAGCTTCTACAAATATGATTATAGCTGACCCTCAACATGTCAAACACAATTGAAAATTTTGACATCAATCTACTTTTCCTATAGAACAATAACTTAGAAATACCCCTCCAAATACACACTAGAAGCAGGATTTGGACATCCAGGGTTAGAGGGACTAGTGTTTGGAAGGAAGCAATGGTTGATGATCTTTCAGAAGTTGAAGAACGCTCATGCTCCCAGAATATTACATTGATCATCATCTGAAAGGTCTCTTGCAGTGGTTAACAAATTAGACTTGGGGATACTATTCTTTTTTTATTTTTTTATTGTTTTATTGTGAATTATGTGATAGTTTACATGGGAGAACATTAGCTTTACATTAACCCTATAGTATATCATTTCATTGCCATGGTTACAATCCCCTCCATGCATTATCAACCAACCAAAGGGTATACACTACAAGCCTGCCCCCTGGTTGTCAGCACACAACATCTCTCCTTCTCTGGGTCTAAAGTTCTCAGCCACACCATCTCTCTACAGCATCTTCTCTGCCTCCATCTCTGGCATCACTGCTTCTCTTGGTAGGGTCCTGCTCTCCACTCTTCTCCCTTGATGGTCCCAGGGACCTCCGCTCCTAGACTGCAAAGTCAATCACTCCCCTCCTTTTGCTACAAAATGTCTACCTTTACATTTTGAACCTTCACAATCAGTCCTGATAGCAATTATTCACTATTGTACACAAGAGACCTATCCACATCTCCTTTCATCAGCCCCTCTCAGACAGATTGGATATTACTCAGTGGAGATTTTACCTTCCTCCATGCCTTTTGGATCTAGGGTTCCTCTTGAAAGCTTGTAAGCCAGTCACTTCTTGCCTTTGTAGCCTCCACCCCCCATTTTAGGTAGCCAATGTTCAGGTTGCCCATCCCTGTCTACTGTATATGGAGCGGGTGGGAATGATCCTTGCTCTAATGATTTGTTCCCTCTTTTGAACTACTGCATCCATAGGTGTAGGTCAAGTTCATCAAATTGTATCAGATTACTCTTTTTTTCCTCTTCTTTCTTCTGGTTGAGCTCTGATCATCCAGTCACTGAAGCCAGGGCAAGTGGGTATTATCTGCAAGTGTGGTGTTCTTATGCATATGCCCTCTCTTCTTATCAGCTGGATGCTTCACTCTCCACTCTAGTCCTCTGTGGCTATGCCTCTGACTCTGGGCCCAAGAGGGGGATACTATTCTTAAAGCATAACCTCTAAACTTGATCCAACTGTGTATTAACCACCCCACCTCTGGATTCTGATACATAACACCCACAATCCAAGTCTACTGCACTGCAATCTCAGGGATTCTGATGGGAAAACCATAATCATGTACTCTGGTGTCTGCCCTTGCCTTCCTTCAACCCTGATGGTAACCACTGCTGTCAAAGCACAACACAAATCCAGTGTGTCATCTTAGTGGCTTCTACCAATTCCTTCTTCCACCAAGACTACAAGAATATATGCATTCTGATGAGCTGATGGACTCTGGTACCCTGCCTCAATGCCTTGTTTCTAACTCTACATTGCAATTAAGCCTATTAGACATTTTAAACATGCAAATGAAAATTAGCACCTTTTGGACCATTTTATTTGCAAATGGTAAGTACTATAGAGAAACCAGGGAAGCATACTTATCTGCCACAACCGCTATGGACGGCACTCGTCTAATATCAGTGAATATTTACCTCCTATCGGCATCAACTCAATATTTGGATAACAGCTAGATGCCAGGAGGATTTGCAGATGATAAGGAAAATGTCCTTTAGGAGCATGCGATATAGTAGAGATACAGACAAATAAGTAACTATAATGCAAAAAATAAATGGTGAGGCTTATAGCAGTTATATGATACATATAGGTTCTTTGGGAGAACCCAGGAAGCAGGAATAGTCTTGTCAGAGAAACCATCATGTGCACCAAAAAGAACTCCATCTTACTACCATTTTTGTCATTTTAAATACAACTTTGATAGGATTACTTCCTTCATATGTGGGTTAAGGCAGTGGCTTATGATATTTCATGAATTTTTTTTTTAAGTTAAGAGGGTCACATTTTGAACTCAATCTGTGGTTATCAGAAAGTCCTAAATTTGAAGACTGGCTTTAACACTTACTGGTCTCTCTTTTTTGAGTTTCTTATTTGTATAATGACATTTACCTCGTAGGAGTCCCTGGGTGCTGTAAATGTTTAGTGGACTATAATGTGCTCCGCTGCTAACTGAAAAGATTGGAGGTTCAATTCCACCTAGAGGTGCCTTGGGGGAAAAACCTGGCAATCTATTTCTGAAAAATCAGCCATCGAAAACCCTACGTACCGTACTCTACTTTGACATTCATGGAGTTGCCATGAATTGAAATTGACTTGATGGCAATTACTTGATTATGTCACAGGATTGGGAAGTGCAATGTGTGTGTATGTTGTATAAGGGAGCTTAAGATGTTCATGAAAAAAAAAAAATCCATTATCTTTCATTTCCATTTTTCCATGAACTTGTTACAAAAAGCCTCTATATGAGTATATGTGTGTGTATGCATGCATTGTGTTTAAATAAACCACTTAGCATTAGCACAGAGCAAGCACTCAAATGTGTGACATTAGTATAGTCCTAGATATACTGACTAGACTAACTCCTTTCATATTATTATTGTACATTGTGATTTGTGTTCTTGAGCACTGTATACAATTTTGTTGTTGTTCATTCCTTTAGCAACTATTTCTTAAATCTTTTATTTGCCTGGTACTGTCTTAGGTGCCAGTGTTGTACTGGGCTGTAATAGTTATTTCTTGTCTTCTGTCTTCAAAGCTCAGCTGCTCACCAAATCCCAAAGTGTAGCTGAAATTGAATGTGTTAACTTAAAAAATAAAAGAACCAAAGTAATTTGGCAAACAGCTTCAAGGGTAATTCAGTGATCTGTTTTATTATTGAAGTATAATTAATTCATTTGTCATTCTTGCTTCTAAATAATTCAACTATTTGTAAGTATAAAATCACATTAGAGAAGGCTTATTTGCAATTGGTATAATCTAAAACCATTTGAAATAGAAACCTTTTAAATTTGATCTTACTAAGTGTGAGAATTATATGAACTCTATTAGTAAACTTCTCCAAAATATGCCTCTGAGCACTTTTTTTTTTTTAATTTTTCATGCACTTCTGAGACAGTGAGGATTTTAGCCTGATTTTGAAGTATTTCTTGCAATGATACTAATGATATTTTGACAGATAATAATAACATTGTTGCATACAATTTTAGCTAGAAATACCTTTAAAATCCACATGATTAAGATATTCATATTGTATTTTTTCTATAAATTGTGTAGAATTCCACAAGTTCCAAGTCCTAGTTCTTGACTGAATTGCTGAGTTGCAGATGGTGCAGGGCGAAGTGTATAGATGGTAATACTCTTAGTTTTCCAAAAATGACAATGAAAAGGAGCACACTAATTTCACACACTTTTTTTCTGGGCAATTTAACCGTGATTTAAAAGAAAATATATTTTGTAGTCTGTAAGATTGCCAACAAATAGGTCACTGTTGTTAAGTGCCACTGAGTTAGTTCCAATTCCTAAAGACCCTGTATAGGGTTTTCAAGGAGTGTCTGGTACATTTGAACCAAAGACCTTGCAGTTAGCAGTCCAGTGCTTATACTATATCATCACATCAGGCCACTGGCATAACAAAATCACAATTTTTTTTTTTTCAACAGAGTAATACATAATCAGAGTATATGCCACAAAATCAGAACTGCATATAAAATCGTGCAGGTAGCAATGATGTTATATTTCTAGATGATTTTGATGCATTTTGTTCACAAATCAAAGGAACCAGCAATTAGAAAGTAGGCATCTAGGAAATCCTAAGGCTATAATATCATGAAATCATCAATTTGCTCATAATTCTAGTTCTCTAAATATAGCAGACAATTTAATTTATAAATAAGAAAATAGTGCTAGATTGCTTTAAAAGGCTAGTATAAACAATTATGTTCACCAAAAGAAAAAGAAATGTTAATGATATATATCAGGTAGGAGAAATAAATTAATATTCTTTCACATACATGTTGTTATTGAGTGCTATCAAGTCAGTTCCAACTCATAGTGACCCTTACATATACATATATGTATATATAAAATAATCTAGACTTCAAAGAATTAATTAACCATCATGGCCTTTTAAATTGGGGGTAAGTGTTCAGAGTTGCAGCATTATGAATTTATTTAAGTCTATTTCATAAAACAGAAACTTCATTTTATAAAACTGAAGTAAGTTCAAAGAAGCTAGCAAATTTTAGCAACTACATCAAGCATACCACAGTAACATTGGTAAATTAACATATTGGTAAATAGGAATAAATTTTTATAAAGCAAAATTCAGCCTTTTCATGTATTCTTCTTTCTTGTACTTCCATCTTGTTATTCATTCTAGAAAAGATATTTAAATGGTTAGATCTTGTGAATAATATTGAAAGTATAGCTCTAGTTCTTAGCTTACCTGCCAACAACAAGTATCAATCACCTTAATCTTGGCCCCACTGAACAAACCCTGCTGAATTCAGTTTACCAATGTCACCGACTTCCTAGGGAAATGTTTGACTTCTCTGTTGGACTTCTGCCCCTCTGGAATTTTATCGTCATAGATTTGTAATATGACATTGTTTTATAAATATTGCTGTTGCTATGTGCCATCAAGTTGATTCTGACATGTAGCGACTGCATAGGGATCCCTAGGAGTAGCTTGAACTGCCGATCTTGCGTTTCATGCTGACTTTGCAGTCCAGCACATTAATCCACAGCACCACACCAGGACTCCTTTTTATAAATATAACAAAAATAAAACTACAGCGAATGGAGAACTATTCTCTCCCAAATTAAATTTTCTCTAAATTATTAAGTGATTGGGCCACTCTTGCCATTAAAAAAGAAAAGAAAACAAAATCCTTTTTCTCTAAATGTCTATGGTTCTCAGTTCTTAATTAGTGCAGTCTGATTCTCAGCTGGCTTTTAGAGACAGTATTGATCCTTTCTGCTCCCTGGTTATGTCTTAGCATATGGTTTCTTTGAATAACTGCTGGAAAACAAAACAGGTTTCTCCAAAGAAGATGGATTGTAGATAATAAGTCTATCCAGATGTTCTTTTCACTATATAATAATACGTGGACATGGTACCCCACTCAGACTATAGTGATGGAGGAGTATGAGTTCAGTAACAATCAGTTTAATGTTTAATACCAAGAGCTCTGGTAGCATAGTGGTTATGAGCCGGACTGCCAACCTCAGGGTCAGCAGTTCAAAACTACCAGCTGTTCTTTGGGAGAAAGATGAGGCGTTCTGCTCCTGTAAAGATTTACAGCCTCGGAAACCCTGTACAGGGTCACTATGAGTCAGAACCGACTTCACGGTAATTAACAACAGTTTAATATTTTACTAAACAATACTTTGTAGGTAAGTGTTACAATGTACAAAATACTTCTGTATACTTACTTGTCATTCAGTTATCACAACAGCCCCATGAGATGTACATGATGGATATTATTATCCCCATTTTATGGTGTAGAAAATTGAGGCTCAGAGGTGAAGGAACTAGACCAAGATTTCACAGCTATTTGTCAAAAAGCCAGCATTCAACCCAAATCTGTGCTATTTCATTCTCATTTTCTTTCCTTTTTCAGGCACAAAGAATATAAACAAAGTTTTCCACTTCCTTTATTTTCCCCAAATTATATTCTCATTTTACCAAAACATACACAACTATGACTGTCCAAACAGGAAAAGGAACAACCTATCTAGTTATTATAGTTCAATGTGGTGGTGGGATGGGGTGGAGGGATGTGTCTTTGATGATGCTCCTGATTTCTTAAAATCTGTAATTTAACCAAAACTTCTCACCCTCCGTGTTGAGTTGCGCTTTCTACAGGATTCACTATTGCTTGTAGGTCACAGTTAAGGGGTTTTACCTCCAAAGTATGCTCTATGTTATACTTCTCATCCTCTTTCACATTTTGCCAGTGCTCTGTGCCTTTCCACCCTTGCCTTTTCATGAAGAAAATTCAATATTTCTCTCTGTTTCCTAGGATTGCCCCAGCTTTCTGGACCCACTTGGCTCTCTCATCTTGAGAGTAACTGTAAGGATATCATCTTGTTGTTAGGTGACTGTTGTTTCTAAAGGTCTCCATTCCAACTTTGCCACTGGGTGGGATATTTGACTAGGTTCATCCCACTAGTCAGGCCCTCCACACAGGCAGCTGTGCAGCTGTCTGATAGCTATTCTGACCCAAAGGACTAAGATCCCTGAGAGTCCGTGTCACTTGGCTCCCTTTCCACACCCAAAGATGTACAACCTAGTCTCATCTCTCTTTCTGAATTGGGAGGCATATGGTATACTAAACCCAATGTCCCCTCCAGGAGATTTCCCACAAGCCACATGCTGCTAGGTTCATCAACTGGGGCTCTGGCATTTGAGTGGGAAGATCTCTAGAAAGAGTCATGGCATAGCCCTGTTGCTTTTCTAGATGATCATTAATTTCACAGACGTTTATTAAGTACCTACTCTGTACCAGCACTCTGCTAGCTCTCAGGACACAGCAGCGAAGCAGACAGACACAGCCCCTTGTGGAGCACACACCTCGGCCTGTTCTAGAAACACCAAAAAACGTGAACATTTGACAAGTTTGTGTGTCATCCTTTCGCAGAGGCCATGCTAATCTCTGTATAATTTCAATTTTAGTGTATATGCTGACAAAGCAAGCACATGTTTAGCTCTTTCAAAAATTGTTTTGTTCTAGAAATGTGCAAGCAATGTGCAGAAGGTGCTAATAGTGTACTAACTCAGGGCACTGCTGGACTTGGATGTGGGACTACAAAGGACAATATGGGTCCTATCTCAGTGGTCTTGAAATTGGCAAACTACATATATGCCTTTTAACTGCCACTTGATCAACAACAGTTCTGGTACAGCTGGTATATTCTAGTAGAAGGATTTTCCTTCCACAGTGAAAGTCAGCCTTCTAACTTACTCCCGATATGATCCTTCTGCCCAAGAAATTGTATTTTCTTATTCTCTAACTCACTAATGTAATGTGCTACTTACATCCTTAATGTTAACAGAAGATCCTGAATTCACAACCAACAGCCTGGTATAGACAAAAGACCCAAGAAAGAGAAAGGACAGGTATTCACAAATTAATGTGAACCAGAAGACTTAAAAATAGAAGTCCTGGTGTGGTGTTGTAGGATAAGCAATGGATTGCTAACCACAAAGTCAGTGGTTCAAACCTACCAGTTACTCCATGAACACCCTATGCAGGGTTGCTATGAGTCGGAACAAATTTAATGGCACTTAACAACAACAAAGATTACCGAAGGATTATCTTCAAGGTATTAATGAGCAGAAAGGTGTGAGTAGAAGAAGCCTGAACAACCTTGAAAGGAGACAGAAGGTGGAAGTAATTTTAAAAAATAAAAGTGTGACCCTATCCAACCACTTGTCTGTAAATGTATTGTACTGTGTTGGTTTTTCCTCAAATGCTGTCCCAGAATGCCTTGTGCTTTCAACAGTGTATGTTTACTCTATTTCATATATATTTGTGAAGTTTCAGAGAAGTTTATCTAAATTGGATAGAAGGTTCTTCTACCATGCAATCTGTATTTTTGAGTAATAATTTATCTTTTTTTGTGATCTTTCACTTGAGATGCAAGAAGGATCAAAATTAAGCAAAGACTTTTAAGGATTCTGCATAGAAGACCCAGAAATGTCAATGGGATTTGGCAAGCTCAAGGCCTTGACTTTATCCAAGCATCTGCAAGTGGGCTTCAAAGTTTGTGGTGTAATTCCAAGCAGTTGACACTGTTTGAAATTTTTTTTGTTTTAAATTTCTTTTAAGTGAATTGTACTCTCTTAATTTTCATCTGGAGTCCTGGTGTTGTGCTGTAGGATAAACACTGGACTGCTAACTGCAAGACTGGTGGTTCAAAGCCACCAGCCACTCCCCAGAAACCCTATACGGGGTCTCTGATTCAGAGCCCACTCTATGGCACTTAACACCAACAATTATTCATGCAACATAATTGAATGACGGTCAATTGTGTTATTTTAAATATCATTGTGCATAGCAGTAGATATGCATTGTTAATTTGTTGCTTTTGAGATTTTATTTATAATCCTTGCTTTTGGACTCTGAAAGTAAACAAAAAATATGAAAATTAGGTTGTTAGTTTGGGGCTACAATATAAAACAACGTACTCTTGCCAAATTCCCCTTACCTGTCAGTCCGAACGCTCTTATTAGTTCAAGGTAGGAGTACATCTTGTTAGAATCAGCATCAAACTTTTCTAATTGCTCTTGCTCTGGTGTCTCCTCTCCTAGAAGACTCTCTATTTCATTGTAAGTTAAATATCCATTTGCATTGCTGTCTGCACCATAGAAAAAGACTTGCAGATCTATGGAAATAAAATACTTCGTGTATTTCAATTCAGATTTTGATTGTCAATCCAACACTTACCACCCTGTAGAGAAGCACTTTGTCCTGACTGGGCTGGTCTTCCTCTGCTCTTGAACTAAATCCAGGTCATTTTAACTCCCAACTTGACTTTCCCCATAATTTCTTTCCTTATCTTTCTTTCCACACCCAATTTTTCTTATCTTTTCTCACAAGTTTACTCTGAATTATCTGATCATTTCCTCTAATAATTATCTTTCTGTTATCTCAGTTCTCATAGTATTTTTATGTTGAACCATAAACTCAGTGTTTTTTATATTCTCTATTTGACTCATTTATCAATATAAGCATCTTAATGGAATATTCCCTTTCTCTTTTACTTCAGGATTTTTTTTTAGCGTGTATGTATTAAGATTGTCTTTCTCTTCTAAAACTATTACTAAAAAAAAGTTATCTAGCTAAACTTTACTAAACTTTTTATCTCTAGCCCTTGACTTGCCTACATTCATTTCTTACCTACTTTATTTCTAACATTTCTTATTCCTTTATTAAAAGTTGTTTTCAATGATGAGCACACTGATATCTCTTATTTTCCTTAGTTGGACATCTGTAAAAATTACTTGAGCTTACACATACTCAAATCTGTGCTCCGTTTATTTATAAATATATTCCTTTGTCAGTGTTTTTATGATCTTCTTGATCTCACTGCTATAAGATCTTCCTTTATGAAAACACAAACAAACATTGTTTTCTGTGTTTGTAAAGTGCCAGGCACTATTGGTGACACTGGGAATACAAGGATCAAAATGCCATATCCTGAATTCAAGGAAACAAAGCCAGCAAGTCAGAAGTCTCAATAGGCAATGGATTATACATTATAAGAGGAGTATAGACAATATGCTGTTGCAGCACAGAGAATAGTGATAGAAGTCTACACCTAGAGGATGTATAGAAGTTTGTGAGGCAAAGAAGAAAATGGGGGTAATTTAAAAGTGTGACCCTCTTCAACCACTTGTCTATAAGTTTGTTGTACTGTGTTAGTTTGTGTGTTGTTGTGATGTTGAAAGTCACAACACCACTATTTCAGATACCAGCAGGGTCACCAATGAAAGTTCAGATAGCATTCAGAATAATAGAGACAAACAAGAAGCAACTGTTGATCTACTTCTTTAAAAATTGGTCCCTTAAAACCATATGAACAACAGCAGAACATTGATATAATACCAAATATGAGCCCCTTAGATTGGAAGGCATTCAAAATATAATTAGAGATGAGCTGCCACACGAAAGTAGCATCCATCTTAAAGCTGTGGCGGAGAAAAGCTTTCAAGATCTTCATTTGCTGATGAGGCACACAACTCAAAATGAGAAGAAATAGCTGCAAGGATCTGTTAATAATTAATGTGGAATATATAAAGTATAAATCTAGGAAAATTGAAAGTTGTCAAATATAAAATTGAACAAACAACAGTGTCCTAGGAATTAGTGAGCTGAAATTGGCTATTTTTAATCATATAATCATGATCTATCTAATAAGCTGGAAATGACAAATTGAAGAGGAATGGTGTCACATTAATGGTCCAAAAGAAAATTTCAAGTCAGTGCTGTTAGTGATAGGATAATATCTAGATGCCTAAAACGAAGACCAGTCAAATAACTACTATTCAGATTAATGCATACCGTTAATGCCAAGATGATGAAATTTAAGATTTTTACTATCTGATGCAGTCTGCCATTGGTTAAACATCCAATCCAGATGCAGTGATACGATGCCATAGTTGATAGAAACAACGCCAGAGATTCTATAATAGATAATTTGCCTGTGTTTTATTAACTGTGTAAATATATTTGTGTTGTTATTAAGTGCCGTTGATAAGGGTTCCGAGGAGCAGCTGCTGAGCTCGAACCGCCAACCTTGCGGTTCAAAGCAACTTTGCAGTCCAGCATATTAACCTGCTGGGCCACACAAAATTATGGTTAGCATTGCAAAGAACAGGAATTCCAGAAAGTTTAATTGTACTCATGTGGAACTTCTACTAAGAGACCTTGCTTCAAAAGAACAAGAAGACACTGTGTGGTTTAAATTAGGAAAGGTGTGCATCAGGGTTGTATCCTTTCTCCATACTTATTTCATCTGTAGCCTGAACAAATAATCTAAGGGTTTAGACCGTATGAAACACAACATGGCATGATTGCTATATGTATATTACACACCCTTACTTTGCTGAAAGTTAAGAGGACTTGAAGTACTTACTAAGGTCAAAAACTAAAGCCTTCATTATAAATTATACCTTAAAACAAAATTCCTGGTAACTGGACCAATAAGGAACATCATGATAAGTGAAAAAATATACACATATCAACATTGTCAAGAATTTAATTTTGCTTGCATACACAACAAACATGGAAGCAGCAGTCGAGAAATCAAATGAGATATATTACACTGGGAAAATCTATTCCGTTAAAGTCCTTGTGTGGCGCTGTGGGTTTTAATGATCTGAACTGCAAAGTCAGTTTGAACCACAAGGTCAACAGTTCAAGTTCACTAGCCACTCCTTGGAAACCCTATACAGGGTTGCTATGGGTCAGAATCAACTCAACAGCACTTAACAACAATAACAAAGCTCTTTAAATTGAAACAAACAAACAAACAAAATGTCACTTTGAGAACTAAAGAGGGCCTGACCCAAGCACACAATTTTTGATCACCTTATATGCATATTAAAGCTGAGCAATGAATAAGGAAAACTGAGAAAAAATTAATGCATTTGAGTGATGGCATCAACAAAGACTATTAAATATATCATGTTGCTGCTAAGTGCCATTCTGACTGATATCAACCCTGTATTGGGTTTTCTAGGAGTGACTGGTAGGTTTGAACCACCCACCTTGTGGTGAGCAATACAGTGCTTATCCTACACCACCATACAAGGTCTCCAAATATCATTGTGGTTAAATGCCATTGAGTCAGTTCCAAATTACTGTGACTTCATTCTTTTTGGATCAACTATCAACACTCATGGAAGCAGTAGTCAAGAAATCAAACAATGTATTGCATTAGGCAAATCTGCTGTAGAAGACCTTTTAAAAGTGTTTGTTGTAGAGCAAAGATGTCAGCTTGAGTACTAAGGTGCATCTGACCCAAGCCATGGTATTTTCAATAATGTATGCATGCAAAAGTTGGACAGTGACTAAGGAAGATCATAGAAAAATCGATGCATTTCAGTTATGGTGTTGGAGAACATTGAAAGTATCATGGGCTGCCAATACAACAAAGAGATCTGTGTTGGAAGAAGTGCAGCCAAAGTGCTCTTTGGAGCCCAGGATGGCCAAACGTCATCTCTCCTACTTCGGACATATTGTCAGGAGGGACCAGTCACTGGAGAGGAATATCATGTTTGGTAGGGTGGAGGGTCAGCGAAAAAGACGAAGACCCCCAGCAAGAAGGATTGACAGAGTAGCAGCATCAATGCGCTCAAACGTGGCAACAATTGTGAGGTTAGCCCAGGACCAGGCAGTGTTTCGTTCTGGTGTGCATAGAGTCATTATGAATCAGTATCGACTCAATGGCACCTAACAACAACAACAACACAATTGTTACCGTGCTTGAGTCTATTAGTGCTGCCACTGTGCTAATTCATCTTGTTGGAGGTCTTCCTCTATTTCGCTGATCCACCACTTTAACCAAGGGACTAGTTCTCCTGGGACTAGTTCTTCCTGATAATATGTCTGAAGTATAAGAGTTGAAGTCTTGTCATCCTGGCTTCTAAGGAACATTTGAGCTGTACTTCTTCCAACAGATTTGCTTGTTTTTCTGGTAGTCCATGATACTTTCAGTAGTCTTCTACAACAGCATAGCTAAAATTCATCAACCGTTCTATGGTCTTCCTCGTCTGTTGTCCAAATTTTACATACATATGAAGCCTTTGAAAAACCATAACTTAGGTCAGGGACACCTTAGTCCTCAAATTGAAATCGTTGCACTTGAAAACTTTGAAGAGGTCTTGTGCAGTATATTTGCCTAGTGTCTTGTTTGATTTCTTGACTGCTTCTTCCAAGCAAATGAAGTCTTTGACAACTTCAGTCTTTTCTCCATTTATAGTAATATTTATTGGTCTGGTTGTGCAGACTTTTGTTTACATTGAGGTGCAATTGGGTCTTTGAAGGCTATGGTCTTTGTTCTTCATCAATAAGTATTTTAATAAATTTTTTCCATTTTCAGCAAGCAAGTTTGTATCATCATATCACAGGTTGTAAATGAGTCTTCCTCTAATCTGGATGCCATGTTTTTCTTCATATAATCCCACTTTTCTGATTATTTGTTCAGCATACAGACTGGATAAGTATGTTGACAGAATACAACCCTAGTACACCCTTTTCCTGATTTTAAACATTCACTGCCCCCTTGTTCTGTTCATACAACTATCCCTTCTTGATCCGTGTATACGTTCCTAATGAGCACAATTAAGTGTTCTTGAATATCCTATTCTTCACACTGTTTTCCATAGCTTGTCATGATCCACACAGTTAAAAGCCTTTGCATAGTCATTAAAGCAAAGGTAAACATCTTTCTGGTATTCTCTGCTTTAAGTCATGATCCATCTGACATTGGCAAAGATATTTCATGTCCTCTGCTGAATCTGGCTTGAATCTCTGGCAGTTTCCTGTCTATGTATTGTTTCAGCCCTTTTAAAAATTATCTTTAAAATTTAGTTCTATGTGATATAAATGATATCGTCCAATTGTTTCAGTATCTCATTGGGTTACCTTCCTTGGAATGGGCACAAATATGGATCTCTTCCATCAACCAAGTAACTGTCTTCCAAATTTCTTGGCATAGATAAGTGAGTGTCTGTAGTGTTGCAGCAGTTTGTTGAAAGATTTCCATTTATATTTCTCCTTTTGTGACTGACTAATTTCACTTAACATAATGTCCTAAAGGTTCATCCATATAATGCAGTGGCTTGCAGCTTCCTTGTTATTCTTAAAAGAAGCATAATATTCCATTGTGTGTATGTATCACAGTTTGTTTATTCATTCTTCAGTTGATGGGCACTTTGGCTGTCTCCATCTTTTTACTATTGTAAATAGTGCTGCTATGAACATTGGTGTGCATATATCTACTCGTGTTTTCGCTCATATTTCTTGTGGGTAAATACCAAGTAGAGGAATTGCTGGATCTTATGGAATTTCTATTTCCAACCTTCTGAGAAAGAGCCATATTGCTTTCCAGAGAGGTTGGACTATTTTCCAATCCCACCAGCAAAGCAGGATCTTATATCCAGTGTCTCCGCATACTCGCCAGCATTTATTGTCCTCTACTTTTTTTATTTTTGCTGTTGCTGGTGTGAGGTGATATCTCATTGTTGTTTTGATTTGCATCTCTCTAATGGCTAGTGATCATGAACATTTCTTCATGTGTTTGTTGGCTGCCCAGATCTCCTCCT